>NW_004444052.1:2521155-2625783 GCF_000243295.1 Trichechus manatus latirostris
GGGGTAGTTTCCAAGCCATGCAGCACCGCCTGGCCAGAATGGGCCCCCAACTCAAGAAAAGGAAAAGAAAACAAACAAACAATTCAAAACAAATAAATGAACAAAAGCCCTGGGATCCCACCAGTGTGGCAGCCCAGACCAGAAAGCAGCTCCACGCTCGAACGGAGCTGCACAGCCCCTCAGGAAGAAGCAAAGATGGTGCACGGAGCCAGGTATTTGTGTGAAAGGAGGGGGAGGTGGTGAGAGGTAAGGAAGAAATCAAAAGAAGCAGAAAAAAGCAACACCAGCAGCCAGCAAATGGCACTCAGAGAGCCGGCCTGTTCCGGTGGGTGGAATCCAAGCAGCCAGTGCTTCCCAAACAAGAGATTGTGGCCTCGGGAAGCAGAGGAGGCCGAGCGGGGGTGAAGAACGGTGGGGGGTGGGAAAGTGTATATCTCAAATTACCAGTTGTTTTGTCTCCCGCTGGAAGCTCCATGAAGTTACTTTCTCATACCCTCTTTTTGCTGGTCTCTGATAGGAGTCCAGGATGGTGGATCCATGCTGCATTAGCTGATAGGGGACCTCTGCATGAATCTCTCCTCGCTCTCCGTTCTCTGTCAAGTTTTCTCACTCCATTTGGTGCTTGGCTGAGTTCTTTATCTCTTCATTTGATGTTTTAGGGTTTCAGGATTGTTGTTTTCTCTGTTCGGCTTAGTTTTTCGGATCTTTGCTGTGGAGAGACGGCGTGGTGCTTCTGCCTAGAGAGCCATTTTGCCGGAAGTCCCTCCATAGGATTTGTAATGGCTGATTTTTTGGAAGTAGATTGCTAGGGCTTTCTTCTGAGGTGACTCTGGGTCGACTCAAACCTTCAACCTTTCAGTTAGCAGCCAGGTGAGTTAACCGTTTACACCACCCAAGGACTCCAAATGTGCATATATATGTGTGCATGTGTGTGTGTGTGTGTGTGTGTGTGTGTATTTATGTATTTTTACCGTTACTTAGATTTCACTGCTATAATTTTATTCTTGTATTCACAGATTCCCCCAAAGTTTAGAGTGGCCATATGTTGGAGTTTACCTGGGATGGTCTTAGTTTACCTGCTTTCCCTTGGGAGATTAGTAATTAATATTGACCTCTTTCATTCTCAAAAGTGTGCTTTTGCCATCTATTCCACTCCAACTCATGGCGACCCCATGTGTTACAGAGTAAAACTGTGCTTCATAGGGTTTTCAAGGCTTTGACCTTTAGGAAGCAAATCACCAGGTCTTTCTTCCAAGGTGCCTCTGGATAGGTTCAAACCACTAGCCTTTTGATTAGTAGTCAAGTGCTTAACTATTTGCACCACCCAGCGACCCTGAATATATACATGTGTGTGTTTGTTTATATTTATTTATTTTTACATTACTCAGATTTCTCTACTATAATTTTATTCTTGTATTTACAGATTTCCCCAAAGATTACAGTGACCATATGTCCCAGTTTGCTTGGGAACATCCTAGTTTACCTGCTGTCCCTGGGTTAATTAATAACTAATATCATTCTCTTTTATTCTCAAAAGCGCGTTAGTTTGGACTATAAATTATATGATTATCGAAGTTTCCTTCCCACATTCTGTATTTTCTCTCAAAGTCTGACTCCTAACTTAGAAATAAATATAAAAACAACACTGTACCCCCTGGCCTTTCATTTCTTGGAGATTTTTCCAGTCCCATGGTCCTGGTGATCTGAAGTCCACGTATGGTGGACAGCGCCACCCACCCTGATGTGTCTGTTTTGCTTGGGTTCTTTAAGCTCTTAGATTCAATGCACTGGTTCCTCTGGTTGTTTTGTTTGGGAGATGTGGTTGTGGCTAATCCCCTGCAGGTCCTAATTCACAGTCTATGGGAGGACGGGCTATACCCGTTGTACAGGTGTATTAACTCCAAGTTTCTCCTCCTTCTCTTCATCTTCTTTTTCACCTGTCTGTATCCTGAGAATCCTTTATATCCTGAATTATTATTTCCTTTTTTTGTCCAGGAGCTCTTTGTTGTGGATCACCAGCAGGTAGGAGTTGTTTTCATCTTTCCACCTGCTCTGTAAGCTGGGAGACCAGTTTGTCCAAATGGTGCCCTCCAGTAGGAAAAGAACCCAGCACAATCCCCTCAGGCCATAGAAACAGTCCCCTCTGCTTTTCTTCCTCTTGGAATAAAAGCTGTCTTCAGTTTCAAGTCCTCTGCTTTTCTACTAACATCTCCTGGGGCAAGCTCCTTCTTTGACCTGTTCTAGTTGGAGGGATGCAGAGCAATACCATCATCACCTGGAGTTCAACAGCTTTGGGCTTCATTCCTCACACTGTGGCTGCAGACAAGTGGCTTCACCACTGAGTCTAAGTTTCCTTGTTTGTGAAATGAGAACAACAATTCCTATTCCATCAGATTTTTGGGAAAGTTAAGTTAGGTCAGGTATAGAATTTGCTTAGATTTGTGCCTGGCATGCTTAGACTTAGTGCATGCTTAATAAATGCTTGTTATCCTTATAATGAAGGAACCCTGGTGGCACAGTGGTTATGCGCTTGGCTGCTAACCGAAAGGTATGTGGTTCAAACCCACCAGCTGCTCCTTGGGAGAAAGATGTGGCAGTCTGCTTCTGTAAAGACTTACAGCCTTGGATACCCTATAGGGCAGTTCTACTCTGTCACTGTGAGTTGGAATTGACTCAGTGGCAACGGGTTTGGGTTTTGGTATTTGTATAGTAATAATAATAACTATTTTTAATAGTACAACCAGAATGCTTCTTAGAAGCAAGGATGGTAAGAATACGTCTTACATACTTTGGATATGTTGTCAGGAGGGATCAGTCCCTGGAGATGGACATCATGCTTGGTAAGGTAGAGGGTCAGTGAAAAAGAGGAAGACCCTCAAGGAGATGAATTGAAACAGTGGCTGCAACAGTGGGCTCAAGTATAACAATGATTGTAAACATGGCACATGACCAAGCAGTGTTACGTTCTGTGGTGCATAGAATAACTATGAGTAGGAACCGACTTGATGGTACCTAACAACAACAACATTTTTAATATCAGTATCATTAGTATTGGGGTCAGAATTGTAGTGAACTACAGATTTACCAGGTTCTGCTACACAAAGTTGACAATCCCTAACACAGCTACACTTGCCATAGAGCCAAGAATGAGGTTTTGAAGGCAGGTCTTGGGGCACAGGTGATGTTTTTATCTTTATTTCTAAGCAGCCCTCTGTTCTCCTGGGTGGCTATTGGTGGCTGGGAATGCCAGAGTCAATCAACCAGGCAGTAGACCATGCAATAAAATTAAAATGATTCTCTATACAAGAGTATTAATTCCTAGGGCTGCTATAACAAAGTACCACAAAGTGGGTGACCTAAAACAATGGAAATATATTGTTCTCACAGTTTGAAGGGGAGAAGTCTGAATTTAAGGCGTTGGCAGTACCAGGATCTCTCTGAATGCTCTAGGGGAATATTCTTTCTTATCTCTTCCAGCTTCTGGTGGCCCCAGGCTTTTCTTGATTTGTGGAAAATAACTCTAATCTCTGTCCTTATCTTTACATGGCTGTCTCCCTCTGTGTGTCTGTGTCTTTTCTCTCTTATAAGGACACCACTCAAATTGGATTAGGTCATACTCTACTCCAGTATGACCTCATGTTAACTGAGAACTTCTTCAAAGACCCTATCTCCTAACAAGTTCCTAGTCACAGATACGGGGGACTAGAACGTCAACCTATTTTTTGGGGGGACACAATTCAATCCATAACAGAGAATATTTGGTGAGGGGCTTTGATTTTTGTTTGCAGAGTCCTTCTTCTCACTTGGAGCCCTGGTGGCACAGTGGGTAAGAGCTCGACTGCTAACCAAAAGGTTGGCAGTTCGAATCTATCATCTGCCCTTGGAAACCCTATGGGAAAGTTCTACTCTGACCTATAGGGTTGCTATGAGTCTGAATCAACTCGATGGCAATGGGTTTGGTTTTTTGGTTTGTTTTCACTTAACAAGACATTATGTCCACTGTAGATTTTCTTCTTGAGGAAGACAACATGGAGAAAATGACCGGTGACGAGAAACCAGTATCTCAAGCAGATCTTGAATTTGTAATCTGACTAGATGAAACTCCCAAGAAGGTCTTGTGGTATGCCTAAGAAGATGAAGCCCAAGTGTAATTTGAGTGCTTATGCCAATTACTTTTCCCTCTACAGGTCAAGGACAAGACTCCAAATCCCTGACTCTCCTCTTCCCTAGATTCTTGAGTTCTTTGATTTTCCTTCCCATTATAAATTATTTCCTAGATACTATCTCAGTTAGTACCCAACACTTACTAGAGGAGTCTTTTTTAAAAAAAAAATTTTTTTAAATTGTACTTTAGATGAAGGTTTAGAGAACAAATACTTTCTCATTAAACAGTTAGTATACATATTGTTTTATGACATTGGTTAGCAACCCCACGACATGTCAACACTCTCCCTTCTCGACCTTGGGTTCCCTATTACCAGCTTTCCTGTTCCCTCTTGCCTTCTAGTCCTTGTCCCTGGGCTGTTGTGCCCCATTAGTCTCATTTTGTTTTATGGGGCTGTCTAATCTTTGGCTGAAGGGTGAACCTTAGGAGTGACTTCATTACTGAGCTAAAAGGGTGTCCAGGGGCCATACTCTTGGGGTTTCTCCAGTCTCTGTCGGCCAGTAAGTCTGGTCTTTTTTTTGGTGAGTTAGAATTTTCTTCTACATTTTTCTCCAGCTCTGTCCAGGACCTTCTATTGTGATCCCTGTCAGAGCAGTCAGTGGTGGTAGCCAGGCACTATTTATTTGTACTGGACTCAGTTTGCTGGAGGCCGTGGTATTTGTGGTCCATTAGTCCTTTGGATTAATCTTTCCCTTGTAGCTTGTTTTCTTCATTCTCCCTTGCTGCTGAAGGGGTGAGACTAGTGGAGTATTTCAGATGGCAGCTCACAGGCTTTTAAGACCCCAGATACTACTCACCAAGGTAGAATGTAGAACATTGTCTTTATAAACTGTGTTATGCCAAATGAGCTATATGTTCCCCGCGACCATGGTCCCCACAGCCCTCTGCCCAGCAATTCAGTCCCTCAGGGAGTCTGGATGTGTCTATGGAGTTTCCATGACCTTGCCTTGGAAAAGTTGTGCTGGCTTCCCCAGTATTGTGTGCTGTTTTACTCTTCACCAAAGTGGAAGAGTCTTTGATGACTCTTTTCCATTGGTAAAATTGATAAGCGGATCCTTTTTTTCCTTTAGTAGCTGTTATTACCCATATCATGAAGCCTCATATTCAGTTGGAGTCCCTGGGTGGCGCAAACGGTTAATGTGCTGGTAACAAAAAGGCAGGAGGTTTGAGTTTACCCAGAGGCACCTTGGAAGAAAGGTCTTGTGATCAGCCATTGAAAACCCTATGGAGCACAGTGACACACATGGAGTCTCTATAAGTCAAAATTGACTCAATTGAAACTTGTTTTAGTATTCATAGGGCATTGTTTCTTTTTAGAGCCAACCTCATTTTTTATTTTACATTGTCAGATGATCTGATTTATTTCTGAGGAACACCTAATGGTAGGAAAAAGAAAATGGATAAACTGAGGCTCACAATGCTTAAGTGACCCTCCTAAGATCTTACAATGAGTCAGGGAGTGAGGCAGGAAGAGCAACCACAACTCTAGTCTCCTAAACTGTTTTTCTGACCAAACTTCCTCCCCAGACTATGAAACACTGGAAAAAGGGAGTTGGGCAGAGAATAAATATGGAGGCGAACCCGCAAAAACACAATTTTACTTGTACCTAAATCATGTCATTTAGCAAAGAAAAACAGCAAAACGCCCCCAGTCTCTTTGCTGTCATCCAAAATGATAATTTAAACCCATGATGGGTATAGAATAGGAAATGAGTTTGTCCCGAATTGACATATTGATTCCATTTAAAATGAATTTGAAAAACTTGTCAATTTTTCAATAGTGATATGTTTTTTCCTTATACAAGAGAAGAATCTAAGCTTTCAGTTTTATTTAGATATTAAAACCAAAAAAAACCAAACCCATTCCGACTCATAGCGACCCTATAGGACAAAGTAGAACTGCCCAATAGAGTTTCCAAGGAGCGCCTGGTGGATTTGAACTGCCAACCTTTTGGTTAGCAGCAGTAGCTCTTAACCACTACACCACCAGTGTTTCCGTTTAGATATTACGATATGTAAATTAAATATCTTTATTACTCTTGTTCTTCAGCCAATAAAGACCTAACTAATAAATATTTATTGAGTGGTTAAGATTTTGTGGGAACAATAGGTTTATTAGACATACTCATTCTCTTTAAACTTAAAATTTAGTTGGACAGAGAATATATATACTCAAAAAGAGCTAGAGACAGTCAATGATGAGTACCCAATAAGCAGGAATGATTAAAAAGCAGTATACAATAATGTGATGGTGAAAACCAAGGTAATATTGATGTTGTCCAAAGACATGGGTTTGAATATTAACCACTGTTATGTTCCTGGTTGCTGTAGAGTCGGCTCCAATTCATGGCAACCTTAAGTATAACAGAATGAAATGTTATCTGGTCCTGTGCCATATTCATGGTCCCTCTACTTTACCAAACATGATGTTCTTTTCTAGCCATTGGTCTTTCCTGATGACGTGTCCAAAGTAAGTGAGTTGAAGTCTTGCCATCCTCGCTTCTAAGAAACATTCTGGTTGTATTTCTTCTAAGTCTGATTTGTTAATACTTTTGGCAGTTCACGGTGTATCCAATATTCTTCATCAACACGACAGAATGCATCTATTCTTCTGTCTTCTTTTTTCATTATCAAACTTTCAGATGCATATGAGGCAATTTAAAAGACCATAGCCTGGGTCAGGCACACCTTAGTCATCAAAGTGGCATCTTTGTTTTTTAAAACTTTAAAGAGGTCTTTTAAAATCGATTTGCCCAATGCAATATAGGTAGTCCCCGACTTACAATGTATTTGAGTTAGACAAACTGCCTTTATGACCTTTTTTTGGGTACATCTTATCATTAGTAATATGTACTATATACAATGTTGCAGCACGTAATTTGCTGATGTTATCATTCTCAGATGCTCAATGTTATGATTTATAAAAATACTGATAATAAAAGGCAATAATAATGAAAACTAAAAAAAAAAAATGTATCGACTTACGTCAGGATGGACTTACAATGGAGTCATTGGAATGTAATCCTGTCATAAGTTGAGGACTACCTGTATGTCATTTGACTTCTCTACTATTGCTTCCATTAATATTGATTGTTGGTCCAAGTAGAATGAAATCATTGACAACTTCAATTCATTCTCCATTTATCACAATGTTGTTTATTAGTCCAGTTGTGTGGATTTCTGTTTCCTTGAGTGTCATCTACACCGCTAAACTGAAAAACCAAACCCACTGCCATTAGGTTGATTCTGACTCATAGTGACCCCGTAGGGTTTCCAAGACTTTAAATCTCTACAGAAGTAGACTGCCACATCTTTCTCCTGTGGAGCCTCTTGTGGTTCCAAACCGCTTACTTTTCAGTTAGCAGTCAAAATCTTTACCCACTGAGCCACAACAGCTCCTTATACCACTAGCTAACTTTAAAGCTTGGGCAAATTAGATCCTATGCATGAACAGGGTGGCTATAGCAATTGCCTACCTTATCTACCAATGGGGTTGGTGTGGAGACCAACATGAGAATTATGGGTAAAAATGGGCTATGAGATGGATGATGAAATATGGAAGGTATCTGAATTGTGCCAGGGTTGCCTAGGCAATCCTTTCTCCTTTTTGTTTAGTTAGAATCTCCAGTGATACAGCTTTCAAGGGCTATTCAGCATGCCCCAATGGAAATTAAAACAGGAAATTCAAAAGCACCCCTTTGAATTTTTTTTGGCTCTGTGATCAGAAAACAACATGATATTTTCCCTTTGCAAATTGCTTCTTGCCTCATCATTTGGAATATGTGTGAGTGGGAGGTATCTGAACATCTCTGTGAAATCTTCTGATAATGGGTTGTGGAAAGGGAACTTTTCTATTTGAAAGAACAAGGCACATAATTTGGGAAGGCTGAAGGCTCTGTTGACTTGGGCAACGAATGCCCAAAACCCTTCCACCTGTGGTTTTCAGGAAGAGGCAGCAATGACAATAGTATTTCTTCATTGAGACAATGTGGCAACCAACAGGGATCTGTGAATGACCTTTAATGGAAACGAGCTTGAAATTGTGTTCTGGGCTTCCATCTGTGGGTAAAATTAGATATTGTTGATATGGGAAGCTTGAGGAATTTACTTTTAAAATCAGGCAGGAAAAATTTACCACAATTATTGTTAAATTATAGTCTGTGAGGACCTTTTAATTCCAGGAGGTTATACAATTTTCTTAATTGAGGGAACAACTAACTGTAGAAGTTTTAAGTATAAGATTTTTTTGCTAATCTCTGCTTAAATCAAGTCACCTTTTTTGTAGCAATAATTTATTACATTTTACATTTAATTTCACAGAAAAAAAACACAGATTTCTTATGTTTAGTGTTGTCGTTGTGTGTGATGAGTTGATTTTGTCTTATAGCAACCCTATAGGACAGAGTAGAACTACCCCACAGGGTTTCTAAGGCTGTAATCTTTACGGGATCAGATTGCCAGGTCCTTTCTCCTGTGGAGCGGCTGGTGGGTTCGAACCACTAACCTTTTGCTTAGCAGCTGAGCGCTTTAACCACTGCACCACGAGGGCTCTTTTAACGTTTAGTGTGTGACCTTAATTATGACAGCAAAGACAGCTGTTCTATCTGTCTTCTATCTAAAATAAAGCAATTGGAATACAATCCCTGTCTCTTTCTTAATATAGTGTATGGCCTGATGTAGGGAATATGACATGGCCCTTGTGTGTAATAGGCAACGTTTAGAAAATAATGCCTCTGTGCCTGCCAGCCCTTGTGCACATTTTTTATTGTGAAATTTATATGATAAGCATTGTGGGTGGGTTGTAATATGTTAGCCCCATCTAGTGGTGATGGGCAAAGCTGTCTATCTCCTTACTACACCCACCCCTCTGTCAAATTACAGTTAAACTGTAGCTGATTGAACTCTTATTCATAGTCTTTTTTTCTAAATTTGTTGCCACGTTCCACTTTGAAAGATAAAGGTGCTGCACAAATAGGATAAAAAGGATGGAGTGGAAGCATGCTGCCTTAGAGTCAGAACTGACTCATGGTAACCCCATGCACAATGGAAGGAAATGCTGCCCAATCTTGCGCCATCCCCATTGTGGTTGCAGATCAGAGCATTGGGATCTATAGTGGTTTCATTAACTGATTTTCAGAAGTAGGTCACCATACCTTTTTTCCTAGTGCTTCTTAGTCTGGAAGCTCTGCTGAAACCTGTTCAGCAGTATAGCACCAGCCTTCGCTCACAGACAGGTGGTGGCTGGGCTTGAGGTACATTGCCCGGGAATCAAACCCAGGTCTTCTGCAGGGAAGGGAGAATTCTACCACTGAACCACCAATGCCTCAATAATAGTCACAGCAATATTAATAACTGCTAAAACTTTACTGAGTGCTAACTGCTAATGCAATCAACATGCTCCTTAGAAGGAAGGATGGCTAGACTACGTCTCACATAGTTTGGACATGTTATTGGGAGGGATCAGTCCCTGGAGAAGGACGTCATGCTCGGTAAAGTAGAGGGCCAGAGAAAAAGAGGAAGGCCGTCAACGAGATGGATAGACACAGTGTCTGCAACAGTGGGCTCAAGCATAACAACGATTGTGAGGATGGCACAGGACTGGGCATGTTTCATTCTGTTGTACACAGGGTCACTATGAGTTGGAACTGATTCGATGGCACCTAACAACAACAACAATTGCAGGACTAGTGGCACAAATGGTTAAGCGTTTGGCTGCTAACCGAAAGGTCGGCAGTTTGAATCCACCAGCTGCTCCTTGGAAACCCTATGGAGCAGTTCTACTCTGTCCTATAGGGTTGCTATGAATCAGAATTGACTCAACAGCAATGCGTTTAATTACATGACAGACTTTGTTCTAAATGCTTTTCGTAATTATTTTATTCCATCTTCAAAAGAGCTTTCACTTTTCCCACAGTTATTTATTGGTCCTAAGTTCCAGGTCCAGTGCTACACACTAGGAATGCAGAGTGAGTAAAATAGATACAGCCCTGTTTTCCATAAGTTTACAATCTATTGGGAAAGCTGATCAACAAGTGAGGAAATGTACAGGGTACTCTGGGAACATGCAATGGGAAAACCAAATGCAAGTGGAAAATTAACCATCTATGAGGAGAAATATTTAGCTAAGAACTGGTTCTCAAGCTTGGTGACATTGAAATCACCTGGGTTCCATCCCAGAGATTCTGAAAGCTCTAATATCAATTTATCACTTTTTTCACACCAGCCTATAGTTCTCTCCAAAAGACGGGAAGTTGTAGCTTGACCTTCTGACTCAGGAACATGTACCCAAATGGAGAGACTATGAAATAGCTGCTATGAAGAGGAGAACTTCCCACTGGGAGCTGACCACAATTCCATCACAATTCTTCCGCTTTCGGGAATACACCTATTTCTGGGCCAAGGCAAGGACAAGAAATATCAAGGGTTATGTTTGACTCTTTGGCTGCTTGCCCACAAAAGTGCTGGTCTATTACCTTCATTTTATTGTGAGGATTTAGCAAGAAATACACTGTTAACACTCAATAGTCGAAGAATATTCTTCTTTGTTGAATGTTAGCAATGTATTTCTCTTTGACAATGTTATGGATTGAATTGTGTCCCCTCAAAATAAGTGTTGGAATCCTAACCCCCATACTTGTGAGGGTAATCCTGTTTGGAAATAGGGCTGTCTTTGTTATGTTAATTAGGTCATACCCAAATAGAACCAAAACCCCAAACCCACTGCCATCGAGTCAATTCCAACTCATAGCAACCCTATAGGACAGAGTAGAACGGCCCCGTAGGTTTCCAAGGAGCAGCTGGTGGATTTGAACTGCTGACTTTTTGGTTAGCACTCGTGGCTCTTAACCACTGCACCACTAGTGCTCCTACTCAAATAGGGTAGGTTCTAAATCTAATTACTTCTGAATTATAAAAAGACCAGATTAGAGACAGACACACCTACACATGGGGGAAGACAGATGCTATGTAAGAATCGCCAAGGAACCAAGGAACAACTCAGACTACCGAGAAGGAAGGAATCGACGTGGCCAAGACCTGATTTAAACTTATAGCCCCCAGAACAGTGAGAAAACAAATTTCTGTTCTTTAAAGCCACTCACTTTTGGTATTTTTGTTACAGGTGCACTAGGTAACTTGTTCAGCGGCACCTAACAACAACAACAGGTAACTAAGACAGAATTCTGTTAAGTGATGACGGTGTTATTTCTTGGTGAATATTCACTGCTGAAGACAATCAAATAAAAATAAGTTAATAGGCCAATACATTTGCAGTAGTTGTTGTTGTTAGGTGCTGTCAAGTTGGTTCTGACTCAGAGCGACCCTATGTGCACGAGAATGAAACACACCCAGTCCTGCACCATCCTCACAATCGTTATGTCTGAGCCCATGGTTGTAGCCAGTGTGTCAATCCATCTCACTGAGGGTCTTCCTCTTTTTTGCTGACCTTCTAATTTACCAAGCATGATGTTCTTTTCCAGGGAATGGTCCCTCCTGATAACATGTCCAAAGCAGGTGAGATGAAATCTCACCATCTTTGCTTCTAATGAGCATTTTGGCTGTACTTCTTCCAAGAAAGATTTGTTCATTCTTCTGGCAGTCCATGGTAGATTCAATATTCTTCTCCAGCACTGTAATTCAAAGTCATCAATTCTTCTTTGGTCTTCCTTATCAACTGTCCAGCTTTGGCATGCATATGAGGTGATCGAAAATACCATGGCTTGGGTCAGGAGCACCTTAGTTCTCAAAGTACCATCTTTGCTTTTTAACACTCGAAGGAGATCTTTTCCAACAAATTTGCCCAGTGCAGTACATCATTTGATTTTTTGACTGCTCCTTCTGTGGGTGTTGATTGTGGATCCAAGTAAAATGAAATTTTTGACAACTTCAATATTTGCAGTAGAGGAGCCTGACGGTAACAGTATAGCCCTAGAATGTGCTTTATAGAGAACAGAGATGGGCTCAATGTTTGCCTCCAGTATGCTGTCTTGGAAGGGATAGCATGGATATGAGCTCAGGAGGAGGAGGAGGAGAAGAAGAAGAAGAAGAAGGTTTTCATGTATAAAATAACCCAAACCAGTTGCCATTGAGTTGATTCTAACGCACGGCGACCCCATGTTGTGTCAAAATAGAACTGTGCTCCATAGGGTTTTCAATGGCTGATTTTTCCAAAAGTAGATCGCCAGGCCGTTCTTCCGAGTTGCCTCTAGGTGGACTCGAATGTCCAACCTTTCGGTTAGCAGTCGAGTTCATTAACCATTGCGCCACCCAGGGCTGGCTTTCATGTATAACGCTCTTATAATCAAAACACAATGACAGGAAAACCCTGAGTTCTCTCAGTAATGTTATCTTCCCTCTTCGTTAATTTCTACAAATTTGTTGCATTATATTCCAAACATGGAGAAGTATCTTATTGAAACGGAATGTAAGAAGTAGTAGCATCTAATGAGTAGACACCCAAACTAACTTTTATCGACAGATTTTGCTTCCAACCGTTTTCTGCAACTATGGATGATTCATTTTATGCTACTCAGTTTCTCCATCCTTACAACGAGGGTAATAAATTTGGCCTTTAATTAAAGTCTCTGTTTTTCTTAAAGCACTTGGGAAGCTGGGTCCAATGGGAAAATGAAATACTTGAGTATATGACTTAGCCTGTGCTAGGAATTTTATAGGCAGTTCACCAAGGATTTTTTTCCAGGTGATTTGCACGATATGCAAAATGTATTTTAAGCCAAACGTCTTGGACTGAAGGCTGTGCGTAACTTGTCCCAGAGGCAATTATCACATCAGGACACACCCGTGGGGATTCAATGCTCCTATTAAAGTCTGTCCAAACACCACAGCCCATGTGTATGACGGCTTTGGCAGAAGGTGAGACACAACATCTGTGAGAACCTTATTTAAAAGAGCAGGAAATGGATGTTTTCCCATACCAGAGTTTTTAAAGTAGAGAAATACCTATTTTGTGAGCAGGATTTATGGTTTCACTCCTCTGAGGAGAAGAAGTGAAAGCAAATGGGCAGAAATTTAATTCCACAAAGAAATCACAGCTCTGGAGCCCATTTTCCAATGGGAATTGAAGGTGTTTGTGGAACAGGTTGGCTTGGAAGGTAATCTTGAAACCCAGGGAGTTTCCTAGGAGTATGAAAATATTTTGATCTCTCTAGATCAACGGCAATGACTTTGGTTTTTTTTGTTTTTTAGATCACTGAGGTTTCAAGTGTAAGATTGAGCTTTGGCATTACTTTTGCTTCTGTGTTTCTTTAATACTTCTTCTCCCTACCCTCTGGGTTAGAAGTTCTTGCTTTATGTTGCATATCTCTACTGGGTTTCCATATTTTTAAAAATTTGTCCTCTTCTGTATTAGTTACTGAAGGCCAGTAAGAAGGCCATAGATGCTGCTTTCTTCATCCTTGTTTCTGCTGTACCTAGCACATGATCATTCAATAAATGATTGGTGTATAAATGAGCAAATGAACAAGTACAGTCATTGCCATTCTAGGCTTGGTACCATGTAGGTGGTAATACTTGGAATCCCAGGCAAATAAAGCTAGTCAAGGGCCACTCTTGTTTGTGTATGACTAACTTGTACCACTGTCTTGCATCATCCAAGGGTGTTCGGCATGTCAGGAAGTACTGTGGTTCCACGCAGCCAGTGTATTTTGGCTAGATTGGACTCCTGTAGTTGCCTATTGCAGTGGTGTGGGCAGGCAGGGAAGGAAGGATGGCGTCAAGCCCAAAGCAACTTCTCAACAATAAAGGGCTGTCTTGTTCAGGGGCCTGTCTTTCCTTACCTTGAAAAGAAAACCCTGCTTCAACATATCACTCCCTAAATCACATTCTAAGAGAAGAGAAACATAGAAAATCACTCAGTGAAGATGGTCAAGAATTATTATGGCTTATGATATTCTAGGGAGTTCCTGGGTGGTACAAATGGTTAAGTGCAAGGCTACTAACTGAAAAGTTGACAGCTCGAACCTATCCCGAGGCAACTTGGAAGAAAGTCCTGGCAATGTGCTTCCAAAAAATCAGCCATCGAAAACCCTAGGGAGCACAGTTCTACTCTGACACACATGGGGGCACCATGATTTGAAATGACTTGATGACAACTTTTTTTTTTTCTTTTAATGTGGTTCAAGTCTCAAGGCCCAGGTGGTTTTCTGTGGTAGAGGCATTTCAGAAGTATGAGTTAAGGGTGGAATGTTTAAACCAACCAGGCACATCAGCAAGTGGTTTGGGGATGCTGGGTAAGAGCCAGGCACTTGACATAAGTGAAGGTGGTCTGATGAGGGGGCAGAGGAAAGGGGCACATCCTTCAGAGTCAGGGCGTGGACTTGAGAATCCATTGCTGTCGATTCCGACTCATAGCGGCCCTATTGGACAGAAGTAGAACTGCTCCCATAAAGTTTCCAAGGAGTGCCTGGTGGATTTGAACTGCCCACCTTTTGGTTAGCAGCCAAGCTCTTAAACATTACACCAGCAAGGCTTGAGAAAGGAGATGTAAATTACAGTACAAAAGCAAAAATGATAACTTGGCTTCCTGAGAAAAGGAAGTTTTTCCCCAAAGAAAACTCAAATTAGCTAGAAAATATGGCTGATTTACATTACAATGGTGCATTAAAATTATTCTAATTCTTAAAATACTAAGAAAAACTTTTGTGAGAGGAGAGTGCCTCTATTTAAAACCATTGCCCCTGTAAATATAGAAAAATAGACGACTTTACTTAGCTGAGATCGAAATGCCCACTCTTTGCACAATAGAATAGACTTATTAGTGTCCACAGATGGCTGAAGTCTGGTCAGCTTTACCTGAGGTGATTCAGTTCCTGTCTTAGTTACCTAGTGCTGCCTTAACAGAAATACCACAAGTGGGTGGCTTTAAAGGACGGGATTTATTTTCTCACAGCTCAGGGGGCTAGAAATCTGAATTCAGGGTGTGGCTAGAGGGGGAGATCCTTCTTTGTTTATTTCAGCTTCTAGTAGTCAGCAATAATTGGAGTTCCTGTGCTTGAGATGCGTGTGCTCCGTTGTCAGATAGTGTCTGTCTTCCCCCTGAGTCTGCGTGTCTCTGTGTCTATGTTGTGCTGTTGTTAGGTGTTGTCAAGTCGGTTTTGACTCATAGTTACCCTATGTACAACAGAATGAAACACTGTCTATATTGCTCTTTATATAACTCAGAAGTGATTAGGTTTAGGATCCACCTAACTGTGGTAGGACCACTGACTGATTGATTACACTGCATAAGATTACCTTATGAAAGGTGATTATATCACACTGTTGTTGTTAGGTGCCTTCAAGTTGGTTCCGACTCATAGTGACCCTATTTACAACAGAACAAAACACTCCCTGGTCCTGTGCCACCCTCTCAATCTTTGCTATGTTTCTGCCCATTGTTGCAGCCACTGTGTCAATCTGTCTAGTTGAGGATCTTTCTCTTTTTCGCTGACTGTCTGCTTTACCAAGCATGATGTCTTTCTCTAGGAATTGGTCCCTCCTGATACCATGGCCAAAGTAAGTGAGACAAAGTCTCACGATCTTTGCTTCTAAGGGGCATTCTGGCTGTACTTCTTCCAAGACAGATTTGTTCATTCTTTTGGCAGTCCATGGTATATTCAATATTCTTTGTCAATACCATAATCCAAAGGCGTCAATTCTTCTTCAGTCTTTCTTATTCATTGTCCAGTTTTTGCATGCATATGAGGTGGTTGAAAATACCATGGCTTGGGTCAGGTGCACCTTAGTCCTAAAAGTGACATTTTGCTTTTTAACACTTTAAAGAGGTGTTTTGCAGCAGATTTGCCCAATGCAATATGTTGTTTGATTTCTTGACTGCTGCTTCTATGGGCATTGATTGGGGATCTAAGAAAAATAAAATCCTCGACAACTTCTTTCTCTGTTTATCATGATGTTGCTTATTGGTCCAGTTTTGTTTTCTTTATGTTGAGGTGTAATCCATACTGAAGGCTGTAGTCTTTATTCTTCATCAGTAAGTGCTTCAAGTCCTCTACTTTCAGCAAGCAAGGTTGTCTTATCTGCTTATCACAAGATATTAATGAGTCTTCTCCAACCCTGATAATCTTCTTTGTGTAGTCCAGTTTCTCGGATTATCTGCTCAGCATACAGATTGAATAAGTATGGTGAAAGGATACAACCCTGACACACACCTTTCCTGATTTTAAACCACCCAGTATCCCCTTGTTCTGTTCGAAAGACTACCTCTTGGTCTATGTACAGGTTTTTCATGAGCACGATTAAGTGTTCTGGAATTCCTGTTCTTCGCAATGTTATCCATAATTTGTTATGACCCACACAATCAAATTCCTTTGCATAGTCAACAAGACACAGGTAAACATCTTTCTGGTATAATCCGCTTTCAGCCAAGATCCATGTGACATCAGCAACGATATCCCTTGTTCCACATTCTCTTCTGAGTCCAGCTTGAATTTCTGGCAGTTCCCTGTTGATGTACTGCAGCAACAGCTTTCGAATTATCTTCAGCAAAATTTTACTTGCATGTGATATTAATGATACTGTTCAGTAATTTCTGCACTCTGTTGGATCACCTTTCTTTGGAATGGACACACATATGGATCTCTTTCAGTCCAGGGAGCTGTCTTCCCAATTTCTTTGCATAGACGAGTGGGTACCATTAGCACTGCATCAGTTTGTTGAAACATGTCAATTAGTATTCCATCAATTCCTGGAGGCTTGTTTTTCACCAATGCCTTCAGTGCATCTTGGACTTTTTCCTTCAATACCATTGGTTCTTGTTCATTTGCTACTTCCTGAAATGACTGAACTTCGACCAATTCTTTTTGGTACAGTGACTCTGTGTATTCCTTTCATCTTTTATTCTTCCTTTGTTCTTCAATATTTTGCCCGTAGAATCCTTAAGTATTGCAACTCATGACTTGATTTTTTTCTTCAGTTCGTTCAGCTTGAGAAATGTCAAGCATGTTTTTTTTTTCCTGCTGATTTTGTAACTTCAGGTCTTTGCACATTTTATTATAATACTTTACTTTGTCTTCTGAAGCCACCCTTTGAAATTTTCTCTTCTGCTCTTTTACTTCATCATTTCCTCCTTTTGCTTTAGCTACTCTACATACAATAGCAAGTTTCAGAGTCCCTTCTAGAATGCATTTTGGTCTTTTCTTTCTTTCCTGTCTTTTAAATGACGTCTTGCTTTCTTCATGTATGATGTCCTTGATATTATCTTACAACTCATCTGGCCTTTGGTCATTAGTGTTCAGTGTGTCAAATCTATTACTGAGGTGGTTTCTAAATTCAGGTGGGATATACTTTAAGCTGTACTTCGGCTCTTGTGCCCTTGTTTTAATTTTCTTCAGCTTCAACTTGAACTTGCATATAGCAATTGATGATCTAGTCCACAGTCAGCCCCTGACCTTGTTTTGACTGATGATATTGATCTTCTCCATTGTCTCTTTCCACAAATGTAGTTGATTTGATGCCTGTGTATTCCATCTGGCGAGGTTCATATGTATAGTCATGGTTTATGTTGGAAAAAGATATTTGCAATGAATACTTTGTTGGCCTTACAAAGTTCTATGACGTGATCTCTGGCATTGTATCTATCAGCAAGGCCATATTTTCCAAATACTGATCCTTCTTCTTTGTTTCCAACTTTTGCATTCCAATTGCCAGCAATTATCAATGCATCTTGATTGCATGTTTGATCAATTTCATACTGCAGAAGTTATTAAAAATCTTCAATTTCATCATTTTGGCATTAGTGGTTGGTATGTAAATTTGAATAGTAGTCATATTAACTGTTCTTCCTTGTAGCTGTATGGATACCATCCTATCACTACAGCGTAGTACTTCAGATAGATCTTGAAATGTTCTTTTTGACGGTGAATGTGATGCCATTCCTCTTCAATTTGTCATTCCTGGCAGAGTAGATCGTATGATTGTCTGATTCAAAACGGCCAATACCAGTCCATTTCAGCTCACTACTGCCTAGGATATCCATGTTTACGTGTTCCATTTCATTTTTGATAACTTTCAGTTTTCTAGATCCATACTTTGTACATTCCACGTTTCCATTATTAATAGATATTTGCTGCCGTTTCTTTTCATTTTGAGTCGTGCCACATCAGCACACGAAGGTTCCAAAAGTTTTACTCCATCCACGTCATTAAGGTTAACTCTACTTTGAGGTGGCAGCTCCTCTGAAGTCATATTTTAAGTGCCTTCTAACTCGAGGGGCTCCTCTTCTGGCACTATATCAGGCAATGTTCCAGTGCTAATCATAAGGTTTTCACTGGCCAGTTTTTCAGAAGTAGATTGTCAGGTCCTTCTTCCTAGTCTATCTTAATCTGGAAATTCTGCTGAAACCTGTCCACCATGGAAGACCCTGCTGTATTTGAAATACCCTTGCCATCACTTCCAGCATCACAGCAACATGCAAGCCACCGTGGTACGACAAGCTCACAGAAGAGTGGTGGAACTAAGACAGGCACTACACTAAATACTTCATATTGCATTTATTCTTCACAGCAGCCCTAGAGAGGCATTGCTAGTTTTACTTTGCAGATGCCCAGATGTGGAAACAGATGCAGAGATGTCAGGTGATTTGTCCCAGGTGGCGTGGTTAGTCAATAGTGTAGCTGAGATTTGAATGGAGGTCTGCAGCTGCCAAAGCTAGAGTTCTTAATGACTTTCCTATAATGACTCTATAGACGAAGCATAATTGAGGCACACTGTGTAGGAAATCCAATCCCACTTCTCACACCAAATGTGAAGTGTCAATGAAATCTAATATCAATCTATTTGTATCAATCTATTCCACTTCTCTGACACCAACTCAGTAAATCAGTGCTTCTTCTTCTGACCCTAACCACTTGCAATGAGGTCAAACCTCACAAGTAAAAGGGCACATTCATACAGACAGCCAAGTTTACTTAAGTCCTCAGTTGCCAGCCACAAGCTTGGGGGTCCCCACAGCACTCTCTGACCAGCTGGTTATGAATTTGGGGGTTTCCAACTATTTCCTCAGGATTCCAGCTACAAGCTTAGGGGTCCCGAGGTCCCCCCTCATTTCTGACCTGCTGACTCCCACCACCCTTGTGGTTTTGGTAATTCACTAGAATGTCTCATAGAACTTACAGAAAGTGTCATATTTTTTATTACAGTTTTATTATAGCAAAAAGAATACAAATGAACAGATGCATAGGATGAGGTACAGGTAGTGTGAAGCTTCCAGGTCCAAAAAAGGGATGTCCTACCCTCCCACATGCATTGATGTCTTTCACCAACCAGGAAACCCATGGAGCTTTCATTTCCAGAGCTTTATTGGAGGTCTCATTTACATAACTCAACTTCTAGCCCCTTTCCCCTGAGGTCGGTAGAGTTCAGTAGGTTGTTATCACCCAGGGGGTCTCTCTGGCATAGTCAGTCCCTACTTAACATGAGTCATAAACCCTCAGGTGTGGTCTGGAGTCCTCTTTAAAGACACTTCAATCATTGGGGAAAGTCCAAGGTTTTAGAGGTTGTCTCTCAGGAACCAAGACGAAGACCAAATTTTTTGGGTAAAATTAGATTCTCTAACTCACAAATACAAAACATGTTTTTAATGTTTTAACTCTAGGAAACAAACTCAAACATAATACCACTAATGCTCATGAGAGCAACATAAATGCAATAAGCCACATTTATATCTGAGCTTACATACTTGTATTTTCAGACTAACCTGTTTCAAGCTACTTCTTGGACCATGCCTTTTCTTTCCAGAATATTTTAAGATAGAGTCACTTGAGGGCTATGGCATTGGAAGAATTTAGATTTTTGTGTTTTCTGTGAAGATGAGGACTCATTATTTCTCCATAATTGACTTGGAGAGGGGCAGGTAGAAGAAAGATAAAGGGCAGAGAGGGGGGATTGTGCAGGAGGAGGCTGAGAGTGTTAGGGCCTGAGCCTCCCCCCATCCCCAGCACCTTCTCATGGAACAGCTTTCAAAATGATTCTGTTGTATTCAAGTGTATTTTAAAATGCCTTGGAAAGAAAAGGCATGGCTTGTTTAAGAAATAACTTTATAGTATTTTGCTACTTCCAAAATGGGAATTGGGCCATTAAAAATGCTTTGCATGGAAGGATAGTCACTTATTATTACATGAAAAAAGCCAATTAGTGAAACAGTATGTATGGTAAGATTGCACTGTTGTGAAAGGCATATGCTTGGCACAACAGATACAAACATGAAGTAATAGTTATTTTTCAGCAGTGGGGTTTATACAGGTGTAGACCCAGCTGGTTTGCTAAAGAGTGGTTTTACTGCTTGTGCCTAGGTTTTCCTAGGACTGTTTGTGCAGCTAAATCTATGTTCTCTGCTTATAGGTTCTGAAGGAGGTCTATCTGAAAGAGCCTCAGGAAAGAGATTGAGAAATAAAATTTTATTACTCATATAAGCCTTTAAAACCCATTAACTAGTTGCCGTCAAGGTGGTTCCGACTCACGGTGACCACATGTGTATCAGAGTAGAATTGGACCCCATAGGGTTTTCAGTGGCTGATTTTCTGGAAGAAGATATCCAGGCCTCTCTTCTGAAGTGCCCATGCAGGGTTTCCCAAAACCTGTTCCAAAACCAAACCTGTTGTTGACTCATAGTGACCCTATAGGACAAAGTAGAACTGCCCCATGGAGTTTCCAAGGAGAGGGTAGTGGATTTGAACTGCAGATCTTTTGTTTAGCAGCTGAGCTCTTAATCACTGTACTCCTAGGGCTCCCCAAACCCATTAGTGACCTCAAAATTCCTATGAACTTGAGAGGTGTGCCAGTATGCCCAAATCCCAGGTCAGGAGTGGTGTATGATATCGAGGCCTGCTCCGGGTCTACTCTGGAATGCTATCTGGGGACTTGTTACTCTGAGTTGTCCTATATTTCCAGCTGGCTTGAGACTCTTTCTAGTGACCTAGTGTCCAATGAGGGATTTGTCTCTCAAACTTAGAATTTCTAGGGGCTCATATGATGGGGAATTTATTAACCACCTGGAGCTAGCTTCCATTAACTCCTAATCACATGCTGGTCCTTCATTTTCTGTTTGTAGATTGCAGCTCACCTTAGCAGAATCCTTCATCGTCCTTTGCAAGGGGCTTGGGTAGCCAGTCCTCCCTTTGTTGAGGTCACTGTCTTTGTGGCTGTGCTGTCTGGTCAAGGAAAACTCTCTGAGCCCAATCCCCCTCCCCATCTAGTCAAGGAAACTGGAAAAGCTCATGTCTTGGTAAACTGTCTAAAAATTTGGTCAGTGCTTGAATTCCTATTTTCCTAGCCCCATTACCACAATCAAAATTTCATGTGGATTTTGAAAAGAAAGTCTTCTTGAAAGTCATGTTAAAATAAAAATTATACTAAGCCAATAATATAAATTGATTTGAAGTTTATTTAACATACAATTTGCAAATGGGACAACACTTCTGATTAGAAAGTCAAAGTGTTCCAAAGAGAAAAGAACTTCCAAAGACTCTTAAGCCCTATGTTATCGACACTGCTAGAGCAATGTGTTTACATAATAACCATTCACCCTAAACCACAGCTTCCAGTCTGACCTGGGAGTTTCTGTTTATTGAAACTGACTACACGCAGAAGAGCACGATGCTCAAGGCAAAGCAGTCTTTACTAATTAGCAAGACTATTGTTAGATCATTCAAAAGTGGCTGCAGCAGTACATCGACAGGGAACTGCCAGAAATTTAAGCCAGATTCAGAAAAGGAAGTGGAACCAGGAATATCATTGCTGATGTCAGATGGATACTTCCTGAAAGCAGAGAATATCAGAAAAATGTTTACCTGTATTTTATTGACTATGCAAAGGCTTTCAACCATGTGGATCATAACAAATTATGGAAAACATTTGTGAAGAATGGGAATTCCAGAATACTTTATCTTCATGAGGAACCTGTACATGGATCAAGAGGCAGTTGTTGGAACAGAACAAGGGGATACTGCATGGTTTAAAGTCAGGAAAAGTGTGCGTCAGGGTTGTATCCTTTCACCATACCTAATCCAATCTGTATGCTGAGCAAATAATCCAAGAAGATGGACTGTATGAAGAAGAATGGGGCATAGGATAGGAGGAAGACTCGTTAACAATCTGCATTATGCAGATGACACAACTTTTCTTGCTGAAAATGAAGAGGACTTGAAGCACTTACCGATGAAGATCAAAGACCACAGCCTTCAGTATGGATCACTCTTCAACATAAAGAAAATGAAAATCCTTACAACTGGACCAATAATCAATATCATGATAAATGGAGAAAAGATTGAAGTTGTTAAGGGTTTCATTTTACTTGGATCCGCAATCAACACCCATGGAAGCAGCAGTCAAGAAATCAAAAGATGCATTGGATTAGGCAAATCTGCTGCAAAAAATCTCTTTAAAGTGTTGCAAAGGGAAGATGTCACCTTGAAGACTAAGGTGTGTCTGACCCAAGCCATGATGTTTTCAATCACCTCATATGCATGCAAAAACTGGACGATGAATAAGGAAGATCGAGGAAGAACTGACACCTTTGAATTGTAGTGTTGGTGAATGATATTGAATCTACCACAGACTGTGAAAAGAATGAACAAATCAGTCTTGGAAGAAGTACAACCAGAATGCTCTTTAGAAGCAAGGATGGCAAGATTATATCTCACATACTTTGAACATGTTATCAGGAGGGATCAGTCCCTGGAGAAGGACATCATGCTTGGTAAAGTAGAGGGTCAGCAAAAAAGAGGAAGACCCTCCATGAGATGGACTGACACAGAGGATGAAACAATGGGCTCAAGCATAACAATGATTGTGAGGATGGCACACGACTGGGCAGCGTTTTGTTCCGTTGTACATAGGGTCACCATGAGTTGGGACCAACTCAATGGAACCTAACAACAAGAACATGTGATTGGGAATTTATTAATCAACTGGAGGTAGCTTCTATTAGCTCCTAATCACCTGCTGGTCCTTCCTTTTCTGTTTGTAGATTGCAGCTCACCATAGCAGAAGCCTTTATCATTCTCTGCCAGAGGAACAGGGGGCCACTCCTCCCCTTGTTGGGGTCAGCTGACAGCATCATCTGTGTGACTGTGCTGTCTGGGCAAGGAAAACTCTGAGTCCAACCCCCTTCCTCATCTAGTCAAGGAAACTGGAAAAGCTCATGTCTTTGTAAACTGTCTAAAAATTAGTCAATGCTTGAATTCCTATTTTTCTAGCCCAGTTACCACAATCAAAATTTCATGTGTTCTTTTGAAAAGAAAGACTTTTTGAAAGTCACGTTAAAACAAAAATCACATTAAGCCAATAATATAAATTGATTTGAAATTTGTTTAACATTGTAGTTGTTAGGTGCCATTGAGACAGTTCTGATTCATAGAGATCCTATGTACAACAGAATGAAACACTGCCCGGTCTTGCACCATCCTCATAGTCTTTGTTATGCTTGAGCCCATTGTTGCAGCCACTGTGTCAATCCATCTTGTTGAGGATCTTCCTCTATTTCACTGACCCTCTACTTTACCAAGCATGATGTCCTTCTCCAGGGACAAATCCCTCCTGATAACATGTCCAGAGTATGTGAGATGTAGTCTCGCCATCCTTGCTTCTAAGGAGCATTCTCGCTGTGCTTCTTCCAAGTCAGATTTTTCTTTCTTCTGGCAGTCCATGGTATATTCAATATTCTTCACCAATACCATAATTCAAAGGCATCGATTCTTCTTCGGTCTTCCTTATTTAACATGTGATTTACAAATTGGATAACTTCTGACTAGAGAGTCAAAGTGTTCCGAAGAGAAAAGAACTTCCAAAGACTCTTATACCCCATGTTATCTACACTGTTATGGAAATGGAGCCAGAGAGGCCAAATCTTCTAAGATAGACAGGACTATAGGACATAAAATGATACTCGTGAAGAGTGTGCTTCTTGGCTCAAGTAGATACATGAGATTAAATGAGCAGTTCTTATGGGTGAGATGAGAAGGCAGAGAGGGTCAAGACCTGACTGAATGGACACTGTAAATCCGGGGGAGGAGTGTGCTGTCACAGTATAAGGAGATCAAGTAGGGTCACAAAACAATGTATGTATAAATTTTTATATGAGAGACTGACTTGAATTGTAAACTTTCACTTAAAGCACAACAAAAAAGGAAAAAAGAAAGAGGTACTGGGAGCAGAGCATGTCCTTTGGACCTAATGTTCCTGCATGGAGAAGCTCCCAGTCCAGGGAAAGATTGATGACAAGGACCTTCCTCCAGAGCCGACAGAGAAAGAAAGCCTTCCCCTGGAGCTGACACCCTGAATTTGGACTAGTAGCCTACTAGACTGTAAGAGAATAAATCTCTCTTTGTTAAAGCCAAAAAAAAAAAAAAAAAAAAAAATGGGGCCAGAACAGTGTGTTTACACAATAACCATTCACCCTAAAATACAGCTTCTGGTCTGACCCAGGAGTTTCTGTTTCTTGAAACTGACTGCACACAGATAATTCTTCAAAACAGCGCCATGCTCAAGGTGAAACGGTCTTTACTAATTAGCAAGACTATTGTTTGACTTAAAGGTGATCCCAGGGTACCAGTCTTCTCAAGGCTGAAGGTTCAAAAGAAGATCTCAGGGCAACGGCCTGGGTGGGTCACCTCAACTCCGTGGACCCCAGAAATCTGGATTCTAGGAGAATTAAAAACTGTTTCTCAGTCATGACCCCAAATAAAAATTCAACCCTTTCATAAAGCATTAAAAGCAAACTAAAAATGGGGTGGGGAAAGACTCAGAGCTGTAAATGAAGATATGTTCTCGAGCTACAATTCAAAAAATACTTTTCCAGGGCCTGTCAGCCCCCAAAACACCTGCAAGGCCGTTAGGATACAAAGAGGGAACTATAAATCCCTGCCCTTGAGGCACAGGTGTGGAAGGAAGACAAACAACATATTCTAGTGTGGAGCGACGTGGGCTGTCACAGAGATACATCCTGTCGCAGTGAGAACGTGAGTGGGAGTTAATTAAGCAGACAGGGACAGGTGGGTGGGAGTGTTCCAGGTGGAGGCCGTGGCACAGGCAGAGGTGCAGAGGCAGGACAGGGCCTGCCGTAGACTGCAAATGGGGAAGTGGAAGGTGGGTGTGATGGAGAAGAGGTGGGCCAACAGGAACCAAGACTGGAAGAGGCTTCAGACCTTGCAAAGTGGGCTAGACTTCGTGCTGTAGGCAATCCTGTAGAGAATCCTTTAAAGGATTCAAGGCAAATGCTTACGGAGATCTGGTGGTGTGGAAAAGGATGGACAGGAGTAGGACAGAGTTTAGTTAATTTGTTGTGGTTGTTAGTTGCCATGGAGTTGGCTCTGACTCATGAAGACCCCTACTCATGGAGACCTTATGTATAACAGAAAAAAACGTTACTTGATCCTGGGCCATATTTATGAGTGTTGGCATGTCCATTGTTGTGGCCTGTTGTGTCAATCCATCTCACTGAGGGTTTCCCTCGCCTTTGGAGACCCTCTACTTCACCAACCATAATGTTCTTTTCTATTTATTGGTCTTTCCTGATGATATGTCCAAAGTATGAGAGCTGAAGTCTCACCATCCTCGCTTCTAAGGAACATTTTGGTTGTACTTCTTCTAAGACTGAATTGTTCATTCTTCTGGCAGTCCGTGTTATATTCAATATTCTTTGCTGACACCACAGTTTGAATGCATGAATTCTTCTACTGTTTTCCTTTTTCATAGCCCATCTTTCCTATGCATATGAGGTGATTGAAAAGACCATGTCTTAGGTCAAGTTATTGCAAAAATTAATGAGGCATGAAGAATGAGAAAGGCCTGGAAGAAGTTGGTGGAGATGGAGGGAGGAGGCAAATTAAAGAGATATTTAGGAATAGAATCAGGGGCTTGGTGGCTGTTGAAAAATGGAGAATGAGAGAAAGGGTGTAATCTAGAATTTATTCAGTGACATCCAAAAAGATTTATTAAGCTCCTACCACATGACAGATACTTTGAGTGGTGGGTAAGATAAGTCTGGTTCCTGCCCTCACTGAACTAGTCAGGTGAGGATGAAAAACAACCAGACTTATGTTTAAAATGAAGTGTGATAAGCACGAGGGTGGAATGGCTTCCAGATTTCTGCCTTGCGTATCGGCTGGTACTTCAACCAAGTCAGAAAGCCCAGAAGACAGAAAAGATAACGAGGTTGGCTTGGGACATGTTGAGGTTGAGGTGGCGAATACAGAATATGACACACTATTTCCTACTGTCACTGAAAAACAGGAATATTTTTCCAAAAGACAGTCTTCTTAAAGGGAAGAAAAGAATAATTAAGGAATTTTATGTATCCCCAGTTTTAATTAAGAGTATGTATTTGAGGAACAATGTTGCCCTCTAGTGGTCAAGTCTATGTATTTCTTGCTGGGAAGGGTAGTGAAAGGTCCATGTGGACAACAAAGACACATTGACTTTTTTGTGTGTGATGATTGATTTTTTTTTTTTTAATTGTACTTCAGGTGAAGGCTTACAGAACAAATAGTTTCTCATGAAACAGTAGTACACATATTGTTTTATGACATTGGTTAACAACCCCATAACATGTCAACCCTCTAACTTCTCAACCATTTTTTTTTTGGTGAAAATATGCATAGCCAAAGATACACCATTTGAAAAATTTCTACATGCACAGTTCAGTGACATTGACTACGCTCTTCCAATTGTGCTGCTATTCTCACTTAAGATGAAGGCTTACAGAACAAAATAGTTTCTCATTTAACAGTTACTACACATGTTGCCCTATGACAATGGTTAACAATCTCACAACACATCAACACTATCCTTACTCAACCTTGGGTTCCCTATCACCAGCTTCCTTGTCCCCTTCTGCCTTCTGGCCCTTGTCACTGGACTACTGTACCTCATTAGTCCCATTTGGTTTTACGGGGACACATTGACCTTTTTACGTCGCATCTCAATGGCATTTTTATAAGTGAGGTTTCCAATTTGCACAAAGGTGAAAATATTACTAGTACTTTTTGTATTATGGTAAGTATATATGTAACAGAACATTTGCCATTCCAACAGTCTTTTCGTGCACAGTTCTGGTTGCTGTCAAGTCGATTCAGATTCATTGCGGCCCTATAGGACATGGTAGAACTGCCCCATGGGGTTTCCAAGGAGCAACCCGTGGATTTGAACTGCCGACCTTTTGGTTAGCAGCCATAACTCTTAGCCACTGCACCACCAGGGCTCCTATGTACAGTTCAGTGACATCAGTTAATTTTGTCATGTTGTTCAACCATCTTACCTGTTTCCAAAATTTTCCATCTCTCTTAACAGAAGCTCAGTGTTCCCTAAGCACTGAGTCCTTCTTTCCCTCTCTTGCTCACCCACCCGTGGTGACCACTAATAAAGTTTGGTCTCTACACATATGCCTACCCCAGTTATTTCATGTAAGTGGGATCAAAGAATATTTGTCCTTTTGTGACTGACTTATTTTTCTCAGGATGATGTTTTCAAGGTTCATCTATGTGGTAGCGTGTATCAGGACTTCATTTCTCTTTATGACGGAGTAATACTCCATTGTATGGATGTATCACATTTTGTTAATCCGTTCATCTGTTGATGGACATTCAGGCTGTTTCTACCTTTTGGTGATTGTGAATAGTGCTTCAGTGAACATTAGCTTACACGTATCTCTTTGTGTTCCTGCTTTCAATTCTGCTGGGTGTGTACCTAGAATTGGGATTGCTGGATCATATGGTAATTCTATGTTTAACTTTTTGAGGTGCCTCCAAACTGTATTCCACAGAGGCTGTACCATTTTACATTCCCACCAGCAATGGGTGAGGATTCTTATTTCTTCACCTCCTTGCCAACACCTGTTGTTTTGCATTTTAAAAATCAGAACCATCCTAGTGTAGTGCTTTCTTTTGGTTAATACATGGTCCATTAACTGGAAGACACCAGGGAAAAGACCATTTCAAACAATGGCAGAAAGCTCATGTACCTGGTAGCACCTTGATACGGAGTCACAGCTGACTTCAGATCCAGTGACAACAAACCCAGTTCACATTGCTCTCATTTGTGAAACGTTTAGGGTTTCCTCTGGTATGAATGGTTGGTTCAATCTCATATGATTCTTCTGCTGTTGGTGAAAAACTCACTACACTGGCAGCTGAATTAGGTGCAAAAAAAAAAAATTCTCATTCTAATTGAACGTGGGAGACCGTGCTGATTGCGAGCATAGTTATAGGCTGTAGATTGACTATGTTTTGGGTCAAGTATGAGTAATTCACCAGAAAAAGATGTCCACATGAACCCTTGCTGATAATTCTAAGTATAGATGCTTCAGGTTTCTCTTCACCTCAAATATTTTACTTGCCTCTATTTGGCTACAAATGTGCTTGATGGTTAAATAAAAACAATCTACAAGGCAAGATTTTATACTCAATATGAATAGTTTGGATTTTGGCTTTATTACAATCATCCATCCAAAACCAATTTACTTTTGCAATAAAATTATTTTTAACTTTTTTCTTTTCTCATCTTGCTACGAATATGATCAAATACATTTTTAGTTTGAGCTCACTGGGGTGTTGTCTTTTGGGAAGGGAAATAAGAGATTGAAGGAAGGGCAGAAATATTATTCTCCATTTATAAATGGAGGAAAAGGTCCATGTGAATTACATATCTGGCACCATTCAGGTAGCATTGGTCTGAAGAGTGCGTCTCCCCTCCCTCCTTTTTAGAAACTCCCTGGAAAAGCTGTGAACATTCTGGGCCTCTCTGAATTGTGAGAAACTATGTTACACAGAAGTTCACGTCATAGGTATCCAGATACACCAAGATGAGTCTTGGATTTACTACTTTTAGCAGACTTATCAGGCAAGCTATCTAACCTTTCCATGCCTCAATTTCTGTAAAAGTGATTAAGAGCTCAGGCTGCTAACCAAAAGATTGGCAGTTCAAATCCACCAGCCACTCCTTGGAAACCCTGTGGGGCACTTACACTCTGTCCTATAGGGTCACTGTGAGTCGGAATCGACTTGATGGCTGTCACGGTTTGAATTATGTCCCCCCAAAAATGTATGTATCAATTTGGCTGGGCCATGATTCCCAGAATTGTGTGGTTCGCCTCCATTTTGTGGTTGTAATTTTATGTTAAAGAGGATTTGGGTGGGATTGTAACACCACCCTTACCCAGCTCACATCTCTGATCCAAAGTAAAGGGAGTTTCCCTGGGATGTGGCCTGCACCACCTTTTATCTCTCAAGAGATAAAAGGAAAGAGAAGCAAGCAGAGAGTTGGGGACCTCCTACCATCAAGAAAGCAGTGCCAGGAGCAGAGCACGTCCTTTGGACCGGGGTCCCTGCGCTGAGAAGCTCCTAGGCCAGGGGAACACTGGTGAGAAGGCCGAGAGGGAAAAAGCCTTCCCCTGGAGCTGACGCCCTGAATTTGGACTTTTAGCCTACTTTACTGTGAGGAAATAAACTTCTGTTTGTTAAAGCCATCCACTTGGGGTATTTCTGTCATAGCAGCACTGGATGACTAAGACAATGGCAATGAGTTTTGTTTTTTTTTTTCTTTTGGAATATAACTTATTTCTTAGAGATGTGAAGATTAAATGGGATAAGGCATGTAAAGCATTTAGCACAGTATTGTATTAACCATTAACAGAGGAGAACATGACATAAAAAATTCTTTGTAGTAGCAAGTTTTGCTAACAAGTAAAAAGGTACTCCAGAACAAAATAAGAATAGTTTTTGCCTTTGGGATTATTTTCAGCAATGTTACCAATATACCTTCTAGATCTCAAAGCAAATTCTATAACCCAAACTATGTTGTTGTTGTTAGTTGCCGTCCAGTTGGTTCTGACTCATAGTGACCCTATGTAAAGCAGAACTAAACGCACCATCCTCACAATCGTTGTTATGCTTGAGCCCATTATTACAGCCACTGTGTCAATCCATTTCGTTAACCGTCTTTCTCTTTTTCACTGGCCCTGTACTTTACCAAGCATGATGTCCTTCTCCAGGGACTGATCCCTCCTGATAACATGTCCAAAGTATGTGAGACATAGTCTCACCATCCTTGCTTCCAAGGAGCATTCTGGTTGTACTTCTTCCAAGACAGATATGTTCTTTCTTTTGGCAGTCCATGGTATATTCAATATTTTTCACCAACACCACAATTCAAAGGCATGAATTCTTCTTCCATCTTCCTTATTCATTGTCCAGCTTTCACATGCATACGAGGCAATAGAAAACACCATGGCTTGGGTCAGGGGCACCTTTAGTCTTCAATGTAACATTTTTGCTTTTTAACACTTTAAAGGGCTGTTTTGCAGTAGCTTTGCCCAATGCAATGCATCATTTGTTTTCTTGACTGCTGCTTCCATGGGTGTTGACTGTGGATCCAAGTAAAATAAAATTCTTGACAACATCAATCTTTTCTCTGTTTATCATGATGTTGATTATTGGTCCAGTTGTGAGAATTTTTGTTTTCTTTATGTTCAGGTGTAATCCGTACTGAAGGCTGTGGTCTTTGATCTTCATCAGTAGATGCTTCAAGTCCTCTTCACTTTCAGCAAGCAAGGTTGTGTCATCTGCATAACACAGATTGTTAATGAGTCTTCCTCCAATTCTGATGCCCCGTTCTTCTTCTTAAAGTCCAACTTCTCAGATTATTTGCTCAGCATACAGATTGAATAAGTATGACGAAAGCATACAACCCTGACACACACCTTTCTTGACTTTGAACCACACAGTATCCACTTGTTCTGTTTGAATGACTGCCTCCTGATCTATGTACAGGTTCCTCATGAGCACAATTAAGTGTTCTGGAATTCCCATTCTTCACAATGTTATCCATAATTTGTTATGATCCACACAGTTGAATGCCTTTGTGAAAGGAAGAAACGATGAAGTAAACAGCTAAACAGAATATTTTAAAGGATGGCTGGAGAAGACACAGTAAAGTATTGTAATGAAATGTGCAAAGACCTGGAGGTAGAAAACCAAAAAGGAAGAAAATGCTTGACATTTCTCAAGGTGAAAGAACTGAAGAAAAAATTCAAGTCTTGAGTTGCAATATTGAAAGATTTTATGGGGAAAATATTGAAAGACGCAGGAAACATCAAAAGAAGATGGAAGGAATACACAGAATCACTGTACCAAAAAGAATTGGTCGACATTCAACCATTTCAGGAGGTAGCATATGATCAAGAACTGATGGTATTGAAGGAAGAAGTCCCAGCTGCACTGAAAGCCTTGATGAAAAACAAGGCTCTAGGAATTGATGGAATACCAGCTGAGATGTTGCAGCAGTACATTGACAGGGAACAGCCAGAAATTCAAGTCAGATTCAGAAAAGGACGTAGAACATATCATAGCTGTTGTCCAATGGATCCTGGCTGAAAGCAGAAAATACCATAAAAATGTTCTAACCCAAACTATAAACCCCCTTTTTTGTCTCTTGCAGGCAAAGCAGCCATAAATGAGAAATATATATATATATATATTTGCATTTGGTGAACGTATACATAGCAAAACAGGTCCCGATTCAACAATTTCTACACATAATGTTCAGTGACATTGGTTACATTCTTCATATTGTGTCAACATTCTCATTATTTCTGTTCTAGTTCCTCTGCTCCCACTAACTTAGTCTCACTGACCCCCAACCTTCTCATCTATGCTTTAGAGTAACTGTTGTCCGTTTTGTCTCATATAGGTAATTTTTTAAAAGAGCACAGTACTCAAGGGTGACATTCTTTACTTTTTGAGCTAATCACTATTTAGTTAAAAGGTGACTTCAGGGGATAATTTAGGTTCAAGGTTTAAAGAGTATCTCAGGGCAATAGACACAGGAATTCCTCCAATCTCAATGGGTCCAGTAAGTCTGAATTCTTTGAGGATTTGAACTTCTGTTCCACATTTTTCTCCCTTTCTATCAGGATCCATCTGTTGTGACCCTGATCAGAACATTTGGTAGTGCTGGCTGGGTACCATCTAGTTCTTCTGGTCTCAAGGTACAGGAGGCCATGGTTCATAGAGAAAATTAGTCCTGTTCCTTCTCTGATTCTTGAGTTTCCTTCTTTCTTTTTTGCTCCAGACAAATAGAGACCAACAATTGTATCTTAGATGGCTGATTACAAGCTTTTAAGATCCATAAGCAGTCATGATTTTGGATCTCTGGACTGAGAAACTTTTTTCTGTTCCTTCTAAAACTGCCTTGAAACTTTTGCCAGAAGTTGTGAATTATTTATAAAATTTGGATTGAAACTTCCCATAAGAGTAGGTCTCTTCTTCCTCATAAATTTCCTGACTCTTTAGAAACTCCTTTTGTTTTTAAATTCTCAATTGATTCATTGTTTAGAATTATTTTCCCATCAAAGTTGGCCCTATATCTTGCCTACTTTTATTTTCTCTGAATGAACTTTGGAAAAAAATTTCAATTAACTTAGTTTTTTCTTTAGGTGTGGTCTTCAATCAATGTAGGATAGGGCTAGGAGGTGATATCAATCTGATTGATCTAATGTGACTGTTGTTATTAGCTGCTGTTGAGTTGATTCTGACTCATGACAATCCCATGTGTTACAGAGTAGAACTGCTCCATAGGGTCTTCTTGGCTATAATCTTCACGGAAGCAGATTGTCAAGCTTTTTCTTCCCCGGTACCAGTGGGTGGGTTGGAACTACCAAGCCCCATTCTTGGAGCTTATGGTAACTCCACCACAGTGAGGAATAAGATTGGAAGTCACCCTTTCAACCACCAGTCTCAGTAACTCTCTGTGTTATTCAGGACTCTTTCAATTCGAAAGTATAGGAGGATGACTCAATTTTGTTTAAGCAACAAAGGGAATTTATTGGTTTGAGAAACCTAAGAGTCTAGAATAGCTATCACTCTGAAGACACCTTGACCTAGGTGCACAAACAATACTAACAGAATTTTATCTGGGGATTTTCAGCTTGTTTCACATCCGCTGTGTGGAAGAAAGTCAGAATTTTGTCTTCATTGGTATGTTGCAAGATTCAGTTCCCAGGAAGGCAATGAATCTAATATTGGGTGTCTTTCAGGTTTGTGAATAGACAGTTCACCATCTCCCAAAAATTCCATGAAACTCTGGTCACTGTCTGTGGAGGACCTTTAGCTTTCGAGTTTCCTAGACAAGGACCAAACAAACGAACAAACAAACCCAGTTGCCGTCAAGTTGACTCTGGCTCATGGCGACCCTATGCATCAGAGTAGAACTGTGCTCCACAGGGTTTTCAATGGCTGGTTTTTCAGAAGTAGATCACCAGGCTTTTCTTCTGAGGTGCCTTTGAGTGGACTTGAACCTCCAACCTTTCAGTTAGCAGTTGAGTGTGTTATCTGTTTGTACCAACCAGGAACTGCCTTAGGCACGGCCAGCTACATAATTTGTGGAGCCCAGTGCAAAATGAAAATGTGGGCCTCTTGTTCAGAAAGCAGGAACCAAGTGCCACTAAAGGTACTAAAGGACTCTCCGGGGGGCACTAATGGTTAAGCACGTGACTACTAACTGAAAGATTAGCTGTTCGAACGTATCCAGCAGTGCCTTGAAAGAAAGACCTGGCAATCTACTTCTGAAAGGTTACAGCCTTGTAAACCCTATAGAGCTCAGTTCTGTTCTATAACACACAGGGTTGCCATGAGTTGGAACTGACTTGATAGCAACAGGTTTGATTCTTTTGGTTATTCAAGTATGCATCACTTAGCGTCTGTCTGAGCACCATTTGACCGCATATATGTCAGTGGCCCCATAAAGTTATAATAGAGCTCAGAAATCCAAACTGGAGAACAGGACAAAGAACACATACTTTGCTAAGTACTGTAGATCGTATTTGTCTCTCACTAGCTCTCTGGGTCCTGTGTCAGCCCTGGCCCTGTGGTGGTAGGAGTAGGGGATCCTGACATCCATCTGTGGCTACCTGTCCCACCACACTCACCTCAGGCAAAGACCATGTGGATGCTGCTGGAGCTGCTGAGGGGATTGTCCCACAGAGGCCCCTGCCCTACTCAGCCTGGACACCCAGCATGTGACACCTGGGCCCAAGGCCGTGGCTCCTCCAGTGGTGGTGGCCGCCAAGTAGTCCAGGCTGTGGTGGTGGTGGGAGGAGGAGCAGGAAGGGTGGCTGGGGGAGGAGGTGGAAGTGGAGGAGGGGTGAGTGGGGCTGGAGGAGTTTGAAGCCCATTAGGTGGCAGGCAGGGAGGAAGGAAGGGAAGAGAGCCAGCAGCAGGCCGACCAGGAGGTGGCTAGCTGGACAGCGAGTACACCACAGTGGGTGGGCGGGGTCCGGCATGGCTCTTGGCGATCAGCAGCAAGAATACAGTAACACAGTAAAGTTTTTGCTCAATCCTGCGGTGGGTCCCGACCTCAGCAGGTAGCGGCATGGGTCTCTGCCCGCCCAGTAACTATCCTGCACGCCTCTCTCCTGTATATAATATAGTATTCCCACAATGTCCAAGTCACATAATGTCTTATTTCACAGAACGTATTTTGGATGTTAAGCGAGGCATATCTGTACTGTTGTCTGGGGTCCTGACTGAGCAAGCTGAGATGGAATTATCATCAGAGTTTAAATGTGCCCCGTCGCCTTCACTACTCAGAGCCTACTTCATTCTATAAAGTAAGGGAGAAATGAAATAAATTGATCAGTTGTCTGACACTTCCATTTTGTTTGCATTCTACCTTGTTTTTTTAACAGAGATTTTATGCATGTTTTCTAAACCATATTGCTAAGTCATTTGGTTTGTAATTTCTAAGTCACTCTTCTAGGTTTTAAAAAATGCTGCGTATTATTTTCCCGGCTTCTCCCTTGGCCTTCTTTGACTCTATCTTTTGAAAGGCATTTTAATAGTGTTTAAGTCAGTACCTCCTTACACATCATTCTGGAGTCAGGACTTTGGGAAGGAGAGCATGAGAAAGAAATCATTTCTGTGTTTTCTGCCAATATTGTCATCTCTTGGCAACACTGAGTCAGAAACAATGATGTGGAGAACCGGTTGACCTTTCCATTTTCGATGATAATGCCTGTGGTTAATGTTGAGTATTTGTGGCTCTTTTGTGAGTTCCCAACCTCTGAAGAGAATAATCATAACGATAAAAGCATAAAAGCATCTTTTCTTCCACATTTTAAAGAAAATGTAATAATTTGAGCATTGTTCTTCATGGGTGGAATCATTGTGCCTGTAGAGTCGAGTTGAACGGGATAAAGCCAGTTAAATCACTGTCTGATATTCTCCTGGTTTCAGAATTACTCAAATAGCCAATATTCTTGTCCAGAAAGGATGCCTGATTTCTCACTATGCAGCTCACTGCTGATTACATGCACACGTTTATATCTCTGCAGTGTTCCTGATGCACTAATAAACTCCTTCATGAAAGGCAGGCTCTTCAGACAGGTTATAAATCAGGACAGTTCTAACCTATTTTTTTTCCTGGGCTCTCAAATAATCCAGTTAAGACAATTTTTCCTTAAATCGATTTTATAAGGCTCTCATGGAAAAATTACAGTTAGATTTCACCACTTCCCCTCATTTAATCACATATCTTAACTGAGTAAACATGTATTTATTCTACTTACTTGATAGTAGACAAGGTCATTTGCATCTTGAGTTTTTTTCTTATTAAATGTTATATATTTCTTTTTGAAGATTTATGTTGATGAACTTTTGTTAGCTTCATCAAAGAATCATCCTTGAGTCCTTATTTCAATTGTATGCTCTTCATTTTGAAAATAGAGCCACTCAGAAAGCCCATGTTATGGTTTAAAATGTGTTATGACAACATTGAGAGTAACGGAGAGGTTGTATAACTCAAGTGAAGAGAATCCTGAGAGAAAAAGTCTGGAGAACTGACATCTAGTTAGAATTATGCCATTGATTGAGGCCTTTTACTTACTAGTTTCCGCTTCTGTAAAATAGGGAAACTAACCGCAATGCCAGTTTTCCAACATCTGACAGTGATGTAGAAAAGACATGTCAAATAAAAGGTAAATATGATTTGAGTTTTATGAAAGAAAGTGAAGCACAAGGGTAATTTTCAGATGAATTTAGTGGGACAAGTTCAGTTGCTTTCTTATAAAAAGGGTCTTCTTGAAAAATATGCAAAAACAGTTTCATTAACTAACTAGGCTACACCATATCCATCGCTTACAGAAACACTTGATTTCTTTGGAACTAGGCCTTTCCAGATAACATGACCAATACATATTTTAATTAGCTATTTTTTTTTATTGTGATGAGTATATATAACAAAAAATATGCCATTTCTACATTATATTTACATGTACAATTAAATGACATGAATTATGCTTATCATGTTGTGCAACCAGCACTACAGTCAGTTTCCAAATTTTTTCATCACTCTTAATAGAAGCTCAGTGCCCCCAAGCAAAGACTCTCTTTTCTCCTCCTTCTCATCCCTGGTAACCACTAATAGACTTTAGGACCAATAGTTTTGTTTTTAAGATTACAAGGTACAAAACATTTTCATGGGACAAGGCCAGGTGAAAGAGAAGCTGTGGAGACAAGGGAGACCAGAAGGCCTATGTACCAGAGCAAGGTTCTGACCTTTCTTCCACCATAAATTATGTCTCTGCTTCCCCTTTGCAGATCCTTCTCTTCTGATTCCTTCCCTTCTGCCAGGAAATGTTGTGTTCTTCAGGCCTGAAACAAAATCGAAAAACAGAAACAGAATGTAAAGGAAGCAGGAACAAGGTGAACACAGCCAGGGCTGCACAATTCTTGGACAGAGAGAAAATGCAGATCTTCTGGGTGAAAGTCATTTTGAGGAAGCAAGCAGATGCTCTTTGGCAGCTGTTCTGACAACTGGATTTTAGTTTTACTTTTGGGCTTTTGGGATACAAATATTTTCAACAACACGTTCAGTTGGAATTGAATTAATAAACTATTGATGGGACGTCACTGGTTCTGGGTGAAATGAGGCCAGCTTTTGGAGTTCAGGTGACAGATGATCACCCCTTTAGCTCAGCCCCAGCTCTCTTTAACCAGAAGTTTCTGATGCCACCTACGACTCCCAGCATGTCAGCACTTGGGTCAAGGTTACAAAAGTGCAGGAAATGATCCCAGCTCAGGGAGGACTGGGGAGCAGGCTGCTGTTTGGGACATTCTGAGTGCAGGAATGTGAAGAAGGCTTTATCTACCACCAACAATTTCTGGCATGTGGGAAAAAAAAAAAAAAAAAGTAGGCAACCTTCCAAGTGACTTCTTTCAAAGGAATGGAATTCAGACTCATGTCCAAGAATAGTGAGAGGCTCCAGATAAAGCAGATTTTCTCACACCCCTTCATTGATGGTAGGTAGAGTGTGTGTATTGGCTTCTTAAGGCTGCTGTAACCAAGTACCACAAACTGGGTGGCTTATCAAAACATAAGATCATTGTCTCACAGGTCTAGAGGCTAGATGTCCAGGTTCAGGGTATCAGAAGGACTGTGTTCTCTCTGAAGGCTCTAGGGGAAGATCCTTTCTTGTCTCTTCCAGCCTCTGGCAGCCCCAGGCATTCCTTGGCTTACAGCTGCAACAGAACTCAAATCTCTGCCTCAGTCTTCACGTGGCTGTCTGCCTTCTTCTGTCTCTGTGTATCTTTTTATAGGATGTCACTCAGATGGGATTAGGACCCACCCTACTCCAGTATAACCTCATGTTAATATAACTAATAACATCTTCAAAGACCCTATTTCCAACCGAGCTACCAGTGGTTCAGTGGTAGAATTCTTGCCTTCCATACAGGAGACCCAGATCTGATGCCTGGCCAACGCCCCTCATGTGCAGCCACTACCCACCTGTCAGTGGAGGTTTGTGGGGATATATGCCATTTAAACATGGCTGCACTATTGACAACTGCAGCCCCCGCAGGCCTCTATGCTGCACAGCATGTTGAGACTTGTCTCCAACATGTCGAGACTTGTCCGGATGTGTTTTCCCAAACCTATTGGCCCTTTACTGATTGACTTGTTTACCTGAATTCCTTCTTCCTTGCCCATACTCAAAGCCCATTGTTTTGTTAATTGCCCTATTGATTGCTGTATTGACTATAAAATAAACTCCTGGGACTGAAGTGGGGGTCGACTCCTCAGAGTGACCCTCCTGGCCCCACTTCTCTGTAAGAGTTGTGCAGTTGGTTACTGTCTTCGCCGTCCCGATTACCGTCGCCGCTGCGACAGAGGTTGGCTTATGTAGCTATGATGCTGAACAAGTTTCAGCAGAACTTCCAGACTGAGACAGACTAGGAGGAAAGGCCTGGAAATTTACTTCCCCAAATCATCCAATGAAAACCTTAAGGGTCACACTGATTCTATTCCCAACCAATCATAGGGATGGAGCAGGACTGGGTAGCATTTCCTTCTGTTGTGGGTTGGCCACTAGCAGTAACAGCAGGAGTTAGGACTTCAGTGTATCTTTTTAGGGACACAATTGAATCCATCACAGGTTCTAAGCAATTTCTACGGCTGATATAATTTTCTTTTTGAAGCCACAACAGGGTCAAAACAGAAGAACATGTATCTAATTTAAAGAGACTATAGCTTCTGTTTTCCTTATTGTCTGTGTTCTGTTGTCTCTACTACAGTGGTTCTCAGTTGGGGGTAGGGGCGATTTTGCCCCTCAGGGGACATTTTGCAATGTCTAGAGACAATTTTAGGAGCTCTGGTGGCGCAGTGGCTAAGTGCTTGGCTGCTAACCGAAAGGTCAACTGTTCGAACCCACCAGACGCTCCATGGGAGAAAGATGTGGCAGTCTGCTTCCATAAAGATTACAGCCTTGGAAATCCTATGGAGCAGATCTAGTCTGTCCTATAAGGTTGCTACGAGTCCGAATCGACTTGACAGCAGCGGGATTGGTTTTTGGTTTTAGAGACAATTTTGATTCTTACAACTAGGGGATAGAGTACTGCAGGCATATCGTGGGTAGAGGCTAGGAATGATGCTAAACATCCCACCATGCACCTGGCAATGCCCACAACAGAGAAGAACACAGCCCAAAACGTCAACAGTGCTGCTGTTGAGAAATCCTGCTCTATTAGGACACTTTGTCTTCCATCCACTACACACTGCTCTAGAAGCAGATTCAGCAGACAAAAATAGGTGAGGTCAACTGTGTTTTGCCACGAGGAAAGAGCTTGTTATTCATTATCATTTTGTCTAAAGTTAATGATAGGCGGTAATATATATTTGTTTAACAGATAAAACTTTCTTTTTAAATAGTCTTAAAAAAAACTTACGGTTAGAAATAATGAGAAAGAAAACTTAATTTCAGATTTCTTTTAAAAGTCCAAATGATTCCAACATGCCTACGGATCAAATTCCAGTAAAATAATAACTATGTTGCTGTTGTTCATTGAATTATGTCCCCTAAAAAGGTCTGTGGAAGTTCTAACTCCTGTCCATGGGAATGTGATCCTGTTTGAAAATAAAGGTGTTCTTTTGTTATGTTAATGAGGTCATCCTGGAGTAGGGTGAGTCCTAGAGGTAATCCCTTCTAAGTGGTGTCTTATAAAAAGGGAAAACAAACACAGACATACAGGGGGAGATACCATGTGACAACGGAGTCAGATACATCTAAAAGCAGCAAAGGAACGCTGAGGATTGACAGCTGTCACCAGAACCTATAAGAGAGGCCCACAAGAGGAATCAACATGGCTGAGACCCTGATTTGGACATTTAGCCTCCAGAAATGTGAGGAAATACATTTTTATTCTTTAAAGGTACTCATTTTGTGGCACACTTACTCCTCACTTATTGACTATCATGTTATTGGGAATTTCACATTTACAACAATAATAAAGAAATCTATTATCGATTTTGTGCAGTAACAACATACATCCGGCAGTAATGAATGCCGAAGTCTGAGGCAAGAGTAAAGCTGGCTGTGATGGTTAAGGTTATGTGTCAGCTTGGGTGGGCCATGATTCTCAGTGGCGTGACAGTTATGTAAAGACGTAATTTGGCAGTTAAGTAATGGTGTAATTTGGCAGTTATGTAATGATGTAGTCATCCTCCATTTTGTGATCTGATATGGTCATCCTCCATTTTTGCATAACACCAATTTTTGCATAACGACCTAGTTTGGAACCTAACCATGTTGTTAGGTGATGAGTAGGTATATTTCGCTATGGCAGCCCTAGGAAACTAAGACAGATGGTATCTAGTTTTTTTAGGGGAGGTTGGGAGTAATTATGTTGTGTTGCTCTTTACTGCATATAATGCCTCTAAGAATAATTTGGTGGTCATTGTTGTCCTTCGTTGTGTATGGCTGCCTTGTTGGTATAAGGCAGTGCTTCTCACATGTATCAATTCTAGTACCCTAAGGGCCGAGGGGCATGAAATGTCTCTTCAGAGGTCTGAGGTGAGGGATGGGGGCATACCCACATGTAGGAAATTTTATTTCCAGTTTCTTGTTCATTTTAAATGTTCAGATGAATATTGTATTTTACTCTCCATTCTATTTTTAAGAGTGCCATTTTAAATTGCTTATAATTGGAAAAAAAATTGACGCTCAAAGAAGAGGAATCCTGTCTATGTCGGGCTTTGAGCATCTGAACATGCTAATGTGCGCTCCTGGGGGTAAAGCCTACCTCAGTGTGAGAAGCATGATTACAAGGTGGAAAAACAGTAGAGAAAAAGACAAGACTTTGAGTCTAGTCCCAGTTTCAACACTTACTCTGTAACTGTAAGGAATGTTTTAGTCATCCATTCATTCATTCAGCAAATACTGGTGGCTTTCTGCTAGGCACCAAGCAGTCACTGTGAATCAGAGGTGAACAGGTCCCCACTTTTGCACCGGGAAGACAAAACAGCAACAATAATAGAAACTTCACAAGACAAGAAACCCTTATTGAGCCATTACTGTGCCTTGCACTGTTTTAAGGGCTTTATGTATATTACCTCATTTAATCCTCACAACGACTATATGCTCGAGGCCTCAAGCTGGTATTTTAGTTTCTTAGGGCTGCCATAACATGAACACCACAGTGGGTGGCTTTAAAGAACACAAATTTATTTTCTCACAGTTCTTGAGGCCAGAAGTCCGAATTCAGGGTGTTACTCTAGGGGGAGGCCCTTTCTTATCTGTTTCAAGTTCTAATAGCTGCCAGCAATTCTTGTTTGTAGCCCTGGGTTTTCCTTGGTGTTCCTTGGCTTGTAGACGATCATCACTTGGTGTCTGTCTTCCCTTGAGTGTGTCTTGGTGTCTGTTCTGGTCTTTTATAATTCAGAAGTGATTAGGTTTAGGATTCAACCTACACAGGTATGGACTAATTAACATAACAAAGGAAAAATTGTATTTCCAAACAGGACCACATCTACAGTTACAAGGGCCAGGAACTCAACACATTTTTTTGGGATGCAATTGAGTCTATAGCAGCTGGTAAGAAGCAGAACTGGGATTCAGATCTAGGCCAGCAAAATTAGAGATCACGATGTTAAAACCATACACTACACTGCTTCCCAATTCACAATTAAACGAGTAATTGCAGGAAAGGGTGATGATAGTTATAATACAAAAAATTAGAGGATACTGTGGGACCATAAAAAGGGGAAGGAGTTTAGGAAAAGCCTTCCAGAGGAAGTGACGTTTATGCTAAGATCTGAAGGACAAACAGAAGCTAGCTAAAGGAATGGGTTAGGTGGAGAGAGTGTTTCAGACAGAAGGGGATATGAGTGGCAAGGCCTAGAGGTGGGAAAGTATGATACAGAACATAAAGAGGAACAGAAAAGTCAATACGCCTGGAGTCTAGAGGTGCTCTAGAGTGTTCCAGCTGGGGTGAAGTAGAAAGTTGGGAAGGGGCTGTATCCTGGGGGGCATTTGAAGACTGTTACCTGAAGGGGAAGGACAGCCCATGGAGGCTTTATAAAAGAGTGACATGATCAGCTTTTACATGAGGAGAACCATTTTGGTTGCAGTGTGGAGACTAAATGGTGGATAAAGGTGTTGCGATCATTTAGAAGTGATGCTTTTGTCCATGTGTGGTTTGATGGTGACCTGGAGAGGGCACTGTGAATGGAGAGAAGTAAATATGGTATGTATTGGGTGTGGTAAGTGCTAAGAAGGAAAATAAATAAATCATAATAAGGAATCAGAGAGTGAAGGGATAGAGTGAGGAGGTGACATGTGAACAGAAATATGAATGACTGTGGACTGGGAGCCCTGGTGGTACAGAGGTTAAGAACTCAGCTGCTAACCAAAAGGTCAGCAGTTCGAATCCACCAGCTGCTCTTTAGAAACCCTGTGGAGCAGTTACTCTGTCCTATAGGGTCACTATCAGTTGGAATCGACTCAACAGCAATGGGTATAATGGGTGGGCTGGGAAAGGAAACTGATGTGCCATTTCGTCCCCTTGATTATTAAGAACCTCCTCTGTAGTGGACGCTCTTTGGTGAACATTCACATTGGACACAATTATTTCACAGTCTGAGAGATCCATTCACATACCTTTTCCCCAGATTTCCTTGTCACCAATCTTCCAAACCTGTTCCATCCAAGCCCCTGACCATCCAGCCAAACGTTTAGTAACTGCCCATAAGTCAGTGTAGATTCATATCTCCGTCCATCTCTCACTTCAGTCATAGTGGACGCGGACCGAACAAAGTTCTGCCACTGCAGGATTTTCCTTCACCTTGTCCTTCAGCATTGTCCCTGAGTGGAGCTGTAGGGTTGCAGCTGTACACTTTCTCATGGTACCAGCATACTGAGCTGGAGTGTTTTTTTTCCTTAGTCAATTGGCCATAAGTAATACCCCAGGAGCCTCAGGCATTGATTGAGGGAGAAGAGGTGATTCTGTCAGGAACTGGTGTTGAAGGAGTCTGAGCTACCTATGCAAGTAACTTATCCGTACCTTCTGGGATTGCTCAAACTCAGTCTCAGTCAAGATTTAACCAGAGAAGTAGACCCAGTAGGAGCATGCATATGTAATGGGATTTGTTACAGAGAATTGGCTGTAGTAATTGTGGGAGCTGGTGCAGCAGTCTCTCAAGGCTGTTGTTTCCATGTCTGATGCTGGAACATGAAGTCCACAGGGCAGGCAGTCAGGAAGGAAAGGTCATGAGTAGACTGAAAACCTGCAACCATGAGCTGCAACCCCATGAGAATGAGCCAAAACCTGTGTCTATTTGTGTTTTCTCTGACCTTGGTGACCCTTTATCATGAAGGTAAAAATATACAACCTGGCCTGGGACTCACAAAACTAAAGGAGGATGTAGATTAGGATAGAGTATTTTCAGGCCCAGATGCTGCTTCATGCTAACCAGGTGAGTCAATAGACCAGCAACAACTGTGTGTGCACCACAAAATGGCTGATTCTTCCTTCTCGCCTTCCTAATCTTGCAAGAATCTCCCTTCTGGCCCATCATAACCAGAAAGATACAAGAAAGGAAATTCTGAGAAATGTAGTTTAGCCTAGCCAAGTTAACACATTACAAAGCCATCGCACCATTTTCCTTTGATGGTGGGTTGCTGTTCCACACACACAATCTTATGGCTCAGTAGGTCAGACAACACTCAGTTCACGATGGGAAAATCAGGGTACATGTTCACCTGATGCCTGTGCTTGGGTGCTCAGTCTTTACCAAGGCCCAGTAGCAAATGAGAAGCTGTTCCTAAAAGAAAAAAAACCAAACCAAACCAGTTGCTGTCAAGTCAATTCTAACTCCTAGTGACCCTAGAGGACAGAGTAGAACTGCCCTGTAAGGTTTCCAAGGAGTGGCTGGTGGATTTGAACTGCCCTTCTTTTGGTTAGCAGCCATAGCTCTTAACCACTGTGCCACCAGGGCTCCTGTTCCTCAAAAGAATACTTCAAATCCCTGATTTATCACATTAAATCTCCATATGTAATGTACCTGATTATGGGCTTTCTTTTTTACTGCTTATCTATGTTTGTTGTCTTTAAAGTCCTAAAGAGCAAAGATAACCGATGACTAAAATGTGACCCAAGCCATAGTCTTTTCAGTTGCCTCATATGCATGCCAAAGTTGGATAATGAAAAAAGAATTGATGTATTTGAGTTGTGGTGGCAAAGAATATTGACTATACTGTGTTCTGCCAGAAGACGGAACAAATCACTCTTAGAAGAAACACAGCAGAATGCCCCTTAGAAGTGAGGATGACGAGACTTCGGCTCACTCACTTTGGACATATCGGGAAAGACAAATCGCTGGAAAGGACATCATGTTCAGTAAAGTAGAAGGTCCGTGAAAATGAGGGAAACCCTCAGTGAGATGAATTTACATAACAGCTGCAACAGTGGACTCAAACATACCAACAGTCATGAAGATGGATGGCAAAGGATTAGGCAGCATTTCCTTCTGTTATAAAATAAGGTTGCCATGAGTTGCACTGAGACCCAATACAAAATAACCATATTGTGTTATCCGATATAGCTTTATATCTTATTTTGGTATTTGGTAGGTCAGGTCCCCCCTCCCCTTTTCTTTTCTACATTTTCCTTTTTGTTTTATAATTGATTTGTCAAGTTCAGCAAAGATCTGCTAAAATTTTTATTTAGATTGCACCAAAATTCTCCAATTAGATGGATTTTGGAACTCTTACAAATATCCTTCAGATTTATAGGCTTATTTATATCTTCTTTTTTTTCTGTCATTCTATTCAGTGTTCTAAGAGAATTTCTCAGCTCTGTCCTCTAGCTTGGTTTAGTAATTTGTTCTTTGTCGGTACCTAGTTTGATATTTTGTGTATTTGAGATTTTTATTTTGGTAAGCATGTTCTTTCATTTCCAAGATCTCTGATCGTTTGCTTGTTTTTTTCAAAATAGCCTGTTCTTATTTCATAGATGAACTAGCCTCTTATAACTCTGAGGCTATTAATTATATTTTATTTAAAATTCCTTCTTGTTTGAACTACTCATGCACTATTGTTTGCATTAATTTCATTGTGCATTGTTTTTTCTATTTATTATCTTTTATGCCTGTCTGTTAAAGTGTTGTTGTTAGGTGCCATCAAATCAGTTCCGAATCATAACAACCCTGTGTACAACAGAACGAACTGCTGCCTGGTTCTTGCCATCCTCGTAATCTTCGCTATGCTTGAGCCCATTGTTGCAGCCACTGTGTCAATCCATCTTGCTGAGGGTCTTCCTCTTTTTCCCTGACCCTCTACTTTACCAAGCATGATGTCCTTCTCCAGGGGCTGACCCCTCCTGATAATATGTCCAAAGTACCTGAGACGAAGTCTTGCCATTCTCGCTTTTAAGGAGCATTCTGGCTGTACTTCCAAAACAGATTCGTTTGTTCTTCTGGCAGTCCATGGGTATATTCAATATTTTTCGCCAACACCATAATTCAAATGCATCAATTCTTCTTTGGTCTTCCTTATTAATTGTCCAGCTTTCACATGTAGAAGAGATGATTGAAAATACCATGGCTTGGATCAGGCGCACATTAGTCCTCAAAGTAACATTTTGATTTTTAACACTTTAAAGAGATCTTTTGCAGCACGTTTGCCCAATGCAATACCTTGTTTGATTCCTTGACCGCTGCTTCCATGGGTGTTGATTGTGGATCCAAGTAAAATGAAATCCTAGATAACGTCAACATTTTCTATTCATAAGGTTTTTACTGGCCAATTTTTTTCGGAAGTAGATCACGAGGTCTTTCTTCCTAGTCTGTCTTAGTCTGGAAACTCTGCTGAAACCTGTCCACCATGAGTGGTCCTGCTGGTATTTGAAATATCAGTGGCGTAGCTTCCAGCATCATAGCAACATGCAAGCCACCACAGTACAACAAACTGACAGACAGGTGGTGGTTAAAGTGTTAGCGTTCCTTAAATATTTTGTGTTTCTTGCTTGTGTCACCGTTAGAAAATTCGAGATTCCCCATTTATATGTGTATGATTGTGTTTCTATTTCCTGCCACTTGCCTCCAGTGATTTTGGAGAAGGCGGTACTTTGTCTTTTTGCATGGGGGCTTCCTTTTTCTTTTAGTTGTCAAAAGTTATTGTTGGCACAACCCAGGCCCTCCAACCCAAGCACTCTAACTGTTACAGACTAGGGGTAAATGCCTTTGCTGTTTTCTGCTTGAAGTGGAAGCATGGAGTGAGAAAGATGGTGAAAGCAGAGAGGGGTGGAGCCACCAGATTGCTCTAAGTGGCTCCCAGCGTGGCTCCCTCATCCTGATGGCTTCTCGTGTTCCCTATTACTGCCACATCCAGGTTCAGAGCCTGCTTGACTCTGATCCTAATTTTCACAGTTCTCCTTTCTCAGGCTGAGTTTTGTGCTCTTGTGTTGTTCTGTCAACCAATCTCACTTGTCTTTCATTGTTTGGGAATTAGCCAAATTCCCGGTCCATTGATAGTTCTTGTTTTCTAATGCTGGTGAGTAATAATTTTTTGGTACACACACGCACATTCCCATTTTCCTGTATTTCGGGGTACTTGGGGCAGGAGAAGAAGGGTCTGTGTTCTCAGGCTGCCATCTTGATCTAATTTGACGTGATGTTCTTCGAGGGATTTAGGTTGCCTTTTGTGATTCTATAATGCCTCAAACCACAAGTTATTCCAGGCCTGTTTATGTCAGATGAAATATTGACAGCTTTGCAGCTTAAAGGCACTAAAGATAAAGCTACTGGAACATAACACCTCATAGTAATGAAGTTTCATTTGAGCGTAATGTGAACAACAGGGGATCCTCCTCTTTGCTCTCTGAATTTCAGAATACTTCCACATGGGGAAAACAGGAGGCAGTAGCTGGTTCCTTGGCTTAGGTTCATAGCCTCTGTAGCACACTATCTGCTTGATGAATGTGCTTTCTCATTGTTAGTGATAATTCTATAGGGGGTGATTCACCAGCAAACAGGGACTGAATCAGTGCATTTTCCTCCTTCATGCTCACTCACTTTGCTGTTTGCTCCCAATGTCCATTTCCTCTACCCAGTAAATCACCCTTTGATGGGGAAAAATACTAGTCATATGAGGATTTGGATCATGTTTAATTCAGCACCAATGAAAAGGTTTTCTCCTTAATCCACTAGCTGTCTGGAGCCACAGCCTGAGGTTGCCAAGGGTTTTATGCATGCACTGTCTGAGGCCCAGACAGCTAGCTCCCAAACCAGTGTAGGACTCTGAGTATTCCTGCTAAATTCCTGTACTGGGCTGAGAATCTAAGCCTGGGGGTTAAGTCATAAATCAGGTGTGACTCACAGTTAACAGCTTTGCTAAATTAAATTTCTTCCTCTTTCTGTTGACTTCTCTAGTCTTCCATTTTTCTATTCTTTTATTATTGACCAGATCATCCTGAGTTCAGTGTTATACTCATATCTCTGATTAAGAGCTACTGTGGATTGAATTATGTCCCCCCAAAAAATATGTAAGTCCTAACCACATCCCTGTGAATGTGACCTTGTTTGGGGAAATAGGGTCATTCTTTGACAGTATTAGTTAAGTCACAGAAGAGTAGGGCGAGTCCTAGTCCTAATCCCTTCTAAATGGTGTTTTATAAAAGGGGAGAACAGACAAGGACAGAATCACACACAGGGGGAATATATCATGGGAAGATCTTCCTACAAGCCACCAAATGCCAAGAAATGCCTGGGGCTAACAGAAGCTGAAAGAGACAAGGAAAGATCTTCTCTTAAAGCGGACACACAGAGAGATCATGGCCCTGCCAACGCCCTGCATTCAGAGTTGTAGCCTCCAGAACTGTGAGGAAATAAATTTCTGGTTTTCAAAGGCACCCACTTTGGTGTTACTGAGGCACTAGGAAACTAAGACACACCCTAATTTAACATCATGCCTTTGCTTCTCCTTGCTCTTGCCAGATGATGCCATAGGGTATTCCAAAATTCAAACCTATGCTACTTTAATATCTGTAAAAATTATCCTTCTGTTAGATACGGAGAAAGTTAAAAGAACTGAGAATAGATTAAAGCAGTGCAGTGTATCCAAAACCAAATCCGTTGCCATCCAGTGGATCCCTACTCATAGCGATCCTATAGGGCACAGGAGAACTATCCTGTGGCGTTTCCAAGGCTGTAATCTTTATGGAAGCAGACTGCCAAAAATTTCTCCCCCAGAGTGGCTGGTGGGTTCAAACCACCGAGCTCTTAACCACTGCTCCACTGTGGTTCCTTAAAGCAGTACATAACATTTGTTAAATCGAATCACGTGGACAAGCCACCTTTAGTGGGGATTATAAGCACTTGACTACTAGCCAAAAAACCCACCCAGAGATGCCTCAGAAGACAGGCTTGGTGGTCTAGGCCTGAAAGGTCACAGCCTCGATAACACTGCGGTACTATTCTGCACGCGTGGGGTCGCCATGAGTTGGAATCGACTCGGCGTCAACTGACAACAACAGCAACATAGACGAATCTGACATGCAGGTTAGGTAACGCCATTACTCAGTTCCTAGCTACAAAAAGGACAGCAGAAAGGCACTTGACTCAGGAAGGGAAGAAGAATTGCAGTGGATATCCATAGCTCCAGATGTTACACCATCCAGAGATTTCGGCAGTTTATTAACCAGTCTCATTCTGCCAAGGTAGTCCTAAAAAGTCCCCTCAGAGAGCAAGCTCAAAATTGTTGGAGGACTCAGTTTTTCCCTTAGTGGGTAAGTGCCTTTAACTTCAAGAAAATTTAGAATTAAGTGTAGATATGAAGAAAATAAAAACTCACAGTAGTTTTGAAATGATCTGTATATTTTTTATGCTATGTACCTGTAATGTTTAAGAGTATCTAACATATTAATGTGTCAATAGTTAACCTCATGACTTCAGTTTAAAAATATCCACCTGAGTAATTAACTTAGATTTGTAATTTATTTGAAATCATGCTAAGCTTATACACATTATATGAACATTTAAGAGAATTTAAGAACTATAGTTTCTAACATTTCTAATAAGTACTTTAGAACCTAGGAAAGTTTGTCAGAAAAAATTATAAAACTAGAAAGGAAATGAAATATTGAATTTATAAGTGCAGTGGAAAGTGTTTCAAGGTGATTAATTATGTTTGCAAATGGATTTAAACATTTATCAAAGACCCTTATGATTGTTAACATTTGCTAGACTTTGAAATTGAACAATGAGATTCCTTAAAATCTTAAAGTAGAACTAACATTTTGAGTTGTAACTTTAATAAAGACAATATTAAGTAAAAGTGAAGTAAGATCTGAATTTTAATTTTGGTTCACGCAGTTCCTTACCAATGCTTATAAATCAGTTGCCATCGAGTTGACTCTGACTCATGGTGACTCCATGCGGGTGAGAACAGAACAATGGCTGCTTTTTTCAGAAATATGTTGTCAGGCACTATAGAAAGGCTTCAGAAATACATTGCCAGGCACAACGGAAAGGTTGGAGGTTTGAGTCCACCCAGAGGCACCTTGGAAGAAAGGCCTGGTGATGTATTTCTGAAAAATCAGCCACTGAAAGATTGAAAAGTTCTACTTTGATACATAGGGGTCATCGGAATTGACAACAACTGGTTACTGGTTTTAAGTAAATATTTATTCAATAACTGATTGAAATGTATTTATATTTAAAGCAAAGATGAGACTACACTATCCTGTCTCTTCAGTAATTTGTCTTTCTCATGTAACAATTGTTGTTAGCTGCCATGGAGTGGATTCCAACTCATGGTGATCCCATGTGTGCAGAGTAAAGCTACTCCATAGCGTTTTCAAGGCTGTGACCTTTCCAAAGCAGATTTCCAGGGCTTTCTTCCAAGACCCCTCTGGGTGGGTTCAAACCACCAACCTTTCGTCTAGTAGTTGAATCTTTAACTGTGCCACCCAGGGACTCCTACGTAACAATTACTGAATAAATTTTTCCAAGTAAATATATCCATATAATGGAATTTATGTCCTTGGTAATTATGACGTGTGTATATATATATATCTATATCTATATTATACATTAATTATGTGTATATATTCATATAAATACATGTATACATATACATATAAACATAATATATAGTAATTACGATGTATATATATATATATATATATATATATATATATATGTACATCTTTGGTCCAGTTGTGAGGATTTTCGTTTTCTTTATGTTGACGCGTCATCCATACTGAAGGCTGCGATCTCTGATCTTCATCAGTAAGTGCATCAAGTCTTCTTCACTTTCAGTAAGCAAGGTTGTGTCATCTACACAACGCAGGTTGTTAATGAGTCTTCTTCCAATCCTGATACCCTGTTCTTCTTCATATAGTCCAGTTTCTCGGATTATTTGCTCAGCATACAGATTGAATAGGTATGGTGAAAGGATACAACCTTGACTCACACCTTTCCTGACTTTAAACCAGGCAGTATCCCCTTGTTCTGTCTGAACAACTGCCTCTTGATCTATGTACAGACTCCTCATAAGCACAATTAAGTGTTCTGGAATTCCCATTCTTTGTAAGGTTATTCATAATTTGTTATGATTCACACAGTCAAATGCCTTTGCATAGTCAATAAAACACAGGTAAACATCTTTCTGGTAATCTCTGCTTTCAGCCAGGATCCATACATCAGCAATGATATCCCTGGTTCCATGTCCTCTTCTGAGTCCAGCCCAAGTTTCTGGCAGTTCCTTGTCGACGTACTGCTGCAGCTACTTTTGAATGATCTTCAGCAAAATTTTACTTGCCTGTAATATTAATGATACTATTCAATAATTTCTGAATTTTGTTGGATCACCTTTCTTGGGAATAGACATAAATATGGATCCCTTTCAGTCAGTTGGCCAGGTAGCTGTCTTCCAAATTTCTTGGTATAGACGAGTGAGTACTTCCAATGCTGCATCTGTTTGTTGAAACATTTCAATTGATATTTCGTCAATTCCTGAAGCCTTGTTTTTTGCCAGTGCCTTCAGTGCAGCTTGGACTTCATCCTTCAGTACCATTTGGTTCCTGACCATATGCTACCTCTTGAAATGGTTGAACATTGACCAATTCTTTTTGGTATAATGACTCTGTGTAACCTCAACATAAAGAAAACAAAAATCCTCACAACTGGACCACTAAGCAATATCATGACAAATGGAGAAAAGATTGAAGTTGGTAAGGATTTCATTTTACTTGGATCCACAATCAACACCAATGGAAACAGCAGTCAAGAAATCAAAAGACGCATTGCATTGAGCAAATCTGCTGCAAAAGACCTCTTTAAAGTACAGAAAAGCAAAGATGTCACTTTGAAGACTAAGGTGCGCCTGACCCAAGCCATGGTATTTTCAATCGCATCATATGCATGCGAAAGCTGGGCAATGAATAAGGACGACTGAAGAAGAATTGACACCTTTGAATTGTGGTATTGGCGAAGAATATTGAATATACCATGGACTGGCAAAAGAACGAACAAATCTGTCTTGGTAGAAGAACAACCAGAATGCTCCTCACAAGCAAGGATGGCAAGACTACGTCTTACATACTTTGGATATGTTATCAAGAGGGATCAATCCCTGGAGAAGGACATCATGCTTGGTAGAGTAGAGGGTCAGCGAAAAAGAGGAAGACTATCAACAAGACGGATTGACATAGTGGCTGCAACAATGGGCTCAAGCATAAAAACGATTGTGAGCATGTGCAGGACCAGCAATGCTTGGTTCTGTGGTGCATAGGGTCGCTATGAGTCAGAAATGACTTGACAGCACCTAATAACAACAACAACATGTACATCATAATTACTAAGGACCTATGTTCCATTATATGGATACAGTATAGTTGGAACAATGACAATTAGAAGTTCTAAATTTTAATGAAGTTAATTTACCATTAAAAAAAATGAATATTGCTTTTTTATCCTGTCAAAGAAATATTTCCTAACTTCAAGTCATGAAGGTATTCTCCTATGTTCTCCTCTGAAAGCTTTAGGGTTTTAGTTTTTACTCCTTTAGGTCTATGATAGCATGCGAAGTATGGGTCAAGGTTCATTTTCCATATGGATATCCTGTTATTCCATTACCATTTATTGAAAAGATATCCCTTCCTTGATTGTGTTGCTATGGTGACTTTGTCAAAAATTAAATGTAGATTTCTTAGGATTTTGTACATAAACAATTATGTCATCTGCAAATAAAGAGTTTTACTTCTTCATTTTCAATCTTTATGCCATTTATATTTCTTGCCTGTTTGCAAAGGCTAGGATCTCTAATGCAATGTTGACTTTAAATGGTGTGAGTAGGCATCCTTGCCTTGTTTCTGCCCTTAAGTGGAAAGCATCCATAATTTTCCCATCAAATTTGATCTTAGATGAAGATATTTCATTTATGTGCTTTGTCAGATTGAGGAAGTTTTCTACTGTTACAAACTTTCTGAAAATTTTATTATGAATGGATATTAAATTTTGTCAAATTTTTAATAAGAAATTAACATTTTTTTTCTTTTTCTTTTGTTAGTAGAGTAAGTCACATTGATTGATTTTTCTGATATTAAACCAGACATTAATGGAATAAAGTTCACTTGGTCGTGGTATATTAAGGATTTTATATGTTGCTGGACTTAATTTGCTAATATTTGGTTAAGGATTTTTGCATCTATGTTCATGATGGATATTGCTCCATAGTTTTATCTTCTTGTAATATCATTGTCAAGTTTTGTATATTGGTATTGGGTTATCTGGCTTCATAAAATAACTTGGGAAGTGATATTTCCTCCTTTATTTTCTGAAAGAATTTTTGTAAGATTGGGGCTATTTCTTCCTTAAACATCTGACAGAATTCATTGGTGAAATCACCACAGCCTGAAATTTTTTTGTGGGGAGATTTTTGATAATAAATTCAATTTATTTAAATTAGCCATTGAAAGTACAATATATTATAAAGTACAATTCTACTCTGATGCACATAGGATCACCATGAGTTGGAAGCAACTTGATGGCAACAGTATTTTTTATATCGTTGCTAATTTTTTTTTTTTTTGGTCAAGACGTTCTATAAATTGCTAAGAGAAGGGTATTAAAACCTCTAATTATGGTTGTTGAACTGGTGGAACTATCTTTTTTCCTTTACCTCCATCAATTTCACTTCATGTATTTTGGAAGTCTGTTATTAAGCACACATGCAATTATGATTGTAATGTTTTCCTGATAAATTAATGTTATTATCATTATAAAAAGTTAGTGTTTACCTCTGGTAATATTCTTTGGCTTGAAATTTATTATATCTGACGTCAATATAGACACCCAACCTTCTTGTGCTTACTAGTCACATGGCATGTCTTTTCCTATCAATTTACTTTCAACCTATCTGTGTCTTTATATTTAAATTGTTTCTCTTGTACACAACATATAATAGGGTCTTCCTTTTTTACTTTTTAAAATCTGTTCTGACAATCTCAGCTTTCTAATTAGCTTACTTAGTTGCCTTAGTTCTCTAGTTCTGCTATAAAAGAAATAATAGCATAAGTGTGTGGTTTTAACAAACAGAAATTTATTTTCTAACAGTTTAGGAGGCGTGTTGTTGTTAGGTGCCATCAAGCTGGTTCCGATTCATAGCGACCCTACATACAACAGAATGAAACACTGCCCGGTCCTGCACCATCCTCACAATTTTGCTATGTTTGAGCCCATTGTTGCAGCCACTGTGTCAATCCATCTTGTTGAGAGTCTTCTTCTTTTTCGCTGACCCTCTACTCTGCCAAGAATGATGTCCTTCTCCAGAGACAGCCTCTCCTGATAACATGTCCAAAGTATGTGAGATGAAGTCTTGCCATCCTTGCTGCTTAGAAGCATTCTGGCTGTACTTCTTCCAAAACAGATTTGTTTGTTCTTCTGGTAGTCCATGGTATACTCAATATTCTTCACCAACACCGTAATTCAAAGACATCAATTCTTTTTTGGTCTTCCTTATTCATTGTCCGGCTTTGATATGCATACGAGACAATTGAAAGTGGCTTGAGTCAGGCACATCTTAGTCCTCAAAGTGACATCTTTGCTTTTTAACACTTTAAGAGGTCTTTTACAGCAGATTTGCCCAATGCACTGTTTGATTTCTTGACTGCAGCTTCTGTGGGCATTGATTGTGGGCCCAAGTAAAATGAAATCCTTAACAATTTCAGTCCTTTCTCCGTTAATCCTGATGCTGCTTATTGGTTCAGCTGTGAGGATTTTGGTTTTCTTTACGCTGAGGTGTAATCCATACTGAAAGCTGTAGTCTTTGATCTTCATCAGTGAGTGATTCAAGTCCTCTTCACTTTCAGCAAGCAAGGTTGTATTATCTGCATAATGCAGGTTGTCAATGAGTATTCCTCCTGTCCTGATGTTGTGTTCATCTTTATACAGTCCAGCATCTTGGATTATTTGCTCAGCATACAGATTGAATAGATATGGTGAAAGGATGCAACCCTGACACACATCTTTCATGATTTTAAACCACACAGTATCCCCTTGATCTGTTCGAACGACTTCCTCTTTGTCTATGTACAGTTTCCATATGAGCACAATTAAGTGTCCTGGAATTCCCATTCTTCGCAATGTTATCCATAATTTGTTATGATTCACACAGTTGAATGCCTTTGCATAGTCACTAAAACACAGGTAATTATTTCTCTGGAGCCCTGGTGGTGTAGTGGTTAAGTGTTGGACTGCTAACCAGAAGATCAGCCCTTCGAATTTACCAGCTGATCCTTGAAAATCCCATGGGGCAGTTCTAATCTGTCCTATAACGTCACTATGACTCAGAATCGACTTGATGGCAATGGGTTTGATTTTTTTTTTTTGTAGTTACTTCCTGGTATTCTCTGCTTTCAGCCAAGATCCACATGAAATCAGCAATGATATCCCTTGTTCCATGCCCTCTTCTGAATTTGACTTGAATTTCTCGCAGTTCCCTGTCGATGTACTGCTGCATGGAGGCTAGAAGTCCAAATTCAGGGTGCTGGCTCTAGGGGAAGACTTTCTCTCTCAGTTGGCTCTGGAGGAATGTCCTTGTCTCTTTTGAGCTTCTGCTCCTGGATGATCTTCATGTGGCTTGGCATCTCTCTTCCCCTATCTCTCCTTGTTTAACCTCTTTTATACCTCAAAAGAGATTGACATAAGACACATCCTACACTAATACTGTCTCATTAACATAACAAAGAAAACATATTCCCAAATGGCACTGTAACTGCAGGTATGGGGTTAGAATTTACAACATATATCTTGGGGGGACACAATTCAGTCCTTAACATTAGTCCATTAACATTATTCATATGATCAGATTTAGGTTTACTGTTTTACCCTCTTTTCCTCTTTGATCCTTCTGATATTTGTTCCCCTGTTCCTCCTTTTCTGCCTTCTTTCAGATTATTAAAATATTTTTTAGAATTCTATTTTAATTTATCTATTGATGCAGCAGTACACGGACAAGGAACTGCCAGAAATTCAAGACGGATTCAGAAGAGGACATGGAACCAGGGATATTATTGCTGATGTCAGATGGATCCTGGCTGAATGCAGAGAATACCAGAAAGATTTTTATCTGTGTTTTATTGACTATGCAAAGGCATTCAACTGTGTGGACCATAACAAATTATGGACAACATTGCAAAGAATGGGAATTCCAGAACACTTAATTGCGCTCATGAGGACACTGTACGTAGATCCAGAGGCAGTCATTCAAATAGAACAAGGGGATACTGTGTGGTTTAAAGTCGGGAAAGGTGTGCATCAGGATTGTATCCTTTCACTATACCTATTCAGTTTGTATGCTGAGCAAATAATCCGAGAAACTAGACTATATGAAGATGAACGGGGTATCAGGACTGGAGGAAGACTTATTAACAACCTGCATTATGCAGATGACACGACCTTGCTTGCTGAAATTGAAGAGGACTTGAAGCACTTACTAATGAAGATCAAAGACTACAGCCTTCAGTATGGAATACACCTCAACATAAAGAAAACAAAAATCCTCACAACTGAACCAATAAGCAACATCATGATAAATGGAGAAAAGACTGAAGTTGTCAAGGATTTTATTTTACTTGGATCCATAATCAACACCCATGGAAGCAGCAGTCAAGAAACCAAATGATGCATTGCATTGGGCAAAGCTACTGCAAAACACCCCTTTAAAGTGTTAAAAAGCAAAGATGTCACTTTGAAGACTAAAGGTGCCCCTGACCCAAGCCATGGTGTTTTCTATTGCCTCATATGCATGTGAAAACTGGACAATGAATAAGAAAGACAGAAGAAGAATTCACACCTTTGAATTGTGGTGTTGGTGAAGAATATTGAATATACCATGGACTGCCAAAAGAAAGAACGTATCTGTCTTGGAAGAAGTACAACCAGAATGTTCCTTGGAAGCAAGTATGTCTCACATCCTTTGGACATGTTATCAGAAGGGATCAGTCCCTGGAGAAGGACATCATGCTTGGTAAAGTAGAGGGTCATTGAAAACAAGGAAAAACCTCAATGAGATGGATTTACATGGTGGCTGCAACAATGGGCTCAAGCATAACAACGATTGCGAGGATGCTGCAGGACCAGGTAGTGTTTCGTTCTGTTGTACATGGAGTCCCTATGAGTTGAAACCAACTCAACAGCACCTAACAACAACAATTGATTCTTTAGCTATGCTTCCTTACATTGGATTTTAGTAGTTGCTCTAAACCCATTGCCATCGAGTTGGTTCTGACATATAGTGACGCCATCAACAGAGTAGAACTGCCCCATAGGGTTTCCAAGGCTGTCATCTTGATGGAAGCAGACTGCCACATCTTTCTCTCATGGAGCGGCTGGTGGGTTTGAACAACTGACTTTTCAGTTAGCAGTTGAGCAGTTAAACACTGTGCCACCAGGGCTCTAGTGATTATTATATATATATACACACACATATGTATGTATACGTATATGACTCTATATATGTATATGAATAAGTATGTATATATACATATACTTAACTTCTTACAGTCTACTTTTCATTAATATTGTACCACTTCACATAAAATACACTTTACTAACATATAGGTTTATTTACCCTCTTACCATCCAGTTCTTTATACTATGGTTGACATATACATTGCATTTAAATGTGTCATAACACCCACAAGAAAATGTTACAGTATTTATTTTAAGCCAGTGGTTGACAAGTTTAGTTTAAAGGACCAGATAGTAAATATTTTAGACTTTGTGGGCCAAGAGGCAAAATTGAGGATATTATGTAGGTACTTATATAACCATTTAAAATGTAACCATTTGAAAATGTAAAAACCATTCTTCTTTCATAGGCCATATAGAAATAGATGATGAGCTAGATTTGACTTGGGGGCCATAGTTTGCTGACTGCTGCTTTAAACAATCGTATATATTTTAAAGAAACTAAAAGGTAAATTTAGCCTTTTATATTTACCCAGATTATTTGTTTATGATGCTGTTATTATTTTTCATTATATTATTATTAGTACTATTACTACTCTTTGTTTCTCAAAATAAACTTGAGAAACTCTTAAGGAAAAGGATCAAGCTGAGAAAATAATGATATGGAAAATTATATATGTAGACATCCAACATAAAAATTATAGGTGTAAATAGGAACAAATGGAACACAGATTTCCGTATAAGACCGAGAGGAACAAAGACTGGATTAAGCTTTTTACATATTCCTACTCTATTTCAGATTAAGTAGCCAAAGAGAAATATATACCCAGAGAAATCCTGGTTAAATTTTTTTTTTTTATTGTTGTGGTTTAAGTGAAAGTTTGCAATTCAGGTTATTCTCTCATACAAAAATTTATACATACATTGTTAGATGACCCTAGTTGCTCTCCCTATACTATGACAGCATACTCCTCCTTTCCACCCCGGATTTACCGTGTCCATTCATCCAGCTCCTGACCCTCTCTGCCTTCTCATCTCGCCTCTGGACAGGAGCTGTCCATTTAGTCTCATGTATCTACCTGAGCTAAGAAGCACACTCTTCACGAGTATCATTTTATATCCCAGAGTCCAGTCTAATCTTTGTCTGAAGAGCTGGCCTCAGGAATGGTTTTAGTTTTGGGCTAACAGAGAGTCTGGGGGCCATGTTTTCTGAGGTTCCTCCAGTCTCAGTCAAACCATTAAGTCTGATCTTTTTACTAGAATTTGAGTTCTGCACCCCACTTTTCTCCTGCTCGGTCAGGGACTCTCTATTGTGTTCTCTGTCAGGGCGGTCATTGGTAGTAGCCGGGCACCATCAAGTCCTTCTGGTCTCAGGCTGATGAACTCTCTGGTTTATGTGGCCCTTTCTGTCTCTTGGGCTAATACCTCCCTTGAGGCTTTGTGTTATTCATTCTTCTTTACTCCGGGTGGGTTGGGACCAGTTGCTGGTTAAATTTTTGAAGTGAGGTAAGAAAGAAAAAATTATCCAACCATCGTAACAACAACAGCAACAAAATATTATTCTTCTGCAGCATCGAGAGACCAAAAACAATGGAGAGAAATCTAAAGAGAATAGAGGGAAAACTTTGTGTGATCAAAGAATTTCATGAATAGAGGAGCTGTTTTTCATAGGGCAGGCAACAGAAAGATATTACTAGGTATGCAAAGTTTCAGAATATAAATTAAGAACTGAAGAATGTGGATGTCATATATTCCTGAGTTAAAAATTGAAGTATTAAATCAAGAACCCTTTGCATTATTTGCTGTCTTGTTGATTCTGTTGATTCCTTTGCTTTCTGGTTAGTTTGCTTTTGCTTCTTTTTCTATATCAGGAAACGTGTTCTTCGATGCTCCTCTTTCAACCCACTGTTTACTCTGACTTCTGCAAATATCTGATAACTACATAGAAAACAATTACTGTACTTTTCAGATTCCCACACTTGCTAAGAATGCACCAACCAATAGTACAGCAGTACGTAATTGATGTGGGATATAAAATCAAAAGAGGCATGTGACCTAAAGTAAAATGGCTGAACTAATGCTAAGGCTCAGTAAACTTTCACACAGATTCAAACCCTGTTATTTAAGAACCAACCCTATTATTAAAAGAAATGCTTTCTCTGTGGTCAGGGGTCTGTAACCAAACCTTATCAAAATTCTTTGTATGAGATCTCCCCAGGAGATCTTATGCTCTGAGCGAGGTAATGTTTAACAACCTATTCCTGACAATACCCCTCATGCGGTGGTCATGCCATTGTTTTGTTACAGTCATGAGACCTCCCCGCTCTACGACCACATACCTTGTAATTATGTCCTTTAGCCAATCAATGTATGCCAGCTGTGTTAATGTAACTAATAATGTTAAAAATCATGCTTTGCTTTGTCCCACCTTTGAGTGACCTCGGTCGCTGTAAACCAATCAGAAAATGGTATTTTGTAGTTCCTCCTATGGCACTATAACTATGTGTGATTTGTATCCCCTCCCCACAATCTGTGAGCTTCAGACTCTGAGGTTTTCAGGACCCCCATTCAAATAACATATTGACTTCAATAAATCTCTTTGATTTTACTTTAATAGAGTTGGAGAGTTTTTTCTCTATAACATAGTGTCTTAGTTATCTAGCGCTGCTATAACAGAAATACCACAAGTGGATGGCTTTAACAAAGAGAAATTTACTTCTTCACAGTCAAGTAGGCTAAAAGTCCAAATTCAGGGCGTCAGCTCCTTGGGAAGGCTTTTTCTCTCTGTTGGCCTTCTCATCAGTGTTCCCTGGTCTAGGACCTTCTCGGCACAGGGACCCCTGATCCAAAGAACACACTCTGCTCCCGGCACTGCTTTCTTGGTGGTATGAGGTCCCCCTGTCTCTCTACTTGCTTCTCTCTTTTATATCTGAAGAGATTACCTCAAGACAAAATCCAACCTTGTAGATTGAGTCCTGCCTCACTAACACAACTGCCGCCCATCCTCCCTCATTAACATCATAGAGGCAGGATTTACAACACATGGGAAAATCACACAATAACAGGAATCATGACCCAGCCAAATGGACACACACATTTTCTGGGGGACATAATTCAATCCATGACACATAGTATTAGCAGAATTGTTAAACAAAAACCCTTTTTTGCTCCGTCAAAAGCAGAGTTGCATAGAACTCCACAATGGCTGTTGGGTCACCAAGGACTTCAGCGATTTTTGATGTTTTATATGAAATGGATTGAGTCTTTTTTTTAACCATCCAATAGCAGATAGTCACCAAACTCTTGTTCAAATAATATTCCATTATGTGTGTATTACTGAGTTAATTCTCCTTAAAAATCTATGTATGCATGCTGTCAGCGATAACACTCAGGTAAAAAAGGCATAGAAAAAAATGACTAAGGAAATTCACCAAACCATTGTTATCTTGGCATAAATGGAGGTATCTCAGGTAAAATTTAAAAAATTTGGTACATCACTCTAGCTATTCTTCCCTCTCCCTCTTATGTGATTAATTTTTGTGTACTATTTGGAACATTCCCAACAGCATATAAGCAAGCTGTTGGCACTCTTCCCATCTTAAAAACCTTTTCTTGACCTCATAGCCTGCATAGCTATTGCCTTATTTCTCTGCTCCCTTTTGCAGCAAAAATCCTGAAAAGAATTATCCATACACTTGCAGTCTAATTTCTCTCTCCAGTTCTGTCTTAAATCAATTCAAATCAGGTTTTTCTTCACTGAAGCCTCTCTAGCCCAACATCTCCAATGACCTCCATGTTGCTACATCCACTGCTCAATTCTCATTCCTCATCCTACTTCCTCTATCAGCAGGATTTGACACATTACCTCATTCTCCTTCTTCATACACCTCCAGGGCACCACTCTCTCCTGGTTTCCTTCTACGTCAATGTCCATTTCTGGATCCTGCTCCTCTTCTCATTCTTTTACTCGTCAAGTGCCTCAGGGCCCAGCCCTAGGTCATCTTCTCTTCTGTATCTGTATTTACTCCCTTGGTAATTTCATCTAGCCTCAACGCTTTAAATGATATCTTATTAGACTTCTCAGACTGCTGTGACAAATTACCATAAACTTGGTGGCTTAAAATAACAGAAACTTACTCTCCCTCAGTTCTGGGGGCTAGAAGTCCAAAATCTCACAAAGCTGTGCTCTTTCTGGAGGCCTTAGGGAGAATCATTCTTGGTCTCTTCCAGCTTCCAGTGGCTGCCCTGGCTTTCTGAGGCTTGTAGCTGCATGATATGTACTCAGTAAGTGCTAACTGTTGGAATTATTATTGAATTTAACTGTGCAGTGGTCTCCCTGAAAGTTCTTACAAAAGCATTTCTTTTAAACTAGTTAATTTTTTTTTTTTATCTTCAGCTCTGGGTGTGTATGTGTTTGCACCTCAGTGATCTTGAAATTTTTCTCAATTTAAGTCTGTTTTCACAGCTTTGAACAGAGGCGAGTGAATTCACTGCTGTACCCTGAAGGTAAAGAATCTTTTAGTATCTAGGCCTTTGCTTACCCAGCAACAGTATGAAACTCATTGGCTATTTTTCTAAGAAGAGTTTTATTTGGTTAACTTCATTATTTTTCTAGCAGGTGGTATTTCCCTACAAGAGTACGCAATCTTCTGTGTTATTCGAATCACTGAAATCTGTAAGTCATGCTTGTTGACTCATAAAAAGGGCTTGGACTAATATAAAAATATTGGGTACTATGCTCTTATTTTGGAATGATTATGATTCTGTTTAGTAGCTTTGGGGTATTGTTGGAACTGGTGAAGAAGGAATGGGCACTTTTCTCTCACCTCCCACCCCTGTCCCCATTGTCTACTTATAAGCCATTTAATGTTGCAGTTCTCTAGGGGGAAATATTTTAAGGTAACGGGCAGAAAGAATAAAATTCATTCTTAAGGGCAACTATCAACTCTGACTTAATTTTTTAAACTTTGTTTTAAAGACAGCGACGGAGTGAGAAAAGTATTCAATTTTATACCTTGTGTTTATTAGTGTATAATATGAGACATAGTTCATTGCAAAGATTTATTTTTCATACCACTCAGGGTGTATTTACACAACGTTAAGTGGAAAGAGTGAGCATATATGAGTTTATTGTTTTATCTTCCTTCTTTCCTTTCCTCCTTGGAGTAGGCCATGTCATGGGTAGCTGTTTAGTCTCGAATGTAAGTGAATTCCTTTTGTGTCAGACACACACACACACACATACACCCCAATAGTTTAATTAGAGGAATTTTGCACAAAAATAGCCTAGTGTAATTTGTCTGCATTGGGGACCATATGTGGAGTGATTTAATGGGATTCTTGAAAGCACCATAGCACAAGTTTAGCGCAATCTACCCCTTGATTGCCATACACAGGTGCTCTTGCTCCTACTTACCCAGTTCTAAGGACCCTCTGTCTAACACATTCTAGCACATATCTAGCTGCAAGACACTCACCACCTTCCTTTAAATTCCATTCTTCTACCAGATACAGAGGCAAGGTTACGGGATCTTTTTTTTTGGCTTTTACATTTTTTTTTTTTAATTGTACTTCCGGTGAAGGCTTACAGAACAAATAGTTGCTCATGAAACAGTAGTACACATATTGTTTTATGACATTGGTTAACAACCCCACCACATGTCAACCCTCTCCCTTCCCGACCTTTTTTTTTTTTTTGGTGAAAATATATAGAGCCAAAGATATACCATTTCAAAAATTTCTACATGCACAGTTCAGTGACATCGACTACGCTCTTCCAGTTGTGCTGCTACTCTCACTTTAGATGAAGGCTTACAGAACAAAATAGTTTCTCATTTAACAGTTACTACAAATGTTGCCCTATGACAATGGTTAACAACCTCACCATACATCAACACTATCCTTACTCAACCTTGGGTTCCCTATCACCAGCTTTCCTGTCCCCTTCTGCCTTCTAGCCCTTGTCCCTGGACTGCTGTACCTCATTAGTCCCATTATGTTTTATGGGGCTGTCCACTCCCCAGCTGAACCGTGAACCTCCAAAATGACTTCACCACTGAGCTAAAAGGGTGTCTGGGAGCCATACTCCCAGGGTTTCTCCAGTCTCCTTTAGGCCAGTAAATCTGGTCTTTTTTTGTGAGTTAGAATTTTGTTCTACATCCTTCTCCAGCTCTGTCCAGAACCCTCAGTTGTGACCCTGGTACGGGATCATTTTGAAGGCTTTTTGTTTCTTCTTCCGAGTCCAGCTCCCCAGGTCATATCCATGTATAATTTGGTTCTGTATTGATTCCCTTCCAATAGCTGTTGTAACAAGTTACCAAAACCTAGTGGCTCAAAACGACACAAATTTTTCATAGTTCTGGAGGTCAGAAGTCCAAAATGAGTCTTCCAGGGCTAAAATCCAGGTGTCAACACAGCTGCATTTCCTCTGGAGTCTCTAAGGGAGAATCTGTTTCCTTGTCATTTTCAGCTTCTAAAAGCTATCTGCATTCCTTGGCTTGTGGTTGCATCACTCTGATATCTGCCACCATTGTCACATCTCCTTACTCTAACACCCCTGCCTTCCTCTTATGAGAACTTTTGTAATTACATTGGACCCACCCAGATAATCCAAGATAATCTTCCAATCTCAAAATCCTTAGTTTAATCACATTCGCAAGTTCCCTTTTAGCATATAAAGCAACAAACGTATTGACAGGTTCTGGGGATTAGTATGTGGATATCTTTGGGGGACCATCCCTTGTCCTGTCACACTACGTAACTTCTTACCATTGTTCAACCTATTGACTATAAGATAAATGTATCCATCCATCTCCAGGGAATTTTATATAAATAGTGAGAGAAGAAATTAAATAATACACTAAAAGCGACTACCAGATTGATAAAATAAAATCCAAAACCCATTGCCCTCAAGTCGATTTGACTCATAGCGACCCTATAAAAAAATCCCATTGCAGTCCAGTCGATTCCGATTCATAGTGACTCTGTAGGACAGAGTAGGTCTACCCCGTAGGGTTTCCAAGGCTGTAATCTTTATGGAAGCAGACTGCCACATCTTTCTCCCAGGGAGTGACTGGTAGGTTGGAACTTCTGACCTTTTGATTAGCAGCCAAGTGCTTAACCACTTCTTCACCAGGGCTCGTTATTAACAAAACACTGATGGTATATGCTTGCTCTGGTTTCTGAAACTGGTTATTATCCCAAATCTGCTGTTTAGGAATTCCCTTCTCCATGACCTCAGCTGGCGTGGTAGATGAACCTGATCATCCTTCCTGAGTGGGTTAAGTCCTGGTAGTCCTATCTTTAAGGAGCCCTGGTGGTGCAATGGTTAAGCACTCTGCTGCTAACTGAAAAGTCGGCGGTTTGAACCCACCAGCGGCTCAGCAAGAGAAAAGACCGGGCGATCTGCTCTCATAAATATTTCTGCTTAGGACACCCTGTGGAGCAATTCTACTCTGTCCTATAGGGTCACTATAAATCGGAATCGACTCGAAGGCGTGCAACAGTCTGTCTGTGTAGGGTTGTAGAGGTTTATTGTTAACCTTCACCACCATGTATAGTAGCACAAGGAAACATTCTGGGGGTGGTGATGGAGGAGTGAAGGGCCAGGTTCCATCCTTACTCTTCCTGGCTCCATAACCTTAGTAATAGAGTCAATTCCCTAGACAATCTAAAAGGAACCACTTCCACTTCTAATCCAAGTTTAATGGAAAGGCAGCACCACATACTGGTCAGTGATTCAGAGGGTACACCGCAGACTGCAAGACAGCCCCGGACATTCCAAGGTGACATGCCTCAGCTTGTGTGTTAGGCATGGTATGTTGTTTTATAATCTCTATTTTTTTTCTCTGGGTACTTGTAAGATTTTCTATTGGTCTTCGGCTTTCATAGTTTTATTTTAATATGTCTAGATGTGGATTCCTTTTTATTTTTTCTGCTTGGGATTTGTTGAACCTCTTACATTTTGGGATTGAGAGCTTTCATCATTTTTGATTTCAGATTTTTTTTTTCCCAGTATGGCCTTGCTCATTCTTTCTTTCACCTTCCATCTGGGCTTTTGATCAAATGCACACTAGATATTTTCACTAAATATTTGGTATCTCTTTCCCTCTCTTCAGCATTTTCTTTTTTTTTTTTTGTTTGTGCTGCATTCTGCATAATTTATTCTAATCTATCTTCCAACTCTCTTTTTTTGTACTATGTGTAATCTGCTGCTATATATATCCATTGTGTTTTAATTTTGGCTATTGTATTTTTATATTTCAACAATTTCTACTTGAATATTTTTCAAATCTGTTATGTCACTTTTTCCCATTTTCTATTCCCTGCAGACAATTAAAAATTTGTGATTTATGTATTTAAACACACTAAACATAGTTATTTTTTGAAACTATGTGTGATAATTCCAATGCCTGAAGTCTGTGACGATCTATTTCTGCTGCCTATTCTTTTCTGCTATGCTAAACATCTTATTGATGTTCCCTTGTGTGCCTGGTTATCTCTGACTGTATGCTGGTCATTACACTTGAAAATTTATTTTTGAAGATTCCCTTAGGCCTAGTGAACAATCTGTTTTCTTCCAGAAAAGGTTTTGCTTTTCTATAATGGGTGTCTGAAGGAAGGATCAGTTTGGGACCTCCTTCAAGCTAAGTTCATGGTTTGAAGTTCTCTGGATCATCCCGGTAAAGCCACATAAGAACTAGATATATGACTTAACTTCTCAGAAAGATGTTTTTTTTTTTCCTTTTCTTTTTCTTCTCTTGCTGTGCTCAGTGCCAAGGCAGAATTCTTCCCAGTCTCCTGGGACTTGATAGGAACTGATTTAATCCGACTTCATTCTTTCCCTGAAAAGTATAACCCTTTTGGGGTTTCAGCTTAATATAGAAAGTATATCCTCTAAGGGCCTTGACTTTTGTTCTCCTTGAGTCTGAGATTTCAGAATTGAAACCCATATGGGGTGGTATTGACAAATGCCTTCAGGGCAAAAGTTGTTTTCCTGCTCCAATATCCAACACATGTTGGGTTCAGGCTTTCTTTCAAATTTTAACTTGATAATTGGTGTATTTGGTTCATCCTGGTAAATAACGGCCGGCCTCCCTGCAGTGAACTAGGAGGACGGTGTTACAACAGACTTCCTCAAGGATTTCTCAAACCCCTTCATTTAAGAGACTTCTGGTTGATAACATGACTTCAGTCTGGAAACTGTGAATGAAAACTCTCCAATTTGAGTCCTGCTTCTGTCATTCAAGCCTGGGGTTCTGATGATACACACTGTGGTGGATTGCATTATTGGCTCTAATTTTTCATTCTTCCCTGCATCCTCCTGATCCTCATGAGTTTTGCAGACATAATAAATCAGTACAGAAATTATGTAGACTCTTCCTCCAAATAGTCTGATGCTGTGAGAAGCTATCTTCTAGCCCTTCTATATGTCTATTTCATTCTCACAAACCTCATGTGCTTGGGTGGGAACTTTTCAGTCATCACAGTGATTTATTTCCATTTCACCTGACTGCTTTTATGTAAGTATGCATGTATGTATGTGTTTATTTTAGGCTGAAGCCTTGTCCTTCATCTCTCCTTTGCTTTTAATCATTGCCATTGGGGACCAGTTAGTTCCAGAACCAACTATCTCTAGTGTTGTCAATAATCTAATTGAAAATTAGATTAAATTGATTTTATTTAATCCAATTTCATTGATTGAATTAAATTAGATTAAATTGAAAATAATTGAATAACCCATTGAATTGAATAAATGAAAGTAATCAAATTTTGCCTACTTTCTGCTATTGTTGCCCAGAGGGTGCCATCTTATCCACAGTATTTCAACAGCTGGGAAGAGGAATGCGTGGCAGGGCTGGCTACCACTCCTTTCTTCTATAGTGTTTGTTTTCTGTCTTCTACGTTGATGTCAAATGCATCAATGTCAGCCATCATCAGCCAGGGTTTGATTCAGTCTCTTGGCACTAAATGTGCTTCTTAGGTGAGTTCTCTCCAATGTAATGAATTTGGTTTGATGTAAACTTGTACTTTGTCCTCCTTAAATGAGGTCCTATTAATTCCTTAACAGCATATTCTCTCCCTAGTCAAAAATCTTCCCTATACAATATGTATAATTTCTTCTGAGCATAATTCTTCCCTATCCTATATATTTGTATATTCCTACACCTTATGCTGTGCTCCTATCCTCTTGTTCCCTGCTGAACACTAGTACCCAGATCAGTGCCTGGCACACGGTAGATATTCAACGAATATGTTTTAATAAATACACAGATGAGTGAATGAATGAGCACTGCCTGTCAAATGCTTCTCTTTTTCTGATAATAGCATGTGGTACTTTCCCATTACAACCTTCATAACCCCTTTAATTAGTTGACATTTTTATTCTATGCTACATTATGATTATAAACCCCAATCCTTTTCAAAGTGCTCTTTAAATATGCACTGAGTAAAAATGAGTGAATGAACTGCCTACTTTGATTACCTAGAGGATCAGTCTTAATGACAGGTTTGGCCATCATCCTCAAGCAATAGGAAAGAAAAAACCCTTGTAGAGTCATTAGTATTGTCATGATCACTAGCTATGAGGCTTGACAGTGCTATAGTCAATGGTCAGACCAAGTCTGAAGAAACAGCACTCTATCAGAGAATGTAGCTATGCAGTGCCCAAGATGAGTGATCAGAGTGCCCCACAGGCCTGGAGACCAATGGCCCTACTGATCGCCAGGCCACGGTCTCCACAGCAGGCCATGCCAGGGTCAGAAGAAACTATTCATGCTATACACCAATGTAAAACATATTCTTCATTCATATTCCTCACCTAGGGAATATTAGTGATGCTGGAAATGCTGGGAATAAGGGTACTGGACATGTCCCTCGTGATGTCCATCATGATCCTTTTCCCATTTTACGTTAAACTGGTCCATGCTTGGGAGACATTGCTTGGACCAGGTGTGAGTACCTACTCAAAGCAGGCCAGAAACCAAGATGGTGGCCTCATTTATAGGAACCCTGGACAATGGTAATTAACCAAGTTAACTGATTGGTTTCCCCTAGATTTTTCATTAGAGGTTAAGAAGAGGATTGGCTAGTTGGTGTCAGAAAGAAAACAGAGTAAACTCACGGACTAAAACAGAGACTACACAAGAAAGAGAAATCATGTGGACACGAGAGAGATAAAAAGACTGGCAGGGACCTGAGAGGCCCACAGTTCCTGAAGAGTTCCATGTTCCAACTAGAGCTCGCTTGTATTCTTAAAATAAACTTCTGTGCTATTTTTCAATTCCTTAAGAAACAGAATTGAAAAGGTGTTGTGGCAGGGTTATATCCTTTCACCTTACTTATTCAATCTGTATGCTGAACAAATAATCCATGAAGCTGGACTATATGAAGAAGAACATGGCATCAGAATTAGAGAAAGACATGATCTGATACATGGTTTAAAAGGATACTTTTGGCTACCTTGTGGAGAACAGATTATATTCTTGAACCAATTTACTGCTGTTTGTTTGAAGAAACTATATGGATTTTATTTGTAGGCTTACCAATACTAATTATGATAAATGAACTACAGAATAGGCTTAGTTCCATTTTTCTCTTAACCAGAATTTTTCTAGATTGCTATGCCAGGGTGAAAGCAGATTTATTGGTGTGAAATAACTAAATCATGACAACTCCATTAGGAAGACCTGATAGTATCTTTATAATGGCTAGGCCTTTTCTAAACATAAAAGGGCAAAGTGACATTACCCCTTTAGTAACATCTCAAACCCTGTTCAACTCCCATCTGTGGACACTTTATTGGTTCTCTTGCTTATGAGGGTATCATAAGCAAATGAAGTTTAGTCCTCATTATTCATCCTAGCTATCTTCTATCCTGCACGTCGTGAAAAAAATGCAACAATGGGCTCAGGAGAAAGAAAGAAAGACTTCTGCTGCATTGCCCAAACTGTACAAGCTCTAATTTAAAATAAAAAGAGGCTGGAGTTGCGGTGGAGAGTGGGTGAAGAACTAACGAAATGAGAACAGTATTTTGTTGAGTAAGCTGGCACTTGGTCAAAATACAAGTGCTTTATGTAAAGCAAACTATATGTTTTAAAGGGCTACCAGATGAAATTTGGGGCAGGATCTACTATTTTTCTTTTTAAATAAGTCACCAAAGGAAGAGTTTTACTGTCCTAGGCAGGGCGGCAATTTAACAAAATCACAAGCAGTGAAGCAATGAACAACTAAGACCTATAATTCTACAATAAATTTTTGTTGATTTATTAATCTCTGAAGGTGGGCATTTTCTTTGAATTTGAATTTGTCCTGGAAGCATGAGTAAGTTTTATTGAAAGTTTTCAGTCGTGGGCTAGATTGCAACTTGGCAGAGTTCTTGCACAGGTGATGGAAGACATGGAAAGGATGATTGGATCAGATGACCTTGATGGTCAATTTCAATCCTGAGATTCAGTAGTTATAGGATAGAATCTAGTATTTGAAGTCTGGAGGTCTTGAACTCTGCTTTATATAATCTAATCTCCTATGGATTCAAAATTGATCTGTAAAACATCTTCGGAGTTTCTATGTGAGCTTGAGGAAAGAGATTTTTCTTTTGAGAAAAGAATAGTTCAGCCCTTGAATGTCCAATGAAACTTTCCTTAAATGATACAGAAGTATACGTGTGTGTGTGTGTGTGTGTGTGTGTGAAAATTCTAAGACAGTGGCTGTCCAAGAGAACTGTGATGATAAAAGTGTTCTGTACCTTTACTGTCCCATTCAATAGTCACCAAGTACATAATGAGCCTTTGAAATGTGATTTGTGTGACTGAGGGCCTGAAATTTTACATAATTTTGACTAAGTTAAATTCAAATTAAAATAGCCACATGTGGCTGGTGGTTAATCTATTAGACATGACCGTTCCAGGACAACCTGAAGAATTCTTTTTTCTCTCTCTCTCTCTTTTTTTTTTTTTAATTGTACTTCAGGTGAAGGTTTACAGAACAAATAGTTTCTCATTAAACAGTAGTACACATATTGTTTCATGACATTTGTTAACAACCCCACTACATGTCAACCTTCTCCCTTCTTGACCGTTTTTTTTTTTTTTTTGGTGAAAATATACATAGCCAAATATACACCATTTCAAAAATTTCTACATGCACAGTTCAGTGACATCAACTATGCTCTTCCAATTGTGCTGCTGTTCTTACTTTACATGAAGGTTTACAGAACAAAATAGTTTCTTATTGAACAGTTAGTACACATGTTGCCCTATGACAATGGTTAACAACCTCACTACACATCAACACTGTCGTTACTCAATCTTGGGTTCCTTATCAACAGCTTTCCTATCCCCGTCTGCCTTCTAGCCCTTGTCCCTGGACTGCTGTGCTTCATTAGTCCCATTATGTTTTATGGAGCTGTCCACTCCCTGGCTGAACGGTGAACCTTGGAAGTGAATTCACCACTGAGCTAAAAGGGTGTCTTGGGGCCATACTCTCGGGGTTTCTCCAGTCTCCTTTAGGCCAGTAAATCTGTCTTTTTTCTGTGTGTGTTTTAGAATTTTGTTCTACATCCCTCTCCAGCTCTGTCCAGAACCCTCTGTTGTGATCCCGGTCAGAGCAGTCAGTGGTGGTAGCCAGCCACCATCTAGCTGTACTGGACTCAGTCTGGTGGAGGCCTTGGTAACTGTGGTCCATTAGTTCTTTGGACTAATCTTTTCCTTGTATCCTGTTCTCTTCATTCTCCCTTGCTCCCGAAGGGATGAGACCAGTGGAGTATCTTAGATGGCTGCTCACAGGCTTTTAAGACCCCAGACGCCACTCACCAAAGTAGAAAGTAGAACATTGTCTTTATAAACTGTGTTATGCCAATTGAGCTAGATGTTCCCTGAGTGAAGAATTCTTTTGATAGTAATTAATATAGAAGACTTGAAAAAGCAAGTGATTTGGTTCTTATAAAGCTAAACATAGGTTTGCCACATGATTCAACAACTATTACACATCTGGGTAATTACCCAAATGAGTTGAAAAGGAATGCCCACATAATAACTTGTACATGGATATTTATAGCAGCTTTATTCATAATTGCCAAAAATTGGAAGCAACCAAGATGTCCTTCAATAGGTGAGTGGATAAACACGATGTTGTGTATTCAGACAATGGAGTATTATTCAATGATAAAAATAAAATATCAAGCTATGAAAAGACAAAGGAACATTAAGTGCATATTGATAAGAAAAGAAGCCAATCTTTCCAACTATATGACAATCTGGAAAAGGTAAGACTATACAGACCCTAAAAAGATCATTGGTTACCAGGTGTGATCGTTAAGGTTGTGTGTCAACTTGGCTGGGTCATGATTCTCAGAGGTTTGGAAGTTCTGATGTAGTTTTGCAGTCATATAATGATGTGATCACCTCAATGATGAGATTTGATATAATATGGTCACCTCCATGATAGGATCTACTGTGAGTAGCCAATCAGTTGAAAAGGAGTTTCCTTGGGGATGTGGCCTGCATCCAATATAGGTGGACTTTCTGGCAAGGCTCATGGGCTTTTGCTCACTCTGGATCCTGCATCTGGCTCCTGTTCGTCTGACTTCCTGTTCTTGAGCTTCGGGACTTGGGCTAGCAGCTTACCTGCCATCTTGCCTGTCGATCTTGGGATTCATCAGTCTTCACAAACTGTGAGCCAGAGCCCTGCTGTCTGACTTGCTGATCTTCGGTTTGCCAGACCCTGCAGCAAAGTGAATCAGGAGAAGTCTTCAGCCTTACCCACGGACTTGGGACATTCCAGCTTTTATAACCTCGTGAACCATTTCCTTAATATAAATCTCTCTATATATGTATTTATATGCTTTACTGGTTTTGCTTCTCTAGAGGATGCAGCCTAAGACACCCAGAGATCAGGGGGAACATGGGAGGAATAAATAGATTGAGTAAGGGGCATTTTTAAACCCATAAAAAGAAACCCATTGCCGTTGAGTGGGTCCGACTCATAGCAACCCTGCAGGACAGAATAGAATTGCCCCATAAGGTTTCCAAGGGGCACTTGGTGGATTCGAACTGCTGACGTTTTTGGTTAGCAGCCTGACTCTTAACCACTACACCACAGGGTTTCCATCTTTAAGGCAGTGAAACTATTGTGCATGATACTGCTGTAGTGAATGCGTGACATTATGCATTTATCGAAACCCATAGAATTGTACAATTAAATTGTGAACCCTACTGTAAACTATGAACTTTAGTTAACAATAATGTATCAGTATTGGTTCATCAGTTGAAACACATGTATCATATGAATGCAAGATGTTAATAATAGGAGAAACAGTCTACAGGGGAAAACTACATGGAACACTGTACTTTCTGCACAATTTTTCTGGAAACCTAAAACCTAAAAAAAACAAAGAAAACTCTATCAAGCCCAATTCTACTCTGACACACATGGGGTCTCCACGAGTCATAGTTGGCTTGACAGCAATTTTTTAAAAAATATACACACACGTCATAAGGAGCTAAAGAGGAAAATGATCAGCTTCTTGGTGTGTGAGATGTGGAGGGGCGTCTCCGTTGGGAATTAACACCCGTAACCATAGACTGTACACAAATGTTTATTGCAGCTATATTCATAATTGCCAAAAAGTAGAAACGATCATGATGTCCTTCAATAAATGAATAGATAAACAACATGTGGTACATCCATACAATGGAGTATTTTTCAGTGATAAAAATAGATGAGCTATCAAGCCACAAAAAGACATGGAAGAACCTTAAATGCATATTGCTAACTGAAAGAAATCGGTGTGAAAAGGCAACATATCATATGATTCCAACTATATGACATTCTGGAAAAGGCCAAACTAAAGAGAGTAAAAATTTAGCAGTTGCCAGGGGCTGGGAAGGGAGGAGGGATGAATAGATGGAGCAGAGGGTATATTAGGGTGTTGAAATTAGTCTGCAGGATACTGTAAAGGTGGACACATGACATTATGCATTTGTCAAAACCCATAGGATTGCACAACACAAAGAGTGAACCCTAATGTAAACTGTGGACTTTAGCTCATAATAATGTATCCATACTGAATCATCAATTATAGCAAATGTATTATACCAGTGCAAGATATTAATGATAGGAGAGACTGTGTTTAGGAAAAGAGGGGGTGTACGACAGCTCTCTGTACTTTCCACACAACTTTTTCTGTAAATGTCTCTAAAAAAATAAAGTGTGTCATAAAAAAAAGCTAACAATTCTATTTTACCCTAAGTCAAGTAAAAACGAAAACCAAAACCATTGCTGTCAAATCAATTCCAACTCATAGCGACACTATAGGACAGGGTAGAACTGCCCCATAAAGTTCCAAGAAGAGGCTGGTGATTCGAACTGCCAACCTTTTGGTTAGCAGCCAAGTTTTTACCACTGTGCCACCAGGGCCCCAAGTCAAGTAAGCATGGTTATCATGGTTATTTATCCATATTTTATCCCCAATCTTGGTGATACATTTTGGTTGTTGTTTATGAATAAAGAGAACTTTATTATCTCACAGTTCTGGGGCTAGAAATCCAAAATCAAGTTGTCAGCAGGGTTGGTTCCTTTTGGAGAGCTCTGAGGGAGAGTCTGTTCCATACGTCTCTCCATACCTCTCTCCTAGTTTCCATTCGTTTCCCACAGTCCTTGGTGTTCCTTGGCTTGTAGACGCATCACTCCAATCTCTGCCTCTGTGGTCACATGGTGTTCTGGAGACACCTTTTTTTTTTTTAAAGTATTATCCTATACATTTATTTTTTTTAAAGCATATTTTGCAATATATGTTGTTGTTAGGTGTCATCAAGTCAATTCCGACTCATAGAGACCCTATGTACAACAGAAGGAAACACTGCCCGGTCCTGTGCCATCCTCACAATCGTGGTTATGCTTGAGCCCATTGTTGCAGCCACTGTGTCAATCCATCTCATTGAGGGGCTTTCTTTCGATGGCCCTCTATTTTACCAAGCATGATGTCGTTCTTCAGAGACTGGTCCCTCCAGATGTTGTTGTTGTTGTTGTTAGGTGCTGTTGAGTTGATTTCGACTCACAGACCCCAAGTACAACAGAACAAAACACTGCCCCGCCCTGTCCTACACCATTCTCATGATCATTGTTATAATTGAGCCCATTGTTGTAGCCACTGTGTCAATCCATCTCATTGAGATTCTTCCACCCTTTCACTGACGCTCACTTTACCAAGCATGATGTCCTTCTCCAGGGACTGGTCACTGCTGATAACATGTCCAAAGTACGTGAGATGAAGTCTCGCCATTCTTGCTTCTAAGGAGCATTCTGGCTGTACTTTTTCCAAGACAGATTTGTTTGTTCTTTTGGCAGTCCATGGTATATTCTGTATTCTTCACCAATATCATAGTTCAAAGGCATCAATTATTCTTCATTCTTATTCATTGCCCAGCTTTCACATGCATATGAGGCAATTGAAAACACCATGGTTTGCGGTAGGTGCATCTTAGTAGTTAAAGTCACATCTTTGCTTTCTAACACTTTAAAGCGGTCTTTTGTAGCAGATTTGCCCAATGCAATTTATAGTTTGATTTCTTGACTGCTGCTTCCATGGGTGTTGATTGTGGATCCAAGTAAAATGAAATCCTTGACAACCTCAATCTTTCCTCCGTTTATCATGATTTTGCTTAATGGTCCAGTTGTGAGGATGTTTGTTTCCATTATGTTGAGGTGCAATCCATACTGAAGGCTATAGTCTTTGATCTTCATCAGTAAGTGCTTCAAGTCCTTCTCACTTTCAGCAAGCAAGGTTGTGTCATCTGCATACTGAAGATTGTTAATGAGTCTTTTCCTCCAATCCTGATGCTGTATTCTTCACATAGTCCAGGTTCTCAGATTATTTGCTCAGCGTACAGATTGAATAAGTATAGTGAAAGGATACAACCCTGACACACACCCTTCTTGACTTTGACCCATGCAGTATTCCTTTGTTCTGTTTGAACTATCGCTTCTTGGTCTAAGTACAGGCTCCTCATGAGCCCAATTAGGTGTTCTGGAATTCCCATTCTTTAAAATGTTAACCATAATTTGTTATGATCCACATAGTCAAATGCCTTTGCATAGACAATAAAACACAGGTAAACATCTTTCTAGTATTCACTGCTTTCAACCAGGATCCATCTGACATCAGCAATGATATCTCTTGTTCCATATCCTCTTTGGAACCGGGCTTGAATTTATAGCAGTTCCCTGTCAATGTACTGCTGCAACTACTTTTGACTAATCTTCAGCAAAATTTTCTTGTGTGTGACAAAAAAGACCAGATTTACTGGCCGAAAGGAGACTGGAGAAACCCTGAGAGTATGGCCGCCAGACACCCTTTTAGCTCAGTGGTGAATTCACTTCCAAGGTTCACCATTCAGCTGGGGAGTCGATAGCCCCATAAAACCAAATGGGATTAATGAGGCACAGCAGTCCAGGGACAAGGGCTAGAAGGCAGAAGGGGACAGGAAAGCTGGTGTTAGGGAACCCCAGGTTGAGTAAGGACAGTGATGATGTGTTGTGAGGTTGTTAACCATTATCGTAGGGCAATATGTGTACTAACCATTTAATGAGAAATTATTTTGATCTGTAAACCTTAATGTAAAGTGAGCATAGCAGCACAATTGGAAGAGCGTAGTCGATGTCACTGAACTGTGCATGTAGAAGTTTTTGAAACGGTGTATCTTTGGCTATGTATATTTTCACCAAAAAAAAACAAAACAAAAAAAAACGGTCGAGACGGGAGAAGGTTGACATGTAGTGGGGCTGTTAACCAATGTCATGAAACAATATGTGTACTACTGTTTAATGAGAAACTATTTGTTCTGTAAACCTTCACCTGAAGTAAAATAAAAAAAAAAAAGAGAGAGAGAGAGAAAAAAAATTTTATTTGTCTGTGATATTAATGATATTGTTCAATATCAGAATTTCCATATTCTGTTGGATTGCCTTTCTTTGGATTAATCATAAATACTGATCTCTTCCCGTTGGTTGGCCAGGTAGCTGTCTTCCAAATTCCTTGGCATAGACAAATGAGCACTTCCAGTGCTGCATCTGTTTGTTGAAACATCTCAGTTGGTATTCTGTCAATTCCTGAAACCTTTTTTTTTGCCACTGCCTTCAGGGCAGCTTGGACCTCTTCTTTCTGTATTGTCCATTCTTGATTACATGCTACTTCCTGAAATGTTTCAACATCAACCAATTCTTTATTTTTTTTGGTACAGTGACTCTGTGTATTCCTTCCGTCTTCTTTTGATGCTACCTGCATCATTTAATATTTTCCCTGCAGAATCCTTCAGTGGACCACATGTCTGTCAGCTTATTTTACTGTGATGGCTTTCGTGTTGCTGCGATACTGGAAATTTTGCCACCGGTATTTCAAATACCAGCAGGGTCACCTTGGTGGATAGGCTTCAGCGGAGCTTCTATACTAAAACAGACTAGGAGGAAGGACCTGGCATTCTACTTCTGAAAAAATTGGCCAGTTAAAACTTTATGAATAGCAGCGAAACTTTGTCTGATATAGTGCCCTAAGATGAGATCCTCAGGCTGGAAGGCACCCAAAAGACGACTGGGAAAGAGCTGCCTCCTCAAAGTAGAGTTGACCTTAATGATGTGGATGGAGTCAAGCTTTCAGAACCTTCATTTGCTGATGTGCTATGACTCAAAATGAGAAGAAACACCAGAAACATTCATTAATAATCAGAATGTGGAATGTACGGAGTATGAATCTAGGAAAGTTGGAAGTCGTCAAAAATGAAATGGAACACATAAACATCGATACCCTAGGCATTAATGAGCTGAAATGGACTGGTATTGGCCATTTTGGATTGGACAATCATGTGGTCTACTATGTTGGGAATGACAAATTGAAGAGGAATGACATTGCGTTCATCGTCAGAAAGAACATTTCAAGATCTATCCTAAAGTACAATGCCGTCAGTGATAAGATAGTATCCATATGCCTACAAGGAAGACCAGTTAATATGACTATTATTCAAATTAACACACCAGCTAAGGCCAAAGATGAAGAAACTGAAGATTTGTACCCACTTTTGCAGTCTGAAATTGATCAAACATGCAATCAAAATGCATAGATAATTATTGGCTATTGGAATGCAAAAGTTGGAAACAAAGAAGAAGGATCGGTAGTTGGAAAATATGGCTTTGGTGATAGAAACAATGCTGGAGATCCCATGATAAAATTTTGCAAGACCAAAGACTTCTTCACTGCAAATACCTTTTTTCAACAACATAAATGGTGATTATAAATGTAGATCTCATCAGATGGAATACACAGGAATTAAATTGACTACATCTGTGGAAAGAGGTGATGGAAAAGCTCATTATCACCAGTCAGAAAAAGGCCAAGGGCCGACGGTGGAACAGACCATCAATTGTTCGTATGTAAGTTCAAGATGAAGTTGAAGACATTTAGAACAAGTCCACAAGAGCCAAAGTACCACCTTGAGTATACCCCTCCTGAATTTAGAGACCATTTGAAGAATAGATTTGATGCATTGAAACACTAGTGACAGAAGACGAGACGAGTCGTGGAATGACATCAACGGCATCATACAAGAAGAAAGCAAGAGGTCATTAAAAAGACAGGAAAGGAAGAAAAGAGCAAAATAGATGTCAGAAAAGACTGAAACTTATTCTTCAACATTGAGTAGCTAAAGTGAATGGAAGAAATGAAGTAACCAAAAGGTTGGCAGTTTGAATGCACCAGCTGCTCCTTGGAAACCCTATGAGGCAGTTCTACTCTGTCCTATAGGCTCGCTATGAGTTGGAATTGACCCAAAAGCAATGAAGTAAAAGAACTGGACAGAAGATTTCAAAGGGCAGCTTGAGAAGACAAGTATTACAGTGAAATGTGCAAAGACCTGGAGATAGAAAACCAAAAGGGAAGAACATGCTCTGCGTTTCTCAAGCTGAAAGAACTGAAGAAAAAATTCAAGTCTGGAGTTGCAATATTGAAGGATTCTACAGAGAAGGTATTAAATGACAAAAGAAGCATCAAAAGAAGATGGAAGGATGCAATATATGGGGAGGGGAAATGTGCCACACTGAAGGACAGAAAGAACATGACGGAAAGTCCTCTGCGCAAGTTCCAACGATAAAGATATCATGCTTTCTTCCAAGGAGGGAAATAGAAAAAAAAAAAAAAAAAAACACACACACAGAGAAGTATAAGTAAACTACTTGTTAATTTTCTGATACCTCATTAAGACAAATCAGCAGAAATGGTACCTTGCAAGTCTTTCAGAAGATTAGAATCATAAGCTCCCTAGAAATCACTATGTTTTCTCCAATTCAATATATGAAACAAATATTTCTAGGTCTTTTGACTTTTACTAACACTTTGTGCTCTGCAATATGTAGACAAATGTAGGAAAAAATGTTTGGAACAATTGAGTCCAAACATTCTTCATAACTTTTCATAACTCTGATACTTTTTTTGTAATAACTGTAAAGAATGAGAGCTTTGAAAGAAGGTAGTAGATAAGGATTGATGGGTGCAGTGGAGTTTCATAAGATCCTGGAAGGGACTATGGTATTAGCTTAGTGGGCATAGAGTAGAAATAAGATTGTTGAAAATTTTAATAGAGTAATGGGTTAATTTCTTTATCTTCATTGAATGTGTCCTTAAGCAAGAAATCTTCATCTTAAACCAAAATTATTGCAGTAGGGTTCTTTCTAATTGGCTTTCCAGCTCCAGTATTTCTCTCTAGTTGATTCTCCTCACTGTTTTTGTTGTTCGTCGCTGTCAAGTCAGCCCCTGACTCATGGAGACACCATGCACCAGGGAAAACAAGCTGCCCTTCCTCTGCCATCCCCATGATTAGTTGCAGATTGGATCATTGTAATCCATAGGGTTTTCATTGGCTGATATGTGGAAGTAGCTTACCAGGCCTTTCTTCTTTCTTTCTTAGTCTGGAAGCTCTGCTGAGACTTGTTCAGCATCATAGTAACACACAAGCCTTCACTAACCAGCGAGGGTGGTGGCTATGCATGAGGTACATTGACCAGGAATCGAACCCAGGTCTTCTGCGTGGAAGACAAGCATTCTACCACTGAATCAATTCTCTTCATAGGCTGACATGTCTTCTACTTCGAACTTTAAATGACTTCTCATTGCTTGTAAAATCAAGACCAAATGCCATAAATATTTTTTAAGATTTTTTTATTGTAAAAATATAGCTAACACAACATTTTCCAATTCAACATGTTTCACATGTACAATTCAGTGATGCTTCTCACAATTTCCCACAGAAGTATATCTAATGGCATAGAAGTGAACTTAAACCCTGAAAAGTCTGGGGAGTGGCTTGAAGCCAGTTGCAGCCAGTGGAACACTATTTTATTATTTTAATTTTTATTACTGTACTTTAAGCAAAAGTTTATAGCTCAAGTTAATTTCTCATTCAAAAATTTATATACATATTGTTTTGTGACATTGGTTACAGTCCCCACAATGTGACAGTGCCCTCCTACTTTCCACCTTGAGTTCCTTGTGTCCATTCATTCCTGTCCCTTCCTGTCTTCTCATCCTGCTTTTGGACAGGAGATGCCCATTTGGTCTCATATATCTGATTAAACTAAGGAGCTTGTTCCTCACGTGTATTATTTTTTGTTTTATAAAACCCACATGTATTATTTTTTGTTTTATAAAACCAAAAAAAAAAAAAAAAACCCCATTCCTTGCGAGCAAATTCCAACTCATAGCGAGCCTATAGGACAGAGTAGAACTGCCTCATAGGGTTTCCAAGGAGCAGCTGGTGCATTCAAACTGCCAACCTTTTGGTTAGCAGCTGTAGCTCTTAACCACTGTGCCACTAAGGCTCCTTTTGTTTTGTAGTCCTGTCTAATCTTTGTCTGAAGAATGGGCTTTGGGAATGGTTTCAGTTCTGGGTTAACAGAGTGTCCACGGGCCATAGTTTTGGGGGTTCCTCCAGTCTCTGTTAGACCATTAAGTCTGGTCTTTTTACATGAATTTGAATTCTGTTCTACATTTTTCTCCTGCTCTGTCCAGGACTCTCTGTTTTGTTCCCTATCAGGATGGTCATTGGAGGTAGCCAGGCTCTATATAGTTCTTCAGGTCTCAGGCTGGTGAAGTCTCTGATTAATTTGGTCCTTTAGTCCTTTGGGCTAGTATTTTCCTTGTGTCTTTGGTTTTCTTCATTCTCCCTTGCTCCAGACAGAGTGGAACTAGTGGAGTATCTTAGACAGCTGCTCACAAGTTTTTAAGACCCCAGATGCTACTCACCAAAGTGGGGTATAGAACATTCTCTTAATAAACTATGTTAGGCCAATTGACCTAGATGTCCCCTGAAACTATGGTCCCCAGGTCCCAGTCCCAGCTACTCTGTCCCTCAAAGTGTTTGGATGTGTCTAGGAAACTTCTTTCCTTTTGCTTTGGTCCAGTTGTTCTGACTTCCTGGATAACGTTGGGAAGAAGGGAAATTCCAGAACACTTGATTGTGCTCATGAGGAACCTGTACATAGACCAAGAGTCAGTCGTTTGAACAGAACAAGGGGATGCTGTGTGTTTTAAAACCAGGAAAGATGTACATCAGGGGTGTATATCTCCACCATACTTATTCCACCTGTACGCTGAGCAAATAATCTGAGAAGCTGGACCATATGAAGAAGAACATGGCATCAGGATTGGAAGAAGACTCATTAACAACCTGGGATATGTAGATGACACAGCCTTGTTTGCTGAAAGCAAAGATGACTTGACGCACTTACTGATGAAGAATAAAGACCACAGCCTTCAGTATGGATTACACCTCAACATAAAACAAAAATCCTCACAACTGGACCAATAAGGAACTTCATGATAAATAGAGAAAAGATTGAAGTTGTCAAGGATTTCATTTTACTTGGGTCCACAGTCAACACCCATGGAAGCAGCAGTCAAGAAATCAAACAACATACTGCATTGGGCAAATCTGCTGCAAAAGACCTCTTTAAAGTGTTAAAAAGCAAAGATGTCACTTTGAGGACAAAGGCGTGCCTGACCCAAGCCATCGTATTTTTGATCACCTCATCTGCATGAGAAAGCTGGAAAATAAATAAGGAAGACCGAAGAGGAATTGATGCCTTTGTATTAAGGTGTTGGCAAAGAATATTGAATATACAATGGACTGCCAGAAGAATGAACAAATTTATCTTGGAAAAAGTACAGCCATAATGCTCCTTAGAAGCAAGGATGGCGAAACTTCGTCTCACGTACTTTGGACATGTTTTCTGGAGGAACCTGTCTCTGGAGAAGGACATCATGCTTGGTAAAGTAGAGAGTCAGCAAAAAAGAGGAAGACCCTCAATGAGATGGACTGACACTCTAGCTGAACAATGGGCTAAAACATAGCAATGATTTTGAGGATGGTGCAGGACTGGGCAGTGTTTTGTTCTTTGTACATATGGTTTCTATGAGTCAGAACCAGCTCAACAGAACCTAACAACAACAGTCACTGGAGGGAGGGGCTCAGAATGTTGCCACAGGGGTGTTGAGGTGTGCTGAGGTCAAGCTGCTGCAAAACGGTGGACATTTTGATAAGAATACCTCAGTGAAATGCATGAGGGTTGAATAATGTATAGTCTGGAAGTGTCTCTGACTCATGAGTCAGATATTTTCTACTGCCCCAAGAAAGCACTCCTCAGAGGACTTTTTCAGAAGAAAGTTGATGTCTGTGATCTTTTATCGCTGATAACTTCAATTATATTAAAATGAACCAACAGCCTTACCTCTTAGTTCCCATGATCTATTTTCTTATCCAATTCTCATTAAATTTTCCTTTTACATTTTTAAATGTTTAGATTAAATTCTATCTCTTTCATCAGAACAACACATGTACATGGTTAAAACATTTCTACCTTGCTCAGTCATGGCTGGGAGTGGCCCTGGGAAAAGTGGTCTTGATGGGAAAGTGACAATGAATTTCAGAGTACAGAACCCAATGCTCTTAGGCAAAGGGTTTTCCCCTTCATGCTAAGAACATCCTTATTCATTCGACTTGCCATGAGGACTTGTACCCTTGACGTGTGGTCTCTATTTCAGGCCCAGGTAGGTCACTGTTTTTGAAAAATCAGTAACTGTTGTCAAGTTGGCCTTTGAGAGGAAACTTTCATTATTATCAAAGCCATGCAAAGTCCACCTTGCCATCATAGCTGCTTTGCTCATGAGCCCAGTGGAAAAGAACAGGTTGATCGAGGAAGGAGGAAGACCACCATACGCAGAGCAGTTCATCCTGGCAAATGAGGGCAGGTGTCTCTGCAGTGGACTAGGGGAAGGGTGTTTGTTATAACAGCCTCCCTCAAACAATTTCTCAAAGATTTCTCAAACCCTTTTGTTTCAGTTTCTTATTACTGCTGTGACAGAAATTCCACAAGTGGATGGATTTCAAGAACAGACATTTACTTCTCACAGTTTAGGAGGCTAGAAGTTCGAATTGAGAGGGCTGGCTCTAGGGGAAGTCTCTTTCTCTGTCTGCCCTGGGGAAAGATACTTGCTCAGCTTCTGTAACCCTCAGTTCCTTTGTGAGGAATGTGTCTACAAAAGCCAAAACCCTTTGCCGTCAAGTGGATTCCTACTCATACTGACCCTATAGGACAGAGTAGAGCTGTCCCATAGGGTTTCCAAGGAGCTGCTGGTGGATTTGAACTGCCGACCTTTTGGTTAGCAGCCGAACTCTTAACCACTGTGCCACCAGGGCTCTTTATAGGGGTTACAATTCTGTCTTAGTTATCTAGTGCTGCAATAGCAGAAATACCACAAGTGGATGGCTGGCTTTAACAACCTGTTGCTGTTGAGTGGATTCCGACTCATAGCGACCCTATAGGACAGAGTAGAACTGCCCCATTGGGTTTCCAAGGAGCAGCTCATGGATTTGAACTGCTGACCTTTTGGTTAGCAGCCAAACTCTTAACCACTGCACCACCAGCACTTCTCTTACTTTAGGAGGCTAGAAGTCTGAATTCAGGGCACCGGTTCTAGGGGAAGTTTTTCTCTTTCTATTGGCTCTGGGGGAAAGTCTTTGTCTGTTTTCAGCTTCTGTTTCTTCGTCCCTTGGAGATTTCATGTGACATCATCTAGGTTGCTTGCTTAATCTGCTCTTTTTTATTTCAAAAGAGAGTCACTTAAAATACACACCAATACTGTCTCATTCACATAACAAAGAAAACCCATTTTCAAACAGGATTATAAACACAGGTGTAGGGGTTAGGATTTATACCACATATTTTTGGAAGACACCGATCAATCCATAGCGCCTTTCATAGAAGGGGCTCCTGGTTGGCAAAATGACTCACATCTGGAAATGGTGAAGTGGCAACTGCTACTGACAATATCAAATACGTCAAAGATCTGGAATATCTTTTTTCCCTGGATAATGTCTACTGGAGCTCTCCATCCTTGCTTCTGTCTAGGTTGAGTTTCCAGGAGCCCTGGTGGCACAGTGGTTAAAGTGCTCGACTGCTAACCGAAAGGTCAGTTTCTCTGTGGGAGAAAGATGTAGCAGTCTGCTCCCATAGAGATTTACAGCCTTGGAAACCCTATGGGGTTGCTGTAAGTTGGAATTGACTTGATGGCAGTCGGTTTGGGTGTTTTTTTGTTTTGTTTTTTTGGTTTAGGTGGAGGTTAGGCTGGAAAGAGGAAATGATTGTTATCTGTAAGGACTTTCAACAAACCTTGTTTGCAGGCCCTCTTTTCACGCCTGTCCTTTATTATTCTTGCTCCTCCAAAACTGGAGTATTAGATCTCCTGCTTTCTCTTTCTTGTAGCTTCCTTTATAGGTATATTTTCTTGACTACAACTTCCTTAGCTCATTTTGATCAGTTGGCATTTTTCAACCCACTTTCTGTCTTCCAAAGTTTCCAAAGTTCCTTTGCATTTCATTGAGGATGCGTCCAAGCACTCATTTTTTTTTGTCATCTTGTTTGTTCTACCAAGTTTCCAGTTTTTACCACTCCATCGAAACACAATGAGAAAATTAAGGGGTAAGCACTTTATTCCCAGTGGACGATGATATGAACACTGATGCCGTTGTTGTTGCTCATAGCCTGCGGTCTGATGACTACCACTCCAGCAGCTTTGCCTTCATTGATTTGGCTCCACACTTGCTTTTCTATTCAATTTTTCCAGTTGACCCTATATCCACTAAAACACTCACTGATTTAATTTTTTTATTTCCTCACCAGCTATTTTCCATCATGTATATTGCAAAATTGATGTGTTTTCACAGAAGACCACTATTAAAGTAAAGAAATATTGAACATCTGGTATATTCAACATTCAACATCAGCTTCTCAATTGGTTTCTCCGTATGTCTTCTGAGCATATTAAATTATGCCATTTCAAGGTTTAGTTTGACAATTGCACCTTTTACATTTGTTCTCTCTTTGAGACCTAAAACAGGTCTGAAAATACCTACATCGAAGGGCTTTATCAAATTTCTCCTATAATTTGAGTTTCACCTTTTTATGCATTGCTTATACTGGCTTAAATACTGAGTTAAACAGTATTTATTTGTTTGTTCAATTGTGTTTTACATTGTATGGGCCTCAGGAAAAATTGCTGTCTTTTTAGTGCAGACAGTCTTGATTACTTCCTTATAACTTTTCATGACTGATTTAAATATGTCTGCAAAAGTGATCTTTCATGTATTTATTGTTCATAGGTTTTCTTATGTTAGAAATTAAAATTAAGCTCATTTGCATAAATCACAATAATAAAGGTCCTATATTACATAAGCATTTTAGTACCTGTAATGTGTTGAATAGTCGCTCGTAAAAATTTATGTCCCATGGAACCTTAGAATGTGACCTTATTTGGAAATAAGATCTCTGCAGATGTAATTAAGATGATGTTGTACTGCATTAGGGTGGGTCCTAACTCCAATAACTGGTGTCCTTAGAAGAAGGCCATGTGGAGACACAGAGCTGCACACACCAGGAGAAAGTCATGTGAAGATGGAGGCAGAGATTAGGGTGAGGCATCTGCAAGTCAAAGAACGCCAAGTGTTGCTGTCAACCACCAGAAGCCAGGAGAAAGCATGAAACACGTTCTCCCTCAGACCGCCAGAAGGAATCCAACCTTGCCAACACCTTGATTTTGTACTTTTAGCCTCCAGAACTATGAGAAAATAAATTTCTGTTGTTTTAAGCCACCTGGTTGCGATGCTTTGTGTCTTAGTTATCTAGTGCTGCCATAACAGAAATACCACAAGTGGATGGTTTTAACAAAGAGAAGTTTATTTCCTCACAGTCAGAGTAGGCTAAAAATCCAAAAACAGGGCGTCAGCTCCAGGGGAAGGCTTTTTCTCTATGTCGGCCTTCTTCTCTTCAGTGTTCCCCCAGACTAGGAGCTTCTCTGCCCGGGGACCCCGGTCCAAAGGACACGCTCTGCTCCAGGCACTGCTTTCTTGATGGTATGAGGTCCCCCTGTCTCACTGCTCACTTCTGTCTTTTATATCTCAAGACATTGCCTCAGGACACAATCCAGTCTTGTAGATCAGGTCCTGCCTTACTAACACAACTGCCACCCATCCTGCCTCATTAACATCATAGAGGCAGGTTTACAACATACAGGAAAATCACACAGTACCAGGAATCAGGGCCCAGTCAAACTGATACACACATTTTTGGGGGACATAATTCAAACCATGACACTTTGTTATGACCGTGCTAAGACAGTACCTATGATTTTTAGGTTGACTGTTGATGCTATTGATTCAGTAGTTTTGACTAGGGTGCTGCTACTGCCCTGGCTGCCAAGTTCCTTACTGTAAGTTTCAGGACAATGACACTTCTGTCACAGCACTGGAAAATTTCATGTTATTCTGACATTCCTTCATCATCTTACATAGTTTTCACCAATTTCAAGTCATGTATTATATTATTAGTAACTCAGATATTAACAATTTTCACATTAAAGAAGACAAATGAAGATCAACTCTAAAATAATAAAACAAGGATTTTTAGTGGTTTTGTGTTGAGAAACCTGTGGTGGTGAGAAATGGAACAAAGCATAGTCTTGTGCATAATCGAAATGATTGACTGTAATCGCATAACTTAGGTGAACTAACTCATGAACAGCCAGTTTTCCTGTTTTGTGAAATCAAAAGTAAAACAAAATGTGAAAACACACTGATCTGAAGGTCTCTCTCTCTCCTTCTCTCTTTCTCTGCTTCTCTCTCTCTCTCTATGTATATATATATATATACAGAAATGTCATTGTCCTAAAGGAATTTGGCAGCCAAGGCAGTAGTCAAAACTGGCGAATCAACAGCAGTCTAATATATATATAGAGAGAGGGAGAGAGAGACAGAGATGTACACATACACACAGACCCCTCCCGCCCCCACACGTATTTTCAAATAGCTCCATGAATTTCCCTAAATTGGCCAAAAACCCCCCAAGCCCCCAAAGGAGACTTTTTTCTTGATGCACAACATATGCAGAAAAGTGTTTTAATCAAAAGTATAAATTACAGCGAATAATCATAAAGTGAACACATACATATAACCACTTCTAGATACTCCCCCTTCCAATCACTGTCCCCCAGTGTAACCACTATAAAGGTAACCACTATGCTGGCTTCTGACACCACATATAAGTGTCTCCTGTTTTTAAACATATAGAATTGAACACTGTATATTCTTTTGTGTCTTGCTTCACGGAATAGTATGTTTCTGAGATACATCTCACTCTTGTGTATAGTAACTGCTCATTTTCATTGCTGTACATTCATTAAACACTAGGCTGCTAATTGAAACGCTGGCAGTTCAAACCCACCTAGTAGCTCCATCTTTCTGGAGATCTGTTTCTGTAAAGATTACAGCCAAGATGGCACCCAACGACAAATTCATTGCATGACTATATTGCAATTTATTTATCCATTCTTCTGTTGATGACATTTTGGTTGTATCCAATTTTTAACTATATTGAATGATCCTGATATAAACATTCTTGCACAAGCCTTTTGTTACATATATATACATACTTCTGTTGGGTATATACCTAACAGTGGAATTTCCAGCTGAAAGTTTGGCAGTTTAGGCTCACCCAGAGGCACCTTGGAAGAAAGACCTGTCAATCTACTTCCAAAAAATCAATCATTGAGAACCCTAAGGAGCACAGTTCTACTCTGACACACATGGATTTGCCATGAGTCAAAGTCAACTTGATGCAATTGGTTTTTGGTTTATGATTCTTAAGATCAAATCTGAGGGTTCAAGCATAAGCCCTAACATCACTTTTTTGGTATTTTTCGTGTACAATTCAGTGACACTCTTTACATTCTTCAAGCTATGTAACCATTCTCACTATCCTTTTCCATATTATTCTACCACCATTAGCATAATCTCATTGCCCCTATGCTTCTTGTCTAACCTTTCAAGATACTGTTGTCAGTTTGAACCCACACAGATAATTCTTTGCAAGAGCACAATGCTGAAGGCAGACACACTTTACTAATTAAGCTAAACTATTGTTTGGTTCAAAGCAGACTTTCAGGGATAGTTTTGGTTTGAGGTTTAAGGTTTAAAGATTATCTCAGGGCAATAGTTTTAGGGGTGAATCCAGCCTCAGTGGCTCCAGAAAGTCTGGATTCCATTGAGAAATTGCAGTTGTCCCCCATTTTCCATCTTTTGATCAGGATTCTTCTATAGAATCTTAGATCAAAAAATTTAGTTAAGGTAGCTGGGCACCATCCAGTTCTTCTGGTCTCATAGCAAAGGAGGCAGTTGTTCATGGAGGCATCCAGGTGCGCATTCCATTTCCTCCTTTGATTCCTATCTCTCCTTCTTCTTCAACTGCTCCAGGTCAGTGGAGACTTTTTGTTGTAGCTTGGATGGCTGCTTTTAAGGCCCCAGGAACTATGCAATGAACTAGGAGGTAGAACACAAATATATATAATCTGTGTTCTTGTCTTATGGCCCCACATTAGATAGTGAGCCTCTTGAAGGCAACAACTCTCCTCTTATTCTCACCACCAGAATCTTGAATGGCATCTCGAATATTATAGAAATTCTTGACTAGTTTTTGGGTAAACTGAATATACACCATATTATTAAGTCTATTTGTATAGCAGATCAAATATTATTATTTATTAAAGTCAAATGAACAATAATATAACATATAACTGAGTTTTTAACACATACATGTTACTTGTGAAGGCTTGCAAACTATAGTGAAGTATATAAAAGTTTTTAAGGAAAAAATCATGATCAGCCAAGTAATTATAATTATTTTTAAGTTCTGTTAACACTATATAAAGAGAAATATAGAATAATTAATATGATTTAGATGAATATAGTATTCTAATAGAGGTGTTAGAGAACTTGAGTTAGTTATAGGTTACATTAGAAGGAACTACACTTACCTCAATCCCTGGATGATGTCGTATTGAACAATGAAAGTAGCTAACATTAGAGAGTGTGCACTATGTGCCAGCCACTGTCCTAAGCATTTGACAAGAATTATTTCATCAAATCCTCACAACAGCCCTGGGAAATGGGCACTATGATTTTTGCCATTTTATAGATGAGGAACACGAGTCACAGAGAGTGCTAATTGATGTCATAGAGCTGGTAAATGTAAGAGCCAGGATTTGAACGTGGACATCAGAGTCCTAGTTCTTAATTACTGTCCACCTGCAATACATCAGAGAGAATAGGGACAGCATCATGGGTTAGTTTATTTATCCTGGCCATAACAACATCAGAGAAAGAGCAAGCAGCTGTGTAATCAGGTGCTCTCTATCCTGCAGCCTAAATGGAATCCTCTCAATTCACAACGCAAGCCCTTGACCACATGACCTCAGGTACCATCCTCTGCACTAGCTCTTCTCAAACTTCGCCCGGCTCCTCTCTCTCTCTCTCGTAATCCCAGGAATATTGAATTGTACAAAGACTTCTTTATTGTCCTAGCCCATTCATGTGGTTCCAAGTATCTTGCTGACTGTGATGGTTAAAATTGTGTGTCAACTTGGCTGGGCCATGATTCTCAGTGTTTTGGCAGTCGTATAATGTTGTGATCACTTCCCTGTTGAGATTTGATATGTGATCACCCCCATGATGACATCTGCTGTGAGTAGCCCATCAGTTGAAAGGAATTTTCCTTGGGTATATGGCCTGCATCGAATATAAGCGGACATTCTGGCAAGGCTTGGGGGATTTTTGTTTGTGCTGGATTCTGCAGCTGGCTGCTGTTTGTCTGACCTCCGGTTCTTGGGACTTAAGCTAGCAGCTTACCTGCAGTCTTTCCTGCTGATCTTGGGATTCGTCCATCTTCCAGCCTGTGAGCAAGAGCCCTGCTCTCTGACCTGCTTATCTTGGGTTTGCTAGCCCTTTGGCTACCTGAATCAGGAGAAGCCTGTATCCTGACCCACAGACCTCGGATGTTCCAGTTTCTACAACCAATGTGAGCCATTTCCTTGATATAAATCTCTCTCTCTATATATATTTATATGATTTACTGGTTTTGCTTCTCTAGTGAACACAGCCTAAGACACTGACCAAGATATGTTTTAGCTAAATTTTGTTTAACTAATTCTGCTCTTTTCATGAGCAAAAATAGCATACAAGGCATCCCCATACATGTATTACCACACAGAGAACTTCTTAAAAGGTATATTTTTCGTTCAGGGTACTTAATCTAATAATTTGTTCCTAGTTAAATATACTAAACACCCCTCCTAGTCAGCAGTATTTGTTAAAATTATGACAAATATGATTTGAAAAAATATTTTCCTTGGCTTTCTAGAAACTTAAAAAACAAAAAGGTTGCATCACTTAATAAAGACAAAGAGTTAATTTATTTGAAATGAGTATCACTGAAAGTATTTTATATATGGAAGTTCTGTCTCTCTTACCAAAAACGTTTAGCACTTTATCAAATTAAGTGACTATTTGTAGAGAAGAAATACATTTCCAGTTGGTCATATTTTATTTTATTTTTTTGTTTATTGTTGTAGTTTAAATGAAGTCTACATTTCAAGTTAGTCTCTCATACAAAAATTTATACATAGTTATGTGACCATAATTGCTCTCCCCGTACTGTGACAGCACACTCCTCCTATCCACCCCTGATTCCCCATGTCCATTCAACCAGCTCCTAACACTCTCTGCCTTCCCATCTCATCTCTGGACAGAAGCTGCCCAGTTAGTCTCTTGTATCTACTTGAGCTAAGAGGCACACTCTTCACGAATATCATTTTATGTCCCACAGTCCAGTCCAATCCCTGCCTGAAGAGTTGGCCTCGGGAATTGTTTTAGTTCTGGGCTGATAGAAAATCTGAGGGCCATGATTTCTGGGGTTCCTCCAGTCTCATTCAGACCATTAAGTCTGGTCTTCTTACTAGAATTTGAGTTCTGCACGCCACCGTTCTCCTGCTCCATCAGGGACTCTCTGTTGTATTCCCTGTCAGGGCAGTCATTGGTGGTAACTGGGCACCATCTAGTTCTTCTGGTCTCAGGCTGATGGAGTCTCTGGTTTATGTGGCCCTTTCTGTCTCTTGGGCTAATACTTTCCTTGTGTCTTTGGTGTTCTTCATTCTCCTTTACTCCAGGTGATTGGGACCAATTTTTGCATCTTAGATGGCTGCTTGCAAGCTTTTAAGACCAGTTGGTCATATTTTAAAAACTTACCGTTTACTCTTGAGGTGGCCATTTTTTAAGATATAGATAGATGAGGGAAGCAATACTTAGATGCTCAGAGAGGCCAACCAACATCATCAAAATCAGATAACTAGTAAGTGGTTAGGCCAAGACTCTAATCTAGATGAGTTTCAGTCTAATCCACAATCTTTCCACCTTAGTAATAATTCTCAATTCTTACTTAGGTACAAAGCTGTTTGAGATACTGAAGATAAAATCAGGTGTAAGATACATATGTTTCAGTTTCAGACAAAAAATATGTAAAAAATGTACAATCATATAAGACAGCATATGACAGGTGACAGACAGTAGAGGAGGAGTTCAGAGGAGGTAGATGATTCTGTGACCCAGATAATCTTTTTTTTTTTTTATTGTTGCAGTTTAAGTGAAAGTTTACAATTCAAGTTAGTCTCTCATACAAAAATTTATACATAGATTATTATGTGACCCTAATTGCTCTCCCTGTACTGTGACAGCACTCTCCTCTTTTCTACCCATGATTTCCCGCTTCCATTCAACCAGCTCCGGACCCTCTCTGCCTTCTCATCTCACCTCCGGACAGAAGTTGACCATTTAGTCTCAAGTATCTACTTGAGCTAAGAAGCACACTCTTCACGAATATCATTTTATGTCTCACAGTCCAGTCCAATCTTTGTCTGAAGAGTTGGCCTTGGGAATTGTTTTAGTTCTAGGTTGACAGAGAGTCTGGGCGCCATGCTTTCTGGGGTTCCTCCAGTCTCAGCAGACCATTAAGTCTGGTCTTTTTACTAGAATTTGAGTTCTCACTCCGCCCTTCCCCTGCTCCATCAGGGACTTTCTGTTGTGTTCCCTGTCAGGGCTCTGTGACCCAGATAATCTTGATGTTTCTCATTAAAGTAAGAGGTGAGGCCATATATCGAGACTGAGAACCTGGGACCAGGAAAGGAGAACTTGCATAACTGAGGGTTTACAGAGTCGGCCATTGCTAAAGCAGGGACTCCCCAAGTAGAAAAGAGGAAACTAGCAAAGAGTTATGCTGGGGGACTGGATGGTGAGACAAAGAGATGGGGCTGAGGCACCTGAGAAAGTGAGTTAAGAAGAAGGAGGGAGCTGCTTCCTTGTTACCTACGTTTGGGTAACAGTGAAGAAAGCATGAGATTGGATAACTAGAGGAAGAGTCATATTGAAAATCGAAAGTGGTGAATTAGGTAAAAAGAATTGCAGGGGGTTGGAAAATTGATCTCAACCCAATTCTTGTTGGATGGTGATGTTGTATAGTTTCATTATTCACTGAGTTGAATGGTGTTCCCTCTGGTGAATTTATAGCAGAAGATGGTGAAAGGAAAGAAGATGCTCACATGCAAAGACACAAAAACACTGCTTTTGAGAGGAGTAAGGATGCAAGAAATGTGTCTGCTTAGTATGTGATTATTCCATATCTCAATTCAAAAAGTATAATGGAATGAGACACAACACAACTGCACTCATGAAAACTTCAGCATTGATTTTCCACTAGTATTTGATCTCAGGGGAAAAAAGTCAAAACCCACAGGAAGCAAAAGGAAAAGGGCAACATTTGGGTTTTAATAGCTATTGAACATTATGGAGCTTGGAAAGGAGAATGCTATAGAATCTAGCCTTTTTATCTGACAATGTAGAGCTCAGCACTGACCTCATGGAAAAAGTTCTTTAAGAAAAGGTCTTTTGACTGCATTTGTCCTTCTGTGAATGAAAGCTTGGTTTTCAATGACAGTCCATATCATTTGCACTTGTCAAAGCTACAACTGCTGAAATCCACAGAATAGGAAATTCATTAAAAGGAAAAAAGTTAATTTAGTTAATTACTATTTTTAAGGGAGCATATGTTAAAAAAGAACTTGATTTGCCAATTCAAAAAGCATAAATACATTATGATGATTTTTGTTTGACAGGGAGGCTGCCATTGTCTCCAGTATGGGGAATTTTCACAACTTTACTGTGAGGAAGATATGCTTTTTATTTCCCAAATCTTGGTGAACTTCACATTGAGATTCTGGAGGAGGAGATGTCTGAACTCTCTCAACAAGTACTAAGTGAGCATCTACTGAATGACAGGCACTGTTCTAGGCTTGGGAGTAGGGGGTATCAAGACAGAGAAACTCTCTGGTCTCATTGATCTTATATTCCAATAAAAGCAACAAATAAGAAAGATAATTTCAGATAATAATAAATGCTTTGGTGAAAATAAAATAGTTTAATGGGACAGTGCTGGGTGTAGGGTGGGTACGTTTCTTGAACTTGCATGTTTTCATGAATTTGTGTATTTTAGGTAGGGATTCAGTTTTACTTTTTTTCCATATGACGAACCAGTTTCTCAAACACTATCCACTAATCAACCCATCCATTCCCCATTGATTGGTGGTATCATCTTTATCATGGAGTCTGTTTCTGAGCCCTCTATTCTAGACTGTCATACTTTAGTCTATTTTTGTGACAGCAACTTAGTTTTAAAAAATTACTATAGTTGTGTAGTCTATGTTCATATATCATAGAGCAAGTGCTTCCTCATTACAATTTTTTCCAAGTCTGACTTAGGTTTTCATGGACCTTTAATCTTCCATGTATTTTGTAGAATAAGTTCACTGAGTTTCTCAAAACACACCCTGATATTTTGATTGCATTTGAATGGATTTTTTGGATTAATCTGGGGAGAATTGACTGAAAAAAAAATCTTAAATTGTCTTATCTTAAAGCATGGCATGTCTATCCATTTACTTTGATCATCATTCATGCCTTTTATTGACATTTAAAGGCTTTTCATATAGAAGTCTTGAGTATTCTTAGAAACTGTACTTTTTGTTGCTATTGTGATTGATGGATTGGTTGATTTTTATCGTACTTCAGGTGAAGGCTTACAGAACAAATAGTTTCTCATGAAACAGTAGTACACATATTGTTTTATGACATTGGTTAACAACCCCACAACATGTCAACCCTCTAACTTCTCAACCTTTATTTTTGGTGAAAATACACGTAGCCAAAGATACACCATTTCAAAAATTTCTACATGCACAGTTCGGTGACATTGACTATGCTCTTCCAATTGTGCTGTTATTCTCACTCAAGATGAAGACTTACAGAACAAAATAGTTTCTCATTTAACAGTTACTACAAATGTTGCCCTATGACAATGGTTAACAATCTCACAACACATCAACAATATTCTTACTCAACCTTGGGTTCCCTATCACCAGCTTCCTTGTCCCCTTCTGCCTTTTTGCCCTTGTCACTGACTCCTGTACCTCGTTAGTCTCATTTGGTTTTACAGGGCTGTCCACTCCCAGGCTGAATGGTGAACCTCGGAGATAACTTCACCACTGAGCTAAAAGGGTGTCTGGGGGCCATACTCTCGAGGTTTCTCCAGTCTCCTTTAGGCCAGTAAATCTGGTCTTTTTTTTGTGAGTTAGAATTCTGTTCTACATCCTTCTCCAGCTCTATCTAGAACCCTCTGTTGTGATCCTGGTCAGAGCAGTCAGTGGTGGTAGCCGGGCACCATCTAGCTGTACTGGACTCAGTCCGGTGGAGGCCTTGGTAGCTGTGGACAATTAGTCCTTTGGACTAATCATTTCCTTGTATCCTGTTCTCTTCATTCTCCCTTGCTCCCGAAGGGATGAGACCAGTGGAGTATCTTAGATGGCCGCTCACAGGCTTTTAAGACCCCAGACACTACTCACCAAGGTAGAATGTACAGCATTGTCTTTATAAGCTGTGTTATGCCAATTGAGCTAGATGTTCCCCGAGACCATGGTCCCCACAGCCCTCAATGACTGATTTATTTTGAAGAAAAGGTTTTTGAAAATATTTCTGAAAGTGAAAATATATTGACTTTTGTAAGTTGATCTTAATCTGACGACCTATCATCTTCAAAGAATGACAGTTTTATCTCTTTCATTCCACTGCTTAGATATTTTCTTTCTTTTATTCCCTTATGATCATGATAGAAACCTTATGTTAAATAGTGGTGGAGATTTTCTTATTCCTATTAAAGTCATCGCTGAACTGAAGTTTCTCCATTAAGAATAGCTTTGCTGTAGGTGTTTTGCATATAGCTGTTTCCAAGTATATTTGTCAGGACAGATAGGTTATGCTGCAGTAAGAACAAATAAGCAAACAAATAAACAAAGCAACCCCAAGATATTAGTGGCTTATCACAGCAAAATAGTTCCCAGTATGACTGGGAAACTCTCAAAGGCAACTGTTCTTCGTGTGATGATGGCTTGGCATGTTGGCTCATACCATCTCAATACAAGGCCTTCTCCATGGAGAAGAGGGGATGAGAGACTAAAGGATTCTACCCAGGCCTTTCACTTTTTCCACATGTGTGTGACAAGTAATACTTCCCTTGCAACCCATTGGTCAGAAATGTTCACATAATCCTCCCCAACCAAGTGCCTGGAAGGAGACAAAAACCGGACAGTGTTGAACACCAGCAACGTTAACACGCCGAGGTAAGGAAAGTTCCAGTTACTCCTAGACTTAAATCAGAAATACATGTTGACATTTATCAAAATGTTTTTTCTGCATTTATTTTCTGGTGCAAATTGTTCCCGGGACAAACTCCAAATGATCTTTTTTTTTTTTTTTAATACACTTTGAGATTTATTAAGTAATATTTCAATTGGGATGTTTACACATACATTCAAACATAAAATGGACCTATATATATTTTTTATCATCCTTATCTGCTTTTAGACTCAAGATAACACTGGCTTTTGCTCTCCATTTTCTAGAACAATTTGTATAAGATACAAATTAAATATTCCCTGAAAATCCTTTAAAACCATCTGGACCTAGGGCTTTTTTTCAGAAAAGAGGTCTCCAACTACCATTTCAGTTTTCTACAAACACTTGTTATTCTGTTCAAGTTCTCTATTTCTTCTTGTGCCAGTTTTGGCATTTTATTTTTTCTAGGAATTTATTCATTTCAGCTAGGTTTTCAAGTTTACTAATATATAGTTTTTTGTAATACTTAGAAACCTTACTCTGTTTTCTTTTTGTATTTTGTTTATTTTCATCTTCACTATTTTCTCCTTGATGAAGTTTGTCAGAGTTCTCCCGAACCTGTTGCCATCAAGTCTTATTATTTTTTAAAAGAACCAGGCTACAGGCACCCACCTTCCACCCTCCACTACTCAACACACTCACTTATGCACATTTGAGTAGTCTCCAATTTCTCCAGGGGTTACTGGAATCCATACCTTCCTTGCACTTCTCTGGTTTCCTCAGAATTGATTTGGAAGTGGGATGGCAGCAGCCAAAGTTGGTTTACCATATTTCCAGGAACTGGAAATGAAGACTTCTTTATAAGAGCATGTTACGTATTGAATTGTATCCCCTCAAAATATGTGTTGGAATCTTAACCCATATACCTGTGGATAAGGATCCCTGGTGACACAATGGTTAAATGCTCTACTGCTGACAGAAATGTTGGTGGTTCCAACCCACCCAGGGACTCTGTAGGAGAAAGACCTGGGAATCTGCTTCCATACAGATTACAGCCAAAAATAACCCTATGGGATGGTTCTACTCTGTCACATGGGGTTGCTATGAGTTGGAATCAACTCGATGGCATGTAACAACAATATCTGTGAATAATCCTATTTGGAAATAGGGTTTTCTTTATTATGTAACAGTGCCATATCAGTGTAGTGTGTGTCCTAAGCCTAATCACTTCTGACTTATAAAAAGAGCACAAATAATATAAGAAAATATATGAAATATATAAGAAGTAGCACAAATGGGGGAAGATAGAAGCCATGTGAAGAACGTCAAGGAACTGAGGAATGCTAGGGCTACAAAAGCTGAGAGAGACAGGGAACTTCCCTAAAAGCCTACAGAGCGAGAGAGACTCCCTGGAGAGCTGAAGCCTTGAATTTGGACTTCTGGCCACCTCAACTGTGAAAAACTAAATTTTTCTTCTTTAAAGCCACGCACTTGTGGTATTTGTGCCATAGCAGCTCTAGCTAACTAAGAAAGAGCCCTTCTTATTACTCTGCCAAAATTGTAGTAGAGAGAAGCAAATGTCTGATCTAGACACAGCTACATACTTAGTTACAGTACAACTTTGGGGACAACATTTCTTTGTGCCTCAATGTTCTCATCTGTAGAATGAGGAAATAGAAATTCATTCCGTGATAGTTGCATACTCTACCAGTTCTGAAACTATATTTGAAGCTAAACTCTCATGTTGCTGTTGTTAGGTGCCTTTGAGTCAGTTCTGACTCATAGCAACTGTCTTAGTCTTAGTGCTGCTATAACTGAAATACCACAAGTGGATGGCTTTAACAAAGAGAAGTTTATTCTCTCACACTCCAGCAGGCTACAAGTCCAAATTCAGGGCGTCAGCTCCAGGGGAATGCTTTCTCCATCGGCTCTGGGGGAAGGTCTGTGTCATCAATCTTCCCTTGGTCTGGGAGCTTCTCTGCACAGGAACCTCAGGTCCAAAGGATGTGCTCTGCTCCCAGTACTACTTTCTTGATGGTATGAGGTTCCCATGTGTCTCTGCTTGTTCTCTCTTCTATATCTCAAAAAAGATTGGCTTAAGACACTATCCAATCTTGTATACCTCATTAGTATAACTGCTGCTAATCCATCTTATTACATCATAACGATAGAGTTTACAACACATAAGGAAATCACATCAGATTACAAAATGATACACAATCATACAATACTGGGAATCATGACCCAACCAAGTTGACAGATATTTTGGGGCGACACAATTCAATCCGTGACAGCAACCCTACAGGACAGAGTAGAACTGCCCCATAGGGTTTCCAAGGAGCTGCTGGTGGATTTGAACTGCCAACATTTTGGTTAGCAGCCGAGCTCTTAACCAGGACTCCATGAACTCACACGGTAGTTTGGATTATTATTCAGCAAATATTCCTTCCTCTGTTCATTTCACTGTGGGAAGAGTACACTTCCCTGTTCCTCTGATGTTGGACTTAGGCTCATGACTTGCCTTGGTCAACGGAATGTTAGCAGACATGATGCTAGCAGAGGTGTTGTTTGTTAGGTTTGTCTTGTCTCCGGTACCCAGTTACCTGTCATGAGAAGTATATACCTGGGTACTGCTTCTTCTCAAGCATGGCCACAGGCTGAACACTCATGCCTCACACCTGAATCTGACTGTAGGCCGGAGCCAACCTAGCCAACCTCGGCCTGCAGCAGAACTATTCAGCTTTGATCAGTTGAGCTACAGTAGACTTGCAAGGCTATGAATATGAGAACAAATACTCAGTGTGATGAACCAAATACTAACTGAGATGTTTCAACAAAGGGATGCACCGCTGGAAACGCTCACTTTTCTATGCCAAGAAAATTGGAAGACAGCTACCTGGTCAACTGACTGGAAGAGATCCATATTTGTGACCACTCCAAAGAAGGGTGATCCAACTGAACGTGGCAGTTATCCAACAATATCATTAATACCACACACAAGTAAAATTTTGCTGAAGATATTTCAAAAATGGTTACAGGAGTACATCTACAGGGAACTGCCAGAAATTCAGGCCAGATTCAGAAAGGACATGGAACCAGGGATATCATTGCTGATGTCAGATGTATCTTGGCTAAACACAGAGAATACCAGAAAAATGTTTACCTGTGTTTTATTGACTATGCAAAGGCATTCGACTGTGTGGATCATAACAAATTATGGATAACATTGGAAAGAATGGGAATTACAGAACACTTAATAGTGCTCATGAGGAACCTGTACATAGACCAAGAGGCAGTCATTTGAATAGAACAAGCAGATGCTGTGTGTTTTAAAATCAGGAAAGGTGTGTGTCAGGGGTATATATTTCCACCACACTTATTCAACCTGCATGCTGAGCAAATAATCCAAAAAGCTGGACTATATGAAGAAGAATGGGGCTTCAGGATTGAAGGAAGACTCATTAACAACCTGCATTATGCAGATGACATTTGCTCGCTGAAAGTGAAGAAGACTTGAAGCACTTATTGATGAAGATCAAAGACTGCAGCCTTCAGTATGGATTACACCTCAACATAAAGAAAACAAAAATCCTAACAACTGGACCAATAAGCAACATTATGATAAACAGAGAAAAGACTGAAGTTGTCAAGGATTTCATTTTACTTGGATCCACAGTCAACGTCCTTGGAAGCAGCAGTCAAGAAATCAAACGACATATTGTTTTGGGCACATGTGTTGCAAAAGACCCTTTAAAGTGTTAAAAAAGCAAAGATGTAACTTTGAGGACTAAACCGCACCTGACCCAAGCTATGGTATTTTCAATCCTCTCATATGCATGTGAAAGCTGCACAATGAATAAGGAAGACTGAAGAAGAATTCATATCTTTGCATTATGGCGTTGGCAAAAAATATTGAATATACCATAGACTGCTGGAAGAATGAACAAATCTGTCTTGGGAGAAGTACAGACAGAATGCTCTTTAGAAGGGAGGATGGAACGACTTCATCTCATGTACTTTAGACATGTTATTAGGAGGGACCATTCCCCGGAGAAAGACATCATGCTTGGTAAGATAGATGGTCAGCAAAAAAGAGGAAGAATCTCAACGAGATGGATTGACACAGTGGCTGCAACAATGGGTTCAAACATAGCAACTGTTGTAAGGATGGAGCAGGACCAGGCAGTGTTTCGTTCTATTGTACATAGGGTCGCTACAAGTTGGAACTGACTTTGCAGACTCTAACAACAACAACAATGGATGACTATTATATATCCAATTATTTTGTATATCATATATCCAATCATTTTATTGTTGATGTCTATTAAGCTTATTTATAGCTTTTATTGCTATGTAATAAACCTATGGATATAATTTTTAAATAAATGCCAGACTCCCTTTCTAATACTGGGCTGCTTTAATACGGTAAAAAAACAAAAAACAAAAAACAAGTATCTGGCTTGCCAAGTAAACTTGGGAAATTTTTTCAGCCTCTCAGTGTCTTATTATTATTTTTTTTTAATTTTAATTGAAAATTTGTCAATGATAATGTCAACATCATAGGGTTCTTGGGAGAATTAAATGATATACTAAATGCCAATACACTTCGTATATTGTTGTTGTTAGTTGCCTTGAAGTCAGCTCTGACTCATGGCAACCTCATGTACAACAGAACAAAATGTTGTCAGGTCCTGCTTCATCTTCATGATACTTGGTATTGTTGTGACCACTGTGAATTTTCAGTGCCTTTCAACCTAGGTGACTCAACTTCTAGCACTATATCAAATAATCTTCTGCTAAGATCCATTGGGCAAATCTGCTGCAAAAGACCTCTTTAAAGTGTTAAAAAGGAAAGATGTCCCCTTGAAGACTAAGGTGCACTTGACTCAAGCCATGGTGTTTTCAATCCCCTCATACACACGTGAAAGCTGGACAATGAATAAGGAAGACCAAAGAAGAATTGACGCCTTTGAATTGTGGTGTTGGCAAAGAATACTGAATATACCATGGACTGCCAAAAGAACGAATAAATCTGTCTTGGAAGAAGTACAACCAGAATGCTCCTTAGAAGCAAGGATGGTGAGACTATATCTCAGATACTTTGGACATGTTATCGGGAGGGATCAGTCCCTGCAGAAGGACATCATGTTTGGTAAAGTAGAGGATCAGTGAAAAAGAGGAAGACCCTCAATGAGATGAATTGACACAGTGGCTGCAACAATGGGCTCAAGCATAACAACAATTTTGAGGATGGCGTATGACCGGGCAGTGTTTCATTCTGTTGTATATAGGGTCAGTATGAGTTGGAACCAACTCAACGGCACTTAACAACAACAATAAGATCCCTAGAGTTTTCATTGGATAATTTTTGGAAGTAGAGATTACTAGGCCTTTCTTCCTAGTCTGTCTTAGTCTGGTAGCTCCGCTGAAACTTGCCCACCATGGGTGATCCAGCCACAGTACTGGTGACATCAGTAGCACACAAGCTACCACAGTCTAACAAACTGACAGATGAGTGGTAGGCTACCCTTATTTAGGAGTGAGCTATCCTAATTTCCTCCAACTTCTCATGTTTTGGGCATGATGGGGTAAGTGGTGTCTGAGAAAAAGAATAACTTAATATCTTCACTTTTGAAAGATGCTTCCATACATTCTGGTTTTGCAATTGGATGGCATTCCTTTTGTTTTACCCATTACCTTATTATATTCTCTAAGCTAATATTTGCTTTCTGTGAACTTATTTTTATCTTCTCCTTGAAGAACTTATCTAGTGCATGCTTCCTATTAACTCTAAGTGGCATTGTAAAATAGGTTCTGATCAATTCAACATTTAAATAGCCACAGGACAGACGTTGCCTAATGTCCGCATGAATACCATTCGGTGACGGCTGTGTGGAAATGCAATATTCTTTAATTACAAGAATTATATCCCAGGTAGATGAATGAGTTTCTACTTTAGAAAAGCTAAGTCACACTCAGATATGAAAAATCATTCTTGAGGCTTTGTTGACTAGATGATTAACTGAAAAACGGGAATCAACTGATGTGAAACATTCGGACAAAAATTTCCAGAGAGAAATTTAATAAGCTGATGTAAAACAGGAAAATGCCCTCCTTTGTAAGAGAAAACTCTCCTTTATATGATGCTGTGATGAAATGCTGGGAAGGATGCACAGAGGTGAAAGCTGATTTTCCCTGAAGTACACGTTATGAACTCAAAGCCAAAATTCTTTCAACAAGATTAATAAGTGCTATTCATGGTGTTCCCTGGGCAGATCAGCAGTGTGAAGAGCACGGGGATAGGGCTAAAAATCCTCTGTTGTCTTCAAACATATTTGAGTTGCAGCCAACCAGAGGGGGAACTTTGACCATCATTTGACAGGGAGGAGACAAATTCAGTATGGCCAAGTAATAAAACACAAATCATTTTGGGCAAACCCAATAGTTAATTAAATAGCTGAATTGTGTGCTAAGGATCACTACATGAGAAAATAGAACTCTTCTAACTTGTAACTTTTAACTGATAGGAAGGTGTTAACCCATGGCTGTTGAGTTGATTCTCACAAATGGCGACCCCATATGTTGTAGAGTAGAACTGCTACATAGGGTGGCTATAATCTTTTCTTAAAATTTTTTATTGTTGTGCTTTAAGTGAAAGTTTACAACTGGTTAGTCTCTCATACAAAAATCTATACATACATTGTTATGTGACCCTAGTTGCTCTCCCCACACTGTGACAGCACACCCCTTCCCTCTGCCCCAGATTCCCCACGCCCACTCAACCAGTCCCTGACCCTCTCCGCCCTCGCATCTCACCTCTGGACAGGAGCTGCCCACCTAGTCTCATGCATCTACTTGAGCCAAGAAGCATACTCCTCACAAGTTATCACATTATATCCAATAGTCCAGACTAATCCTTATCTGAAGAGTCGGCCTCGGGAACGGCTCCAGCTCCAGGCCAACAGAGGGTCCAGGGGCCATGTCTTCCGGGGTCCCTCCTCTCAAACAAACCACCAGGTCTGGTCTTTTTACTAGACTTAGGTGGCTGTAATCTTAATGGAAAGGAGACCTGGTTGCACAATGGTTAAGCATTCAGTTGCTAACCAAAAGGTTGATATATCAAACCCACCCAGTGGCTCTGCAGGAGAAAGACCTGGCGATATGCTCTCATAAAGATTACTTGTTGCTGTTGAGTCGATTGAGACTCATAACGACCCTATAGAACAGAGTACAACTGGCCAATAGGGTTTTCAAGGCTTATAATCTTTACAGAAGCAGACTGCCACATCTTTTTCCCTCGGAGTGGCTGGTAGATTTGAACTGCTGACCCTTCAACTAGCAGCCAAGCTCTTAACCACTGTGCCACCAGGGTGCCTTCTGTAAGGATTAACCCAAACAAGCCAAATCCACTGCCGTCGAGTTGATTCCAACTCATAGCAACTCAATAGGACAGGGTAGAACTGCCCCACAGGGTTTCCAAGGAGTGGTTGGTGCATTCAAACTACAGACCTTTTGCTGAGTACCTGAACTCTTAATCACTGTACCACCAGGGCTCCAAATCTTATGTGACAGTTCTATTCTGTCATGTGGATCACAATGAGTTGGAATTGACTCAGTACACCTAATTACAACAAAAACAATCCTAATAGATGCAGATCACCAGGTCATTTCTTCTGTTGTACTGCTGGGTGGGTTTAAACCACTAACCTTTATGTAACAGTTGAGCACAAATCGTTTGCGCCACTCAGGGTAAAATGTAAAACAAAATCATCCCTAAGGGAAACAAACAGAGGGTAAATCAAGATATTCAAGGTCAAATGGAGAGGTCAAAAGTTAGAAACCCAGGAAGGAACACAGCGGCGCATGCATGCTTTTCTTCTATTCTAATTAGTTATTAATCAGAATAAGTTACATTACATTGCATAATTCATAATTATAATTCACAATTATATTTATTTAAAATAAGAATTGGAAGCAGTTTCTAATTCCAGCAATAATGTAGTTGAAAAATAGAGTTACTGAGCATCAGAAGATCTGATGTTTCGACCTACCTGCTTTCAATTTCTGGGACTGTGGACAATCCTTTTAGCCTCTCTAGGATTCGGTTTCCTTATTCACATAAGGACTGAGCTTAAAGCTCCTACGATGCCTTCGACTTCATGATTCTGTAATTTATGAATCTTGGGTTTCAGAGCTGGCTGACTCACTGGTGATTTATCTGAGAAAAATAATATTATTGACTCTCGAATGAGAGACTGATATTTCCTGTGGGTGAAAAATTAATTTTTTGCTATCACTAATGTCAAACCAAAGAAAATATATTGACTCCAATAAGAAATTTAAAGAGTCTGGCTAAAGATAAATAGCCAGGAATTAGCAGTGTGTGAGTTCCCATAATTAACCAAAACTCCACATAGGAATTTTTCTTAATTTATTAAAAACTTCTGTGGTTCCTTTCCTTTTTCAACCTAAATATTCTCAAAGAAACAAAAATATGTTTAAGGAGTATAGTCAGCTAGGAGTTACTATATTGTACTTTCCTACTAATATTATCTAACTATATGATGAAGCTAATATTACAAAGTGATACTAAAGTACTACCACGTGCTAGTCCTTGGTTTCTACTTCAGATTTTATCTTCAAGGAGAAAATAAACCATCAGGCACTTGGAATGTATACGTTAAATGCAGGTACTATGACATTTGGATAAACTGAATAGATTTTCCTAGACTTTAAAAACCCAAACCAAACCCGTTGCCGTCAAGTTAATTCCAACTCACAGCAGCTCCATAGGACAGAGTAGAACTGCCCCATAGGGTTTCTAAGGCTGTAATCTTTGTGAAAGCAGACTGCCGCATCTTTCTTCCACGAACTGGCTTGTGGGTCTGAACCGCTGACCTTCTGGTTAGCAGCCCAACGCTTAACCACTATACCACCAGGTCTCATTCCTGAGGCTTTACATAATCAGAGAAGACCACCCATAGTCGTTTAAATCAAGATTAATCAAACACGTAAAATATGACAGTGAATGTTTGAGGATTAATCAGTGAGGATGCGCTTGGTTGTCAACAACAACGAATTTGAACTGGCTTAAACAATGGGGCAAGTCCAGAAGGAGGGTGGGATTCAGTGTTGACAAAACATCAGCTTTGCTTCCTGCTGTTCTTTCTTCTCTCCCAACCCATGCTCAGTGTCGCTCCATGCTCAGTCTGGTAGAGAGATGGTGACAGCAGCCCTGGGACCCCATCTGGGACTGACAAAGCACGGTACTCTCTTAAGAACAGGGCAAGTGTTATCAGAAGCCCTCAGCAAACTTTCTCTCTTGGTTCAATGGCCTGAGTTGGGGGGCATGCCCATTCATCAGTCACTGGCTGGGAAATGGGGTTACCGTGACTGGTTTACAGCAATCAGGGACCAGCTCTGGGGCTGTGGTCGTGCTCCAATAATGTGGCTGCTACACAGAGGAAGAGGTGAAATTTATGACGAGGAGAAAACCCCAGTGATACCGTAAGGAGTATATATTGTCATGGTTTTGTTTTATTTGACAGCTTCCTTATTATTCATTAGGATTCCCTGGGTGGC
>NW_004444052.1:2625883-2626937 GCF_000243295.1 Trichechus manatus latirostris
GAGAAAACCCCAGTGATACCGTAAGGAGTATATATTGTCATGGTTTTGTTTTATTTGACAGCTTCCTTATTATTCATTAGGATTCCCTGGGTGGCACAAATGGTTAAGTAAGCAATTACTAACTGAAATGTTGATGGTTCAAATCCAGACAGAGGTGCCCTGGAAGAAAGGCCTGGCAATCTACTTCTAAAAGGTCACAACCATTGAAAACCCTACGGAATACGGTTCTACTCTGACACACATGGGGTGGTCATGAGTCAGAATCAATGGCAACTGGTTTGGTTTTTTGATTCTATCACTAACTGGTACCTCTGAAGCACTCTTACTTGGTCAGGCACTACTGTGGGGTTAGAGGAGTATAGGAGTCAAGGACACTGGATCCCCAGTCATACTGTCATAAATTCTATTCTGACTCTGACTCTGCTTCTCCTTGAAAGACCACAGTGCCTGGAAACACAGTAAACACAGAATGAATAATAAGTGCTAAAACAAACAAACAAACAAAAAACCCTGTTGCTGTCAAGTTGATTTTGATTCATAGTGACCCTATAGGACAGAGTAGAATTGCCTCAGAGTGTTTCCAAGGAGCAGCTGGTGGATTCGAACTGCTGACCTTCTGGTTAGTAGCCGAGCTCTTTTTATTTTTTTATTTTTTCCCCATACCAAAATTTATACATACATGATTATGTGACTCTAGTTGCTCTCCCCATACTGTGACAGCTCACTCCTCCTTTCCACCCCTGATTTCCCATGTCCATTCAACCAGCTCCTAACACTCTCTGTCTTCCCATCTCACCTCCAGACAGAAGCTGCCCGTTTAGTCTCTTGTGTCTACTTGAGCTAAGAGGCACACTCCTCACGAATATCCCTTTATGTCCCACAGTCCAGTCCAATCCCTCTCTGAGGAGTTGGCTTCAGAAATTGTTTTAGTTTGGGGCTGATAGAGAACCCAGGGGCGATGCTTTCTGGGGTAACTCCAGTCTCAGTCAGAACATTAAGTCTGGTCTTCTTAGTAGAATTTGAGTTCTGCACCCCACCTTTCTCCTGCTCCATC
>NW_004444052.1:2627037-2627996 GCF_000243295.1 Trichechus manatus latirostris
TCTCTTGGGCTAATACTTTCCTTATGTCTTTGGTGTTCTTCATTCTCCTTTACTGCAGGTGGTTGGGACCAATTGATGCATATTAGATGGCCACTTGCAAGCTTTTAAGACCCCAGACGCCACTCACCAAAGTAGGATGCAGAACATTTTCTTAATGAGCTTTGTTATGCCAGTTGACCTAGATGTCTCCTGAAAGCATGGTCCCCAGACCCCTATCCCTGGTACTCTGTCCCTCAAAGGGTTTGATTGTATTCAGGAAACTTCTTAGCTTTGGTTTAGTACAGTTGTACTGACTTGCCCTGTAGTGAGTGCTGTCCTTCCCTTCACCTAAGATAATTCTTATCTACTATTGTCCTAGTCATCTAGTGCTACTCGAACAGGAATACCACAAGTGGATGGCTTTAACAAAGAGAAAGTTTATTCTCTCACAGTCTAGTAGGCTGGAAGTCCAAATTCAGGGTGTCATCTCCAGGGGAAGCCTTTCTCTTCTCTGTTGGCTCTGGAGGAAGGTCCTCTTTGTCATCAGTCTTCCCCCTGACTAGGAGCTTCTCTGCGCAGGAACCTTGGATCCAAAGGACGCGCTCTGCTCCTGGTGCTTCTTTCTTGGTGGTCTGAGGTCCCCAACTCTCTGCATGCTTCCCTTTCCTTTTATCTCTTGAGAGATAAAAGGTGGTGCAGGCCATACCCCAGGGAAACCCCCTTTACATTGGATCAGGGATGTGACCTGGGTAAGGGTGGTGTTACAATCCCACCTAATCCTCTTTAACATAAAATTACAATCACAAAATGGAGACCGACTACAAAATTCTGGGACTCATGGCCCAGCCAAATTGATACATACATTTTTGGGGGGACATAATTCAAACCGTGACAACTATCTAGTTAGTAAATAACCCTCGCCCTCCCTCCCCACCCTCTTAACCATCAAAGAGTGTTTTCTTCTGTGTTTAAACCTTTTC
>NW_004444052.1:2628096-2629794 GCF_000243295.1 Trichechus manatus latirostris
TTATAATAGTGGTCTTATACAATATTTGTCCTTCTGTGACTGACTAAATTCACTCAGCATAATGACCTCTAGCTTCCTCCATGTTATGTTTCATGGCTTCATTGTTGTTCTTTATTGCTGCATAGTATTCCATTATGTGGATATACCACAATTTGTTTATCCAGTCATCTGTTGATGGGCACTTAGGTTGTTTCCATCTTTTTGCTATTGTGAACAGTGCTGCCATGAACATGGGTGTGCATATATCTGTGTGATGGCTCTTATTTCTCTAGGATGTATTCCAAGGAGCAGGATAGCTGGATCATATGGTACTTCTGTTTCTAGCTTTTTAAGGAAGTGCCAAATCGATATCCAAAGTGGTTGTACCATTTTACATTCCCACCAACAGTGTGTAAGTGTTCCAGTCTCTCCACAACCTCTCCAGCATTTATTGTTTTGTGTTTTTCGGATTAATGCTAGCCTTGTTGGGGTGAGATGATATCTCATCGTAGTTTTGATCTGCATTTCTCTAATAGCTAATGATCGTGGGCATTTCTTCATGGGTCTGTTAGCTACCTGAATATCTTCTTTGGCGAAGTGCCTGTTCATATCGTTTGCCCATTTTTTAACTGAGTTATTTGTCTTTTTCTTGTTGAGGTTTTGCAGTATCTTGTAGATTTTAGAGATTAGACCCTGATTGGATTTGTCATAGCCAAAAATTTTTCCCCATCTGTAGGTTATCTTTTTACTCTTTTGGCGAAGTCTTTTGATGAGCTTGTTTGATTTTTAGGAGCTCCCATTTATCTGATCTCTCTTCTGGTGCTTGTGCATTGCTACTTATGGTTCATATTGTGTTTATGTCATGTATTAGGGCTCCTACCATTGCCCCTATTTTTTCTTCCATGATCTTTATCTTTTTTGATTTTGTATTTAGGTCTTTGATCCATTTTGAGTTAGTTTTTATGCACGGTGTGAGGTATGGATCTTGTTTCATTTTTTTGTAGATGGATATCCAGTTATGCCAGCACCATTTGTTAAAGAGTCTGTCTTTTCCCCAATTAATGGACTTTGGACCTTTGTCAAATATCAGTTGTTCATAGGTGGATGAATTTATGTCTGGATTCTCAGTTCTGTTCCATTGGTCTATGTATCTGTTGTCGTACCAGTACCAGGCTGTTTTGACTACTGTGGCGATATAATAGGTTATAAAATCAGGTAGTGTGAGGCCTCCCACTTTGTTCTTCTTCTTGAGTAATGCTTTACTTATCTGGAGCCTCTTCCCTTTCCATATGAAGTTGGTGATTTGTTTCTCCATCTCATTAAAAAAATGCCAGTGGAATTTGGATCAGGATTGCATTGTATCTGTAAATTGCTTTAGGTAGAATTGCCATTTTCACAATGTTGAGTCTTCCTATCCATGAGCAAGGTATGTTTTTCCACTTATGCAGGTCTCTTTTGGTTTCTTGCAGTAGTGTCTTATAGCTTTTCATTGTATAGATCTTTTACGTCTCTGATTAGATTTATTCCTAAGTATTTTATCTTCTTGGGGGCTGTTGTAAATGGTATTGATTCGGTGATTTCCTCTTCAAGGTTCTCTTTGTTGGTGTAAAGGAATCCAACTGATTTTTGTATGTTTATCTCATATCCTGAAACTTTGCTGAAATCTTCTATTAGTTCCAGTAGTTTTCTTGTGGATTCTTTGGGGTTTTCTGTGTATAA
>NW_004444052.1:2629894-2655810 GCF_000243295.1 Trichechus manatus latirostris
CTTTCAAAGTCTCTCCATTTAGGATGATGTTGGCTGTTGGCTTTGTATAAATGCCCTTAATTATATTGAGGAATTTCCCTTCTATTCCTATTTGGTTGAGAGTTTTTATCACGAATTGGTGTTGGACTTTGTCAAATCCCTTTTCTTCATTGATTGATAAGATCATGTGGTTCTTGTCTTTTGTTTTACTTATGTGAGGGATTATATTGATTGTTTTTCTAATGTTGACCCATCCTTGCATACCTGGTATAAATCCCACTTGATCATGGTGAATTTTTTTTTTTTTTATATGTTGCTGAATTCTATTGGCTAGAATTTTGTTGAGGATTTTTGTGTCAATGTTCATGAGGGATATCAGTCTGTAATTTTCTTTTTTGTGGTGTGTTTACCTGGTTTTGGTATCAGGGTTATGCTGGCTTGATAGAATGAGTTTGAGAGTATTCCATCCTTTTCTATGCTCTGAAATACCTTTAGTAGTAGTGGTGTTAAGTCGTCTCTGAAAATTTGGTAGAATTCTCCAGTGAAGCCATAGGGCCAGGGCTTTTTTTGTTGAGATTTTTTTAATTACCTTTTCAATCTCTTCTTTTGGTATGGGTTTATTTAGTTGTTCTACCTCTGTTTGTGTTAGTTTATGTAGGTAGTGAGTTTCTAGAAATATGTCCATTTCCTGTAGGTTTTCAAATTTGTTAGAGTACAATTTTTCATAGTATTCTGTTATTCTTTTAATGTCAGTGGGGTCTGTTGTGATATCACTCACCTCATTTCTTATACGGGTTATCTGCTTCCTCTCCTATTTTTCTTTTGTCAGTTTGGCCAATGGTTTATCAGTTTTGTTGATCTTTTCAAAGAACCAGCTTTTGATCTTGTTAACTCTTTCAATTGTTTTTCCATTCCCTATTTCATTTAATTCTGCTCTAATTCTTATTATTTTCTTTCTTTTGGCACCTGAAGTCTTCTTTTGCTGCTCTCTTTCTACTTGTTCAAGTTGTAGGGTTAATGTTTTGATTATGGCCTTTTCTTCTTTTTGGATGTGTGCGTTTAATTGGCAAGTTTGATTATAATATGTCTTGGTGACTTTCTTTTGGGATCTACCTTATGTGGGTTCCATCAGCATCTTGGATAGATATCTTGTCATCTTTCATGATATCAGGGAAGTTTTCTGCCAACAAATCTTCAACAATTCTCTCTGTATTTTATGTTATCTCCTGCTGTTCTGGTACTCCAATCACTTGTAGGTTATTCCTCTTGATAGAGTCCTGCATAATTCTTAGGGTTTCTTCATTTTTTAAAATTCTTTTTTCTGATTTTTCCTCAAATATGTTGGTGTCAAGTGCTTTATCTTCAGTCTCACTAATTCTGACTTCCATAGCCTCAATTCTGCTCCTATGACTTTCTATTGATGTGTCTAATTCTGAAATTTTATTGTTAATCTTCTGGATTTCTGATTGCTGTCTCTCTATGGATTCTTGCAGCGTGTTAAGTTTGGCAGTATGCTCTTCTCTAATCTTTTTAATTTCCTCTATTGCATGTTCTGTGTTTTGCTTAATTTCCTTCCTAATTTCTTGAAGAGTTCTGTAGATTAATATGTATTCTTCCTCCAGTAATTCCAAGAAATTTTCCTCCTCTGGTAAATTTCTAGATTCTTTATTTTGGGAGCTTGCTGAAGCCATCATAGATTGCCTGTCTATGTGATTTGATATTGACTGTTGTCTCTGAGCCATCAATAAGTTATTATATGTATTTATTTTATGTTGCTTACTGTGTCCTAGCTTCTTGTTTTGTTTTGATATGCCCAAATAGGCTGCTCGTATGAGCTAATTTGATTATTGACACCTTTGAAGCTCTAATGTCCTGTTACCAGGTGGTTAGATCTGTTACTAGGTATGTAAGCTCAGGAGTCTACCCGCTCCTCCTGTATGAATTCAGCTCAGGTGCCCAGGTAGATAGCTACCAAGTGTGTGGTGTAGGCTCTCACCTACAGTCCTAGACTGGCATGGGTGATTGGTGTAGACACAGGCATCTGGCTGCAGCAGGGGGACACACTCTGAGAAAGGCAGGGAGCTGACGGCCGCCCCCGAGTGTCCAGGAGGAAGGCATGTCCCTGTTCCCTAGAGCATGTAGGTGGGTGGGTTTTGCAGCCAAACTATGAGCACCTAATGCTGTTGGCTGTAAGAACTGGGGGCACCTCTTATTCTTGCGCCCCTCTCGCAAGTGGCTAGGTGGTGTGGGTGGATCCACTAGTCATCAGGCCCCTGATGTGGGTAAGTGCAGACACTGCTTAATGGGCAGAGCAGCATCAAATGTCACAAACCTGCCACTTCACAGCTGAAACACTTGAAGTTAGACTTCAGGTATATACCCTGTTGTACTGTGGTAAAGAGGACCTATGCTGTTGAGATGGGCCCACGCAAGTCTATGCAGGGGGAAAGGCACTCTAAGTATTTTTGTTGTAAGAGGGTCTACCGGCAGCATCTGACTACTCTGCCATCTTGGCCCCGCCATAGCAGCCAAGCTCTTAACCACTGTTATCAAACTCTCACGATGTGTTAGGCTCTGTTCTGAGTGTTTTGCATGTATTTTTCACTTTCTCTTGACCATAATCCTGTTAGGAAGTGCAGTGCTTTTAAAAATAAGTCCACGGATTCTTTGAGACACCTCCCTTCAAGAAGTGGAGTCTAATTCTCCTCTTGAGTGTGAGCTGGACTTAGCAACTTGTTTCTAATGAAGAAAGCTAAAGTAATCATGTGTGACTTTAGAGACTAGGTCATAAAAGGCTGGCACTTCCATACCTTTGTTAATCTCTTTCTCTTTCTCCATATCTATCTATCTGTTTGTCCTTTTGTCCGTCCATTCACCCTTCTATCTACCTATCTACTTAATCTATAGGAGTTCCTGGGTGATGCAAAGGGTTAATGCTCTCAGCTGCTAACCAAAAGTTTGGAGGTTTGAGTCCACCCGGAGGCACCTCAGAAGAAACATCTGACAATCTATTTCTGAAAAATCAGCTATTGATAACCCTATGGTTCTGATACACATAAGGTCACCATGAGCTGGAGTTGGCTTGATGGCAATTGGTTGTTGGAGTCCTTGAGTGGTGCAAATGGTTACTGTGCTCAATTGTTAACTGAAAGTTGGAGTTCCTGTCTACCCAGAGCTGCCTCTAAAGATAGGTCTGGTGATCTACCTCCCAAAAATTAGGCATTGAAAACTCTATGGATTACAGTTCTACTCTAACACACATGGGGTCACCATGAGTCGGAATTGATAGCTATTATTTGGTTTTGCATATATCTATAGATATAGACTTGCTGTTGTTGTTAGGTGCCGTCAAGTCGGTTCCCACTCATAGTGTGGCTCTATGTACAACAGAACGAAACACTGCCCTGTCCTGTGCCATCCTCATGATCGTTGTTATGCCTGAGCCCATGTTGCAGCCACTGTGCCAGTCCATCTCATTGAGGGTCTTCTTCATTTTCGCTGACCCTGTACTTTACCAAGCACGATATCCTTCTCCAGGGACTGATTCCTCCTGCTAACACGTCCAAGGTATGTGAGACGTAGTCTTGCCATCCTTGCTTCTAAGGAGCATTCTGGCTGGACTTTTTCCAAGACAGATCTGTTCGTTCTTTTGGAAGCCCGTGGTATATTCAATATTCTTCGCCAACAGCACAATTCAAAGGCGTCAATTCTTCTTCGGTCTTCCTTATTCATCGTCCAGTTTTCACATGCATTTGAGGAGATTGAAAAGACCATGGCTTGGGTCAGGCACACCTTAGTCTCCAAAGTGACATCTTTGCCTTTTCACATTTTAAAGAGGTCTTTTGCAGCAGATTTGCCCAATGCGATGCATCATTTGATTTCTTGACTGCTGTTTCCATGAGTGTTGGTTGTGGATCGAAGTAAAATGAAATCCTTGACAACTTCAGTCTTTTCTCCATTTATCATGATGTTGTTTATTGGTCCAGTTGTGAGGATTTTTGTTTTCTTTATGTTGAGGTGTAATCCATATTGAAAGCTGTGGTCTTTGACTTTCATCAAGATCGTCATCAATCCATAAAGATTTTAACTAGAAAACCTTATGGGGCAATTGTTTTCTATCCTATAGGGTCACTTTAAGCTTGAATTGGCTCAACAGCATACAACAACAACACAAGTACAAATCTTTTTTTTTTGGTGGGGAATGGAAAGTTAATTGATGATTGATTTATACTCTGATTTTTACCAAAAGCATAAGATGCTGTTTACTGCTAAATCATAAGCAAAATATAAATATACATGACTGGTAGCCATGAGGTGTTTTTTTGGTTCTGATAATGTTGGTCTCCAACACTATAGACTGAATTATACTGCATCAGATCAGAGATGCATAAAAGAATGGCTTCAAAGTAAGAACGAGCCATAATAGAAAATTTTCTGTAATAAAGAAATAAGAGTTGATCACAAAGCATTTAGGTGAGGTGACGATTATTGGTGCTTAGTTGATGCGTAGAGAAAGGAGAGCTAGACTTTGTCTGGGTCCGTCTTGATGTTGGTCTGTGAACAGAGAATCATGGCTATGAGACGTAGACTTTTATAGTATTATTTGCAGGTGTTTTACATTAGAAAAGTCCCTTTCTCATTAAGATTTAGTTAATAATAAAATCCAGTATTTATTGAATGCCTGGGACATGATGTGGCATTTATTTGGCAATCAATAAATATTTGTAGAATGAAGGAGTATCTACTATGTGCCCACCACTGTGGTAGGCATTACATGTGCTTAGTTGTAATCCTCAAAACAAGTCTGGGAGGTAGGTATTATTGGGGCTTCTTCCCTTTCCATATAAAGTTAATGATTAGTCTTTCCAACTCTTTAAAGAATGTTGTTGGTATTTGGATCGGGATTGCATTGTTTTTGTAAATTGCTTTGGGTAGAATTGTCATTTTCACAATATTGAATCTACCTATCCATGAGCATGATACGTTTTTCAATTTATGTAGATCCCTTTGGGTTTCTTGCAGTAGTATTTTGTAGTTTTCTTTGTATAGGTCTTTTACATCCCTGGTTAGATTTATTTCTAAGTATTTTACTTTTTTAGGGACTGTTATAAATGGTATTGTTTTCCTGATTTCCGTTTCATCATTCTCTTTATTGGTGTATAGGAATCCAACTGATTTTTGTATGTTTGTCTTGTATCCTGCTACTCTGCTGAATCTTTCTATTAGTTCCAGTAGTTTTTTTGTGGAGTCTTTTGGGTTTTCTATGTATAGTGTCATATCATCCTCAAACAGGGACAGTGTAACTTCTTCATTACCAATTTGAATGAAGTGTATTTCTTTTTCTTGCCTTAATGCTCTAGCTAGATCTTCCAGCACAATGTTAAATAGGAATGGTGATAAAGGATATCCTTGTCTTGTTCCTGTTCTCAAGGGGAATGTTTTCAGCATCTCTCCATTAAGAATGATGTTGGCTGTTGGTTTTCCATAGATGCCCTTTATTATGTTGAGAAATTTCCCTTCTATATCTATTTTATTGAGAGTTCTTATCAGGAATGGGTGTTGGATTTTGTCAAATGCTTTTTCTGCTTCAATTGAGATGATCATGTGACTCTTTTCTCTCCTTTTATTTATGTGGTGGATTACGTTGATTGATTTTCTAATGTTGAACCATCCTTGCATACCTGATATGAATCCTACTTGGTCATGGGGAATTATGTTTCTGATATGATGCTGAATTCTATTGGTTAGAATTTTGTTGAGAATTTTTGCATCTATATTCATGAGAGATATTGGTCTGTAATTTTCTTTTTTTTTTGTGGCGTCTTTGCTTGCTTTTGGTATCAGGGTTATGCTGGCTTCATAGAATGAATTTGGAAGTGTGGCTTCCTTTTCTATGTTCTGAAATAGTTTTAGTAGTATTGGTATAAGCTCTTCTCTGAATGTTTTGTAGAATTCTCCAGTGAAGCCATGTGGGCCAGGGCTTTTTTTATTGGGAGGTGTTTTTGTTACCTTTTCAATCTCTTCTCTTGTTATGGGTCTGTTCAGATTTTCAACAGAACTTTGTGGTAGTTAATGTTTTGACTTTATCCCTTTCTTCTTTTTTGATGTGTGCATCTATTGCTGTGAATTGTCCTCTGAGGACTGCCTTTGCTGTTATGTCCCAAAGGTTTTGGTATGATGTATTTTCATTCTCCTTTGATTCTAAGAATTTTTTGATTCCTTCTCTGATTTCTTCTATTACCCAGTTGTTTGTAAGCAGGGTGTTATTCAGGTTCCATGTAGTTAATTTTTTTCCCCTTGTTCTTTCTTTTGTTAATTTCTACCTTGATGGCATTGTGGTCAGAGAAGATACTTTGAATTATCTCAGAGTTTTGGATCTTGTTGAGGATTTCTCTGTGGCCTAAGATGTGGTCTATTCTGGAGAACGTTCCATGCACATCGGAAAAGAATGTGTACTTTGCACCTGCTGGGTGGAGTGTTCTATATATGTCTATGAGCCACGTTGGCTGATTGTGCCCCTTAGGTCTTCTATAACTTTGTTGAATTTCTTTTTAGATCTTCTGTCCTTTACCAAGAGTGGTGTGTTGAAGTCTCCTACTATTATTGTGGAACTGTCAATTTCTCTTTTCAGTGCTGTTAGAGTTTATGTATTTTGGAGCCCTGTCATTGTGTGCATAGATGTTTATTATGGTTATGTCTTCATGATGGATCATCCCCTTAATCATTATATAGTGTCCTTTTTTGTCTTTTATGGTGGATTTTGTTTTAAAGTCTGTTTTATCTGAGATTAGTATTGCTACTTCTGCTCTTTTTTGGTAGTTGTTTGCTTGATATATTTTTTCCATCCTTTGACTTTTAATAAATTTACGTCTTTGTTTCTAAGGTGTGTCTCTTGTAGACAGCAGATTGATGGATCCTGTTTTTTTTATTGATTCTGTCACTCTCCGTCTCTCTTTATGGGTGCATTTAGGCCATTTACATTCAGTGTAATTGTTGATAGGTGTGAGTTTATTGCTGTCATTTTGTAGTGGTATTTTTGTGGTGCTGATATTTTCTTTGTTCCTCTTACTCTCATGTGCTGACTTCCTTTTGTTTGTGGATTTTTTTCATTTCTTTTGTTTTTGTAGGTTTTGTTTTTACTGAGACTATGTTTTTCCTCTTTATTTTGATGAGTAGGTTGGTTAACTTTCTTTGTGGTTACCTTTAAATTTACCCTTATCTTTCTAAGTTTGATAGAGTCTATTATTACTTCATATTGCCTTGTCTTCCTCTCCATTAGAAGGTTCTATACCTGCACCATTTATTCCCTCTTTTATTGTTCTGAAGTTGTTGTCCTTTACAGATTAACTGATCTGATTCCATGTTGTATTTCTTTTGATTTTGGATAGTTGTTGAGAGTTCATTTCCTAGATTGTTATCTGGCTGGTATGATCCTGCATCCTAGATTTAGCCTGTGAGCTGATGTTGTTTGTTCTCAGATAGAAGGACTACCTTTAATAATTCTTGTAAGTTTGGTTTGGTTTTTACATATTCCCTTAACTTCTGTTTATCTTGAAATGTCCTAATTTCACCATCATATTTGAACGAGAGTTTTGCAGGATATATTATTCTTGGCTGGCAATTTTTCTCTTTCAAGGCCTTCTTGCCTGAATGGTTTCTGCCAAATAATCTGAGCTTAGTCTTATTGTTTCTCCTCTGCATGTGACTTTTTGTTTTTCTGAAGCTGCTCTCAGCATTCTTTGATTGTCTTTGGTTTTGGTGAGTGTGATTATGATATGCCTTGGTGATTCTTTTGGGGTCTATCCTATATGGGGTTCGTTGAGCTTCTTGGATGACCCGCTTTTCACCTTTCATGATACTGGGAAAGTTCTGTCAGCAGTTCTTCAATAATCCTCTCTGTGTTTTTTGTTTTCTCCCCCTGTTCTGGAACTCTGATCACACACAAATTTTTGCTTTTGATTGTATCCCACATAATTCTCAGGGTCTCTTCACTTTTCTCTGTTCTTTTTCTCTGATTTTTCCTCAAGCAGAGGAAAGTGTTTGTCTTCGAGTTCACTGATCTTGTCTTCCACCATTTCAAACCTGCTCCTCAGCCCTTCTATGATACTGTGAATTTCTGAAATCTTGTTGTTTATCTTTCAGATTTCTAATTATTGTTTTTGTATGATTTCTAGTTGTGAATTTATTCTTGAATTTTGTTCCTGCATTATTTTCCTGAATTCTTCCATTTTTTTGTTCTGTATTTTCCATGAATTTGTCTGCCTTTTTCATGAATTTGCCTATTTTTTCCTCCTTTTTTGTCTGCTTTTTGCTTCAACTCTTGGATAGCTCTGAATATTAGAGATTTGAATTCCCTATCAAGTAGTTCTAATGCCTTTTCTTCTACTGGAAACTCATTTGGTGTTTTATTTTGGACACCTACTGGAACCATCATGTCCTATATTTGTAAATGTTTTGATATTGTCTGCTGTCTTTGGGGCATTCAGTTATTTTCTTCATTTGTTGATTGTAGATTTGTTTGTTTCGTCCTGCTTTTTTGTTTTATTTGGTTATGTCTGAGCAGGCGGGCTGTGTGTTCTTTGTTGTTTGCTCATCTGTGGGCACGATACTTTTTGCCTCCTTGTCCATTTGGCAGGGTCAGTCACTCAGATATGGTACAGCAGAACAGGTCTTGTTGAAGAGGAGTTGCTGGGATGGGTTGTTTGTGGCACGTACTACGGCCACCAGGGCAGGCCAGTAATCCATGCAGGGCAGGTTCCAGTAGGCCGTGCCTGTGCTTGTTTGGGGTATGATGTTCAGTGCACAGTGCAGGTAGGCAGGATGGAGGGGGGAGATTGTAATGTGTGGAGCTAAGATGGGTATGGAAAAGAGGAGAGAGGAACAGGAGCCAAAAACATACACACAAAGAAAAAAGTGTGCTAAGGGAGCTTGCTATTGGAGCAGGGAGATGAGATACTGAGAAATGAAGGAAAACAAAAAGGAGAAGAAGAAAAGAAAAGATGAATAAATAAAAATTAGAAAGAAAAAAGAAAATAAAATCTCCCAGGGATCCCACTGGTGTGGCTGCAAGATCTGCGGAAGTTGCTCCCAGGTCATGAAGTACAGCCTGGCAAAAGGGGTAGAGGTGTCATTCAGCATCAGATATTCAGGAGACAGGAAGAGAAGGTAAGTATAGAGAGATGAGAAACTGAGTAATTAAGAAAGACAAAAAAGGAAAAAGAGAGAAAAGAAAACAAAACAAACAAATTACAAAAAGAGCAAGAAAACCCCCCAAAAAACAGAAAAGAAAATGCTCTCAGGGATCCCTCTGCGCTTCTGCACAAACTGAGGAGGCAGGTCCCAATCCATGCATACTGCCTGGATAGAATGGACTCCCAATTTGAGAAAAGAAAAAGAAAACAAACAAAGAAACAATTCCAAACAGACAAACAAAAAAGAGCCCCGGATCCCACCAGCGTGTCAGTACAGGCCAGGAAGCAGTCCCACTCTTGAGCAGCACTTCACAGCCTCTCGGTAAGAAGCAAAGTTGGTGCATGGAGCCAGGTATTTGCAAAAAAGGAGAGGGAAGTAGTGAGAGGTATGGAAGAAATCAAAAGAAGCAGAAAAAAGCAACACTAGCAGCCAAGAAATGGTACTCAGGGAGGCGGTCAGTGTGGGCAGGTGGAATCCAAGCAGCACTGGAGTGAAGCTGGTGCTTCCAGGATAAGAGACTGGCCACAGGAAGTAGAGGAGGCTGAGTGGGGGTGATGAAGGGTTGGGGGTGGGAAAGTGTATATTGCTAGTTACCAGTTGTTCTGTCTCCTGCTGGAAGCTCCTTGAAACTGCTTTCCCGTACCCCCATTCACCTATCTGCAATAGGAGTCCCAGATGGCAGATCCATGCTGCGTTAGCTGATAGGGGACCTCTGCATGTATCTCTCCTCACTCTCCATTGTCTGTCAGTTTCTTATTCCATTTGGTGCTTGACTGGGTTCTTTAACTCTTCATTTGATGTTTAGGGTTTCAGGATTGATGTTTTCTCTCTTTGGCTTAGTTTTTCAGATCTTTGCTGTGGAAGGATGGTGTGGTGCTTCTGTCTATAGCGCCATGTTGCCCTGAAGTCTCATTTTGGTTTTTGGTGTTCATTACTGGAAGCTCTGGAGATGAGTCCACCTCCAGGATTTCAGGTAGTAAGTAGAATTCAGTTCTATGTAGTTGTAGGAATGAGGTCCCGTTTTCTGTCTGACTGTTAGCCAAGGGTCCTTCTCAGCTTCTAGAGGCTGCCTGCATTCCTTGGCTTATGACTTCCTCCATCTTCAAAGCCTGCAATGGTACATTGAATTCTTCTCATGCTTCTAATCTCTCTGACTTCTTTTCTGTTGTAGGAATCTCTCAGCTTTTAAGAGTTCTTATCTGATGGTGTTAGGCCCACCCAGATAAGGTCCAAAACTTAAGGTCAACTGACTCAGGACTATAATTACATCTGCAAAATTTCTTTTACCACATAATGTAACATACTCACAGGAGTACGATGCAGTTCTATTCTATCCTATAGAGTCGCTATGAGTCAGAATCCACTTGGCAGCAATGGATTATTATACACAGTGGTGCTGTTTGCTTTATCATAACACTTACTATGCTTTTTCTAACTACTTGTTTACTTTTTTGACTTGCTTTCCTGACTGTACGTCTCATAAGAGCAGGGACCACATGTCTTTTTCATTGCAGTATTTCTAGCATCTGGTACTGAGGTTGGCATGCGATGAGGGTACTCAGTAAATATTTGCCGAGCACATGAATAAATAAATTTGGATGAAGTCTTCCAATTATTTTTTAACTTGGTGTAAGTCAAACAAAACTCATCGGAGGGCTGGATTTGGCCTGTGGACATCTAGTTTGTGATTTCTGCTGAAGAGTGTGGCCATGATAATTTAGCAAGGAAAGCTTTCAGACATGTGTTATCAATCTTCTACAGAACTCTAGAAAACTCTCTACAAATATCCATAGTATGTCTAATTTTGAGCAATATAGATGTTGGTGAAAATTTGACATTTCAGTATTTTAGATGATTTCAAATATTTTCTCTCCAAAACCTACACAATGTTATAGTTGTTTTGTTTCATCTCCTTTTGAATTAAAAAAAATTCTACCAATTTTAAAAATGATATGTGTCTTAATAGTTCTCTAGTTATGGCTTACAGCACTTGGCTCTTTTTGGAAGTGTCTTTCTTCTGTTATTTATTAATAACGTCAAGCTGCTGCCCGCTGCCCTTGGAAAGGACCACAGAGCTATACAGAGGGAGTAACCTCAAATTAGTCCTTGGTGCCCTTACTCTCTGCTTCATACTGGTCCCTAAGATGTGATATCCCCACCCAATATTTAACTTGGTGGCATTTGATACTTTGGTATTATTTAAAAAGAAAATAAATAAATAAAAAGACTGAACTTCAGTCTATGTAGCACTAAAAAATTATTTGTAGTAAAAATCAGTCTAGAAAATGGTGAAACGCATTTCCTGAGGCATCATTAGGACCAGGGCCAGACGTTTTCTATGAAAAGATGTTAATTATGAAAAAGTTCATGTAATTAAATGTATAGTCTCAATAACCCTAACACGTTCCTGACATAATTATGTGCACAACTCTTTCAATCAAATCTCAGTGGCTGTCTAGACAGACTGGTAGGATATCTTGATCTGGAATTTAATTAAATAGAGTTTTCTTTTTTAAACTCTGAAAGAGGAAATGTACTGTATGACTCTGTTGTCTTGTTGAAGATATGGTTTGGATGTGAACAGGGAAAGAGAGAATGCCTGTTTTCGAAATAAGATACTGGGTAAAAGAAAGGGATAGATAATGTGCTTAGAAGCTGTTATACTTGTGAAACCACTTTTAGGGATAATTCTATAATGCAACACGGAGACTAGATTTATATTAGATTTTTTTGTGCTTGGTGGTAAATAGCATAGAAATTTTGAGTATTGACATTTTCTTTTTCTATTTGTCTTCTCATGATTTCAGTGTTGCTTTTTCTGCTGTCCTCACAAGGAGAACTATGTAATTAGGTTCTTTTTTTTCCTTCAGTTTTTGGTTCATTAGTATGTTTTCAAAGAAAAACTTCAAATATCAGAATGTGGTTTAAATACGGACCCAGTAAGAAAAAAATTCCAACTTTAATATGGAGTATGGAAGAATCAGACAGAATAAAGTAGTCTGCAGAGTGATATTGAGGTAAAACCAAGTCAAAGCTTTAAGCTTTACAGTAGGAACACTCAGGTTAGCAAGTCGAATGCACTAGAATAAAGGAAGACCCTGTGTGGTAGCTTATCTATAAGAAGTTGTTGTTGTTGTTAGGTGCTGTCATGGATTGAATTGTGTCCCCCAAAAATATCTGTCAACGTGGCTAGGTCATGATTCCCAGTATTGTATGATGGTGTAATCAGATGTGATTTCCTTATGTGTTGTAAACTCTATCACTATTATGAGTGTATATGTGATCTCCTTATGTGTTGTAAATTCTAGGTTATACTGATGAGATTTACAAAATTAGATAGTGTCTTAATCCAATCTCTTTTGAGATATAAAAGAAAGAAGCGAGCAGAGACACATGGGAACCTCATACCACCAAGAAAGCAGTGCTGGGAGCAGAGCGCGTCCTTTGGACCTGAGGTTCCTGCGCAGAGAAGCTTCCAGACCAAAGGAAGACTGATGCACCACAAGGACCTTCCTCCAGAGGCGACAGAGAGAGAAAGCCTCCTGGAGTTGACGTCCTGAATTTGGACTTGTAGCCTACTGGACTGTGAGAGAATAAACTTCTCTTTGTTAAAGACATCCACTTGTGGTATTTCTGTTGGAGCAGTACTAGATGACTGAGACAGGTGCCATCGAGTTGGTTCTGACTCATATTGACTCTATATACAACAGAATGAAACACTGCCTGGTCCTGCACAATCCTCACAATCATTGTTATGCTTGTGCCCATTGTTGCAGCCACTGTGTGGATCCATCTCATGGAGGGTCTTCCTCTTTTTCACTGACTCTCTACTTTACCAAGCATGATGTCCTTCTCCAGGGACTGATCCCTCCTGATAATATGTCCAAAGTATGTGAGATGAAGTCTCGCCATCTTTGTTTCTAATGAGCATTCTGGCTGTACTTGTTCCAAGACAGATTTGTTTGTTTTTCTGGCAGTCCATGGTGTATTCAATATTCTTCATCAACACTGTAATTCAAAGGCATCAGTTCTCCTTCAGTCTTCTTCATTTATTGACCAGTTATCACATGCATAGGAGGTGACTGAAAATACCATAGCTTGGGTCAGGTGCACCTTAGTCCTCAAAGTGACATCTTTATTTTTTAACACTTTAAAAAGGTCTTTGGCAGCAGATTTGCTGAATGCAATATGTCATTTGATCTCTTGACTGCTGCTTCCATGGGCTTTGGGGCTGGGGGGTGTTGATTGTGGATCCAAGTAAAACGAAATCCTTGACAACTTCAATCTTTTCTCTATTTATCTCGATACTGTTTGTTGGTTTAGTTGTGAGGATTTTTGTTTTCTTCTTGTTGAGGTATAATCCATACTTCAGTCTGGATTCAGTATGGATGATATCTATAAGATGGCCACCATTAATTCCTCTTTCCTTATATGCGTAAGCCATTCTCCTTTTGAGAGTTGGAGTCTATCTTCCACTTCTTGAATCTGGGCTTCTTGGTGATTGCTTTGACCAACTGAATATGAAATTAAATGGGGTTTGTAGTAAAATCTATTCTTTAAGATTTCCATCCTATGGACCAGAGTAAGTAGATTCAGATGTTTGAAGCCCTGGGCTCTGGTAAGAGATGGTACAGGATCCTTTTTGTTTTGTATGTTCTTGTAGAAACACTTCCAAGTACTATCACTACATTGTCCACCCTACTTCAATTTTGAAAGTAAATATGCAACATATGGTATATAGGACAGGTACTATGTAAGATGGTGATTTAGAACACGATGGAAGGGAAGATTTTTGACCTCTGAGACTTAGTCATAAGAAATCTTGCAGTTTCTGCCTGAATTTTTTGAAAACTTGCCCTGGGGGGGAAGCTAGCTGATATTGAAGAAGCCTGACTACACAGAGACCACCATGCTGTGAGGAAGCCCATGCAATCACATCCTTTCCCACGGCCTCATCCATTGTGATACTTTCCAGATATGAATGTTTGGCCTAGACCTTTCCTCTGAGCCTCCGAATCACATGTTGACTTGACATCTCTACTTGAAAGTTCCACAAGCATCTCAGTTTTAATGTTTGAAACTGAACACTTGATTTCCAGTCTTCCAAAATCTCTCCCTCTTCCACTTCCCATCTTGGGAATTGGTTCCACCATCCACTCAGCATTCTAGCCCAAATCTAAGAGTCAGCCTTGACCTCTCCTTCCCTTACACCCCAAATGAACTCCTTGTCATACCAATGATTCTCCTCCCACCAATGTACCTTGAGTCTTTTTCCAATGTGCTTCATCTCAATGGCCTACACCATCATCTCTTTCAATAGCCTCATAAGCAGCCTCCCTGCCTCCTTTCTGGCTATCCTACTATCCATTCTCCACTCAGCAGCTACTGTAACATTTTAGAAATGTAAGTTGGATCTTCCAGTGCATAAACACGTGAAAGGCTTGCTATGGCACTTACGTACAATCCAAATTGCAGAATGTGACCTGTGTGGCCCTCCGTGGTCTTCTACATCCTTGTTGTGTGTACTCTCCCTTTGGTCATGACACTTCACCCTCTGGCCTTCTTCAGTTCTTCCAGAACTTTCTGACCTTGGGGTCTTGGCAATGGCAGTCCTCCGCCTGGACCATTCTCTATCCGCTCTTCACATTCTAGTTGACATGTCAGCAAGGCCTCAGCTCATTGTCCCATCTATAGTAGGTCACCCCCAGTAGTCTTAGTCATGGCATTGTATTTGTTTACCATCACATGTGTGACCACTGTAATTTTGTGTGCGTGTGTTTTTTAATATTTTGATGTTTATTTTCTAGTTCTCCGCAGAATTCTTTAAGTACCATGAAGGCAGAAACTTTGCCTATTTTATATTCGCCATTGTATCCTCAGCACTTAGCATACTGCCTTTTACACAAGAGCTGCTCAATTAATATTTGGTTGAGTGTAGAAAGAAGATACATACGTTTATACATACCAGCTGCCATGGAGTAGATTCTGACTCATGGCAACACCATGTGTATCAGAGTAGAACTGTACTCCATAAGGTTTTCAATGGTTGATTTTTTGGAATTAGATTGTCAGGTCTTTTTACCAGGTGCTTCTAGGCAGACTCAAACCTCCAATCTTTCAGTTAGCAGCCGAGAGCATTAACCATTTGCGCCACACAGGGATTCCAGAAAGAAGATAAGGTCACAAACACCAGAAGTTTCTTATAACCTTTTCTCCCCCATAGGTATAGAGTGCTATGGTTTTGGGAGGGAATGGACTTGGAGTTATGTGGAGAAAATATTGTAACATTGGGCTGGGGTGTGTGATTTTATGTATAGATCTTTTGTGACATTTTTCTTCAGTAAGCCAGGCTTATGGCAAGTCTCCAATGGTGCAGCAAACATTAAAAAAAACTAAAAACCATTACTGTCAAGTGGATTCCGACCCATAGTGACCCTATAGGACAGAATAGAACTGCCCCATAGGGTCTCCAAGGGGCAGCTGGTGGATACGAATTGCCAACCTTTTGGTTAGCAACCAAGCTTAACCACTGAACCACAAGGGCTCCTCCCATTGTGAAGTCAATGAAATCTCTTAAGAGTCTATGAGGCAAATTGATTCCTGTTGCCTCTGTATGATGTGGGGACCCCAAAGCACCAAGGTGATTACATGAGAGGAGAGATTTGGCACTAATGATATTGTTTAACTTAAATTTTGCCTTTTAGACCTTCTTGAAAAATGTCTCCACTGTCATTACTGGTCCAGAAATTTACCATTGTCAATTGAGGGGTTTCCAGAAAATTATTGTTAAGATATTGAAGAAGGCATGACATATTTTACTTCTCTTGCTCAGTTTTAGCTTGCCTGTAGTTGGTCTAGCTATTAAGGATGGGTGAGTTAGATTCACTCACAAAAACAGTAAATTACAGTGTCAAGACAAAAGTAAAGAGTAAGAGACAAACAGTATAAGTAAACCATGAAATTTTGAGAAGAATTGTAAATCCAATTTGTTTATCCATAAAGAAAAGAGAACTGGCAGTCATGAAAATGGCAGTAATTTAGCCTAGATGATGAGAAAACTAGGTTGGAGAACTAAGGAGCTGAGGCCAATGAAAAATTCACAAAGCATTAGGGAGCAAACAATAATCTTTGGGTAATATATTATATATCAGGTTACATTGGTTGCAAAATCAAGGCTACACTGGGCCACTCTGAAATGCTGCAATTACTCTGGAATTAAGAAGTCTGGGTGTTGTGAGTAGGAGCGGTATTTACTTGGTTTTCAACACTTGAAAGAGACAGTCTAATCTGGAGGTGGGTGGCTTTGTGTACAGCATATGTAACATATTTAAACTCTACTGGACATGCATATATTGCAATTGTTATGCTGGCCACTTGTCTTCCAGTGCTTCCTCCCACATCCTATTTCTGTTTTGACTCTTCACCTTCTAATATAAAAACTGTACCTTCTTGGAAGAATTAAGAACCTTGAGTGGTTAGATTTTACCAGAGGATGTGTCAAGTGCTATATGAAAACAGGTCATGATTTTACTGAGGTACCTACCATCAAACATTGACAATTGTCAGCCTTGAGCATTTTCAAACTCACTGTCTCCTTGAAGTCAGGAGCAATGTAGGAATATTATATTTTTCTCTTATCATGGCTGATTTGAATTTCTAGGACAGTAATTAGGCAAAAGGACATGTTCCTGGTTGAAGACTGCTTTTCCCGGGCACTATCTCAAATGCAATGGCTTAATGCAGGATTTAAAATGTCAGCTATTGTAGCCTTTGAGGTCCAACAAAGAGATCATTTTATTAGCCTGGCGCCCTTCTTTGCTAAGCCAAGAACTGCAACATGCTGGCATGCGTTCAGAATTTGAAGGAAACCCACAAGCCTGGCCTCACCCTCATATAACGCAAATTCATGCAGCTTATTCTTCTAAAGTCCTGTTGCCAACCTTGGAAAAGAAGCCTATCTGATTAGCAGTCATGCAGGTCTACAATTTTCGGTGCTATCTAGATCAGAAATTGAAACAGAATGAGCTGAAATAGCCACCTTTTTTTGAGAGTCAGAGAGTTGGTGAGTGCTTATCAAATGCTTATATAAATGGTAATTTAACATGGTGAAGAGCCTTAGGACAAAAATGTATGGACTGGTGATATTTAAAAGTCAAAACTCTTAGATTAGAATCTGGGCCATATACCTTTATCTTGATGTCTGCTTCAAACATTTTATGAAGTGCCCTTTAAAAGTTTAGTCTAATTTCCTGTGACTTTATATATAATAAATTACATATGTATGTGTGTGTGTATATATATGTGTGTGTGGTGTATGACTGTTTTTATGTATATATATAAATATATATTACCACACACATACATATATACATATAAAAGAGTATATATAAAAGAATATATATATGTGTACATCGTTTATCTTCTCTTTGGGTAGAAAAACAAGCTTGATGGGTCTAATATGAGGTAAATGTAGGTATTTGTCAGCTAGCTCTCTAACAGGAGATCAAACTCTTTGGATGAACAGAAGAGCTATGGGAAGAGAGAGATTGCTCGTAAAACACGTTGTCCACTCAGCAGTTCCATGAAATGCAACATACTTCATTGTAAAGGTAACTGAAAAAAGAAGTTGGCCTGGGGCAGCCGATGAATCAATTTGCAGAAATTTCACAGTTGCCTCTGCAAATTGGACTCCTGTTGGCATGGAGGCATATGTGGGTAAATACCAGACAGCAGAAAAATGTCAGCTTGGCTCTGCTACAACGATAAAGTTTTGTAGCTGCTTTCAGCCCTGAGAAATAGTCTAAAAGGATCACAAAACTACACCTTGGTCTTTATTTTCCTTTCTTGTTCTTTTTAAATTTTCTTCTTTTTGGACTCAGTCCAAGGTTCCCGAGGCCTCTATTTTCTGCTAACATTTATTTATTTTACTTTTTATTGGGGTAAAATTCACGTAACATAAAATCAACCTTTTTAAGTATACAACTCAGTGGCGTTTAGTACATTTACAAGCTCTGTAACCAGGACCTCTCTTTTGTTCACATCGTCTTTAGCTCCAAAGGAGAGATGATGGACCTATTAGCTAACCATGTCACTTACCTTTGTCATTATCATTTCTTACCTGGATCATCATCACAGTCTCATGGTGTCCAACCTCCAAGAGGCCCTCAGTCCTGCTCTATGATCACATTCTGTTCTCTATCTCATCCTTCCCACCTCCTAGGCGGCTTTCACCCTAAGTATTCCAATGCCTCCAGCACTTCGAACTGTTCTCTCTCTAAAAGTGACTTTTTCCTTCAGCATTTAAACTTGTTTTTTACAAACAAATCTCTTTCAAGTCTTCATCTTCCTCTAGCTACCTTTCCTTCACCCCCTGCACATAGGTAAGCTTTGTGAAACATTTGTTGATATTATTCTTGCTTACTGCTTATCCAGCTGAAATCAGTTGCTGCTGAGTTGACTGTTACTCATGATGACCCCGTGTGTGTCAGAGTAGAACTGCGCATAAGGTTTTCAATGGCTGCTTTTCCAGAAGTAGATCACCAGGCCTTTCTTCCAGGTGACCCTGGGTGGATTCAAATCTCCAATCTTTCAGTTAGTGGCTGAGAGCATTAACCATTTGCACCACCCAGGGGCTCCTTTTTACCGCTCACCTCTTCTTTATTCCTAACCCACTGCCATTTGGCCTCTGCCTCTCTGCTCCACGGAGTCTCTTTTCCCTAAAGACTTGGATGACTGTTGAAATCCGATGGGTGCTGGCACTGCCCCGCACTCCTTGCTAGAAGCATCCCTCCCTGGATGTATGACATGCTCTTCTGATATGTATACCGCTGCCTGGTTCAGCAGGCTTCTCTTCCTCTCCTTGTCTGTCCGGAGTGTCCTCATTCCTCAGAGCTGGAAAGTCACTGCTCTTCACTTCTCCCTCTGGACACTACTGTTAAGGCCCCTGAAAGTACCATAGCTGTCGTTCCTGGGTGTTTGTATCTATTTTACCTTTTGCATTGAAAGCCTTCACGTCGTTGTTCGGTAAGATTGTTTAGGACCAACCTTGGCCATCACCTCCTCCAGGGGGTTGAATCTTGTTCTTAAAGGCTGAGTTAGAATCCTCTACCTTTGTTTCCATTGCTCATTATGTCTAAGCAGAGGTGGATTATCCAACAGGCATGGTAAGCACAGTGCTTAACTTGCTTACCAGATAATCTGTAGCGAAAAATTTCACAGTTTTCACCACATCAAATATTCTGCTTCTAGGTGTGGCTAACATCTGTCTCTCTCTCAACCCCACAGCACCTTCCTACAGAATCAAAGCCTCTTTTCAAATTTACAATCCCTGACAGGGATGGATGACCCAGTAAGCAAGGTAAGCACAGGCTTACTTGTGCTTACTTACTTATCTGTAGTGAACAAGTTCACATGATTTTAACTATATCTTTGCAATTTCATGGGTTTCACCATGTCTTTCATGAAAGACATGGTGAAACACATGTGAAATTGTTAACGACAGATTAGTAAGTAAACACTAGTAAGCCTGTGCATACCTTGCTTATTGGGTAGTCTGCCCCTGTGTCTAACTCATTAGAAGACTTATCATCAAGTGTTACAATTATTACACTTCCACTTCAGTAAGTATCTTTAGAGCAGGGGTTATATCTTTCATTATTGCATTCCTAAGACCTGGCATCAGCAACTGATGGTCAATCAGCATTATTGAATATGTGAGTGAACCACCTCCAAAATGGTATCCACAACTCCAGTATCATTATTGCCACAGACCCATCTTTCATAATGCTATAAGAAGTATACTCCTAAAATGTAAAAATGTTCACTTTACTCATCTTCTTAAAATGCCTTTAAAACAAAAAACCCCAAACCCATTGCCATTGAGTTGATTCCAACTCACAGCAACCGTATAGGATAGAGTAGAACTGTCCCATACAGCTTCCTAGGCTGTAATCTTTATGGAAGCAGATCGCCGGGTCTGCCACATCTTTCTCCCATGGAGCAACTATGGATTTGAACTGCTGACCTTTCAGTCAGCAGCTGAGCGCTTCACCACTGTGCTACCAGTGCTCCTTAAAACATCCTTAGGGTTGCTTAACCTTGTTAGGAAGTCCAACCTCTTTTCACATGTAAAATTTAACCCTTTACAATATGACCCCAATCTACCAAACACGCATCGTATCATCTCTTATCCTCAAGTTGCTGTTGTTAGTTGCTGTTGAGTTGGCTCTGATTCATTTTGACCCCATGTGCAACAGAACAAAATGTTGTCTTGTCCTGTGCCATTTTCATGATCATTGGTATGCTCTAGTTCATTCTTGTTCTAGTCCATTGTTGCGGCCACTGTGTATTTTGAGTAACTTCCAACTTACGGGCTAATTTTTCAGCACTATATCAGACAATATTATATCAGAATATATCATAATGACATGTGCAAAGACCCGGAGATAGAAAACCAAAAGGGGAGAACAAGCTTAACATTTCTCAAGCTGAAAGAACTGAAGAAAAAATTCAAGCCTCGAGTTGCAGTATTGAAGGATTCTACAGGGAAAATATTCAACTATGCAGGAAACATCCAAAGAAGATCGAAGGAGTACACAGTCACCCTACCAAAAAGAACTGGTCGATATTCAACCATTTCATGAGGTAGTTTATGATTGGGAACCAATGGTACTGAAGGAAGAAGTCCAAGCTGCACTGAAGGTATTGGCAAAAAACAAGTCTCCAGGAATTGACAGAATACCAACTGAGATGTTTCAACAAACAGATTCAGTGCTGGAAGTGCTCACTCGTTTATGCCAAGAAATTTGGAAGATTACCTGGCCAACTGATTGGAAGAGATCCACATTTATGCCTATCCTATTCCCAGGAAAGGTGATCCAACTGAATATGGAAACTATAGAACAGTTTCATTAATATCACATGCAAGTAGAATTTTGGTGAAGATCATTCAAAAGTGCCTGCAGCAGTATACCCACAGGGAACTGCCGGAAATTCAGGCCAGATTCAGAAGAGGATGTGGAACCAGGGATATCATTGCTGATTTCAGATGGATCCTGGCTGAAAGCAGAGAATGAATACCAGAAAGATGTTTACCTGTGTTTTATTGACTATGCAAAGGCATTTGACTGCGTGGATCATAACAAATTATGAATAATATTCTGAAAATGGGAATTCCAGAACACTTAATTGTGCTCATGAGAAACCTGTACATAGATCAAGAGGCAGTCACTCAAACAGAACACGTCAGGAAAGGTATGCATCAGGGTTGTATCCTTTCACCATACTTATTCAATCTCTGTGCTGAGCAAACAATCTGAGAAGCTGGACTATATGAAGAAGAATGGGGCATCAGGATTGGAGGAAGGCTCATTAACAACCTGCGTTATGCAGATGACACAACCTTGCTTGCTGAAAGTGAAGAGAACTTGAAGCATTTACTGATAAAGATCAAAGACTAAAACCTTCAGTATGGATTATACCTCAACATAAAGAAAATAAAAATCCTCGCAACTGGATCAATAATCAACGTCATGATAAACAGAGAAGAGACTGAAGTTGTCAAGGATTTCATTTTACTTGGATCTACAATCAACACCCATGGAAGCAGCAGTCAAGAAATCAAATGACGCATTGCATTGGGAAAATCTGCTGCAAAAGACCTCTTTAAAGTGTTGAAAAGCAATGATGTCACCTTGAGGACTAAGGCACACCTACCCATGCCATGATGTTTTTAATCACCTCATATGCATACGAAAGCTGGACAATGAATAAGGGAGACCGAAGAAGAATTGATGCCTTTGAATTGTGGTGTTGGTGAAGAATATTGAATATGCCATGCATTGCCAAAAGAACGAACAAATCTGTCTTGGAAGAAATACAACCAGAATGCTCCTCAGAAGCAAGTCTGGCAAGATTATGACTCAACATACTTTGGACATGTTATCAGGAGGGACCAATCCCTGTAGCAAGACATCATGCTTGGTAAAGTGGAGGGTCATTGAAAAAGAGGAAGACTGTCAACGAGAAGGATTGACACTGTGGCTACAACAATGGATTCAAGCATAACAACGATTGTGAGGATGGTGCAGGACCAGGAAGTGTTTCATTCTGTTGTACTTAGGGTCACTATGAGTTGGAACTGACTCGACAGCACCTAACAACAACAACAACATATCAGACAATATTCTCTTGTGATCCATAGGGTTGTCACTGGCTAATTTTCAGCAGTAGATCAGTAGGGCTTTTTTCCTAGTCAATCTTACTCCAGAAGCTCCACTGAAACATGTCCCTCATGGGTGACCCTGCTGTTATTTGAAATACCTGTGGCAGAGCATCTAGCATCATAGCAATACTCAAGTGACTGCAGTATAACAAACTGACAGATGAGTGGTGGATCCTAAACTTCCAAAACTCACTGCTGTTGAGTTGATTCTGAATCTTAGCCACCCTATAGGACAGAGTAGACTTGCCCCATAGGGTTTCTAAGGAGAGGCTGATGGATTTGAACTGCCGACCTTTTGGTTAGCAGCTGAGCTCTTAACCACTACACTACCAGGGCTCCTACCTTGTGTATAACCCACCTGAATTTAGAGACCATCTCTAGCATAGGTTTGACGTGTTGAACACCAATGACTGAAGGCTGGACAAGTTGTGGAATGACTTCAAGGACATCATACGTGAAGGAAGCAAGAGGTCATTAAAAAGACAAGAAAGAAAGAAAAGACAAAATGGATGTCAGAAGAGACTACGAAACTTGCTCTTGAACATTGAGTGGCTAAAGGAAATGGAAATGATGAAGTAAAAGAGCTGAATGGAAGACTTTAAAGCATAGCTAGAGAAGACAAAGTAAAGTATTATAATGACATGTGCAAAGACCTGGAGATAGAAAACCAAAAGGGAAGAACATGCTTTGCATTTCTCAAGCTGAAAGAACTGAAGAAAAAATTCAAGCCTCGAGTTGCAATATTGAAGGATTCTATGAGGAAAATATTAAACGAAGCAGGAAGCATCAAAAGAAGATGGAAGGAATACAGAGTCACTATACCAAAGAGAATTGGTTGATGTTCAACCTTTCAGGAGGTAACATATGATCAGGAAATGATGGTACTGAAGGAAGAGCTCCAAGCTGTACTGAAGGCATTAGTGAAAAACAAGTCCCTGGAAATTGACGGAATAGCAATTGAGATGTTTCAACAGATGAATGCAGTACTGGAAGTGCTCACTCATCTATGTGAAGAAATTTGAAAGACACCTATCTGGCCAACTGACTGGAAGAGATCCATATTTATGCCAATTCCCAAGAAAGATGATCCAACCAAATGCAGAAATTATTGAACAGTATCATTAATATCACAGGCAAGTAAAATTTTGCTGAAGATCATTTAAAAGCAGCTGCAGGAGTACATCGACAGAAATTGCCAGAAATTCAAGCTGGATTCAGAAGAAGATGTGGAACCAGAGATATCATTGCTGATGTCAGATGGATCCTGGCTGACAGCAGAGAATACCAGAAAGATGTTTACCTGTGTTTTATTGACTATGCAAAGGCATTCAGCTGTGTGGATCATAACAAATTATGGATAACATTGCAAAGAATGGGAATTCCAGAACCCTTAATTGTGCTCGTGAGGAATCTGTACATAGATCAAGAGGCAGTCATTTGAACAGAACAAGGGAATTCTGCGTGGTTTAAAGTCAGGAAAGTTGTGCATCTCAGTTGTATCCTTTCACCATACTTGTTCAATCTGTATGCTGAGAAAATTAACCCAGAAACTGGACTATGTGAAGAATAATGGGGCATCAGGATTGGAGGAAGACTCATTAACAACCTGCATTATGCTGATGACACAACCTTGCTTGCTGAAGGTGAAGAGGACTTGAAGCACTTACTGATGAAGATCAAAGACCGCAGCCTTCAGTATGGATTATACTTCAGCATAAAGAAAACAAAAATTCTCACAACTGGACCAATAAGCAACATCATGATAAACAGAGAAAAGATTGAAGTTGTCAAGGATTTCATTTAACTTCCATTCATCTGTTGGTGGGCATTTAGGCTATTTCCACCTTCTGGCTATTGTGAATAGTGCTGCAATGAATATTTATGTACAAGTATCTGTCTGAGTTTCTGCTTTCAAGTCTGTTGGACATATATCTAGAAGTGGAATTGTTGGGTCATATGGTAGTTCTGTTTTTAGTTTTTTGAGAAACCACCACACTGTTTTTCACAATTGCTGTACCATTTTGTGTTCCCACCAGGAATGGGTAAGCGTTCCAATTTCCCCACATTCTCACTAAAATTTGTTATTTTTGTGTTTTTTTTCTTTGTTTGTTTAATCTTAGCCATCCTAACCCACTGCTGCTGAGTCGATTCCGACTCATAGCGACCCCACAGGACAGAGTAGAACTGCTGCATAGAGTTTCCAAGGAGTGGCTGGTGGATTCAAACTGCCAAACTTTTGGTTAGCAGCTGAGTTCTCTCTCTCTCTCTTTTTATTATTGAACTTTAGATGAAGGTTTACAGAAAAAACTAGCTTCACATTAAACAACTAGTACACATATTGTTCTGTGACATTGGTTACCAACCCCACAACATGTCAACACTCTCCCCTTCTTGATCTTGGGTTCCCTATTACCAGCTTTCCTGTCCCCTCCTGCCTTCCAGTCCTTGCCTCTGGGCTGGTGTGCCCGTTTAGTCTCGTTTTGTTTTATGGGCCTGTCTAATCTCTGGCTGAAGGGTGAACCTCAAGAGTGACTTCATTACTGAGCTAGAAGGGTGTCTGGGGGGGACACACTCTCAGGATTTCTCCAGTCTCTGTCAGGCCAGTAAGTCTGCTCTTTTTTTGTGAGTTAGAATTTTGTTCTACATTTTCCCCCAGCTCTGTCTGGGACCCTCTATTGTGATCCCTGTCAGAGCAGTCAGTGGTGGTAGATGAGTACTGTCTAGGTGTGCTGGACTCAGTCTGGTGGGAGCTGTGGTAGCCGTGGTCCCTTAGTCCTTTGGACTAAGCTTTCCCTTGTGTCTTTGGTTTTCTTTATTCTCCCTTGCTCCAGATGGGGTAAGACCAGTGGAGTATCTTAGATGGCTGCTCATAAACTCTCAAGACCTCAGACACTACTCACCAAAGTAGAATGTAGAGCATTTTCCTTATAAACTATGTTATGCCAATTGAGCCAGATATTCCCTGAGACCATGGTCCCCACAGCCTTCAGCTCAGTAATTCAGTCCCTCAGGGAGTTTGGATGCGTCTATGGAGCTTCCATGACCTTGCCTTTGACAAGTTGTGCTAGCAGCCAAGTTCTTAACCACTGCACCACCAGGGCTCCTTATATCTCTTTGTGGTTTTGATTTGCATCTCTCTGATGGTCAATGATGTCAAGCATCTTTTCACCTGTTTGATGACCATTTGAATGTCCTCTTTTTTTCTGTTTTTTAAATTTTTTTAATTGTACTTTAGGTGAAGGTTTACAGAACAAATAGTTTCTCATTAAGCAGTCAGTACACATATTGTTTTGTTTTACGACATTGGTTAACAATCCCATGACATGTCAACACTCTCCCTTCTTAACCTTGGAGGACCTTTTTTTTTATGCAAATATACATAGCCAAATTTACACCATTTCAAAAATTTCTACATGTACAATTCAGTGACATCGATTACATTCTTCCAATTGTGCTGCTATTCTCACTTTAGATGAAGGTTTACAGAACAAAATAGTTTCTCATTAAACAGTTAGTACACATG
>NW_004444052.1:2658472-2661454 GCF_000243295.1 Trichechus manatus latirostris
AATGAAGAAAGACAAAAAAGGAAAAAGAGGGAAAAGAAAACAAAACAAACAAATTTTTTAAAAAGGGCAAGAACCCCCCTCAAAAAAGAACAAGAAAAAAGAAATGCCCTCAGGGATCCCTCTGCACTGTGCAAACTGAGGGGGTAGGTCCTAAGAAGCGCAGTATTGCCTGGCTAGAGCAGGCTCCCAATTCAAGAAAAGAAAAAGAAAACAAACAAACAATTCAAAACAAACAAAAGAAAGCCCCAGGATCCCACCAGCGTGGCAGCACCGGCCGGGAAGCTGTCTCACATTCAAGTAGTATTTCACATCCTTTCAGGAAGAAGCAAAGATGGCACAGGAAGCCAGGTATTTGAAAGAAAGGATGGGGAGGTGGTGAGAGGTAAGGAAGAAATCTAAAGAGTGGAAAAAATTAACTCCAACAGCCAACAAATGGCACTTAGGGAGCTGGCCAGTGCAGGCGGGTGAAATCCAAGCAACATCGGGGTAAAGCCAGTGCCTCCTGGCCAAGAGACTGTGGCATCAGGAAGCAGAGGAAGCCAAGTGGGGGTGAAGAAGGGTGGGGGGTGGGAAAGCCTATATCACTGGTTACCAGTTGTTCTGTCTTCTGCTGGAAGCTCCATGAAGCTGCTTTCTTGTACCCCCTGTTTGCTGGTCTCTGATAGGAGTCCAAGATGGCGGACCTATGCTGTGTTAGCTGATAGGGGACCTCTGCATGTATCTCTTCTCACTCTCTGTTCTCTGTCAGTTTCTGATTCCATTTGGTGCTCAGCTTAGTTCTTTATCTCTTCATTTGATGCTTAGGGTTTCAGGATTGCCGTTATCTCTATTTGGCTTTGTTTTTCAGATCTTTGCTGTGGAGGGACGGCATGGTGCTTCTGCCTATAGTGCCATGTTGCCCGGAAGTCTCTGAATGTCCTCTTTGGTGAAATGTCTATTCAAGTCCTTTGTCCATTTTATGATTGAGTTATTTGTCTTTTTGTTGTTAAGCGTACTGTCAATTTTTATGTTTTTATAGCACCCACAACTTGCTTCCTACCTGGGTTTGAATGCTGAGTCTTCCAGTTATTAGCTATATGGTTATTTTCCACCAATGATTAAATAATTTCTTTAGAAGATTTAGCATTACAGACCTCATAGAAGCTTAAAAGATGCTCTATTCCAAACTCTTTGTCCAAGGATAAGAAAGGTGAAGGGCTTTTCTGAAAGTCACACCCCGGGTAGTTAGGTATATGACCTTGGCAACTCACTTAACTTTTCTGAGCCTCAGTTTCCTTATCTGTAAAATGGATACATACTGGTTAGGCCCTTTGTGGTTATAAAAACAGAGACACACTCAGGGTAACTTAAGTGATAGAGGTTTATTATAGAGATATGTATGGAAATAAGGAAGATGGGTATCATATGCTCCACAGAAAAAGGAACCACAGCACAGCTAGGCTTTGAGAACTCGTCAAAGTTTGGGAACCAGAAGGGGTTAGGGCCATCTAGAAAAAGGTTCTATTCCTTTCTCAGCTATGGGGACATTTGATCATTTTTCTATTGCTTCAAAATTTTGGTAACACAGCCACTCTTCTTTGGCTTCTTCTGCTCCTACTGATGCTTGTTGGCCAACTCTCCTCCTGAATGTCTTGAGTTCAAATTCCCCAGGGAAGATCTGACCCCATTAGCCAGCTACCATTAAGCCTATGCTGATGTCCTTGTTGGACAGACTTGTAAGAATCTTTGCCAGTGGATGAGACCTCTTTCCTGGTCTTACCTGGAGCCAGAGGGGTGGCATCATGTGGCGTAGCACACAGTTACTTTTGTGCAAGGAACTGTTTACTGCATTGTGGTCAGCAGGTTCCTCTCAGTGGGGTTGAACATCTCTCTGGAATGTAACTGACTCCAGCCCTGTGTAGGAGATGATAACCCTATTCACTGGGTGGCTGTAAGGATTGAAAGAGAACGCCAAGTGCCCAGCATGGTGTGGGCTCAATAAAGCAATTGGGCTCTTCTCTCTTTCAACTGGAGCTTGTGGCCGAATGGCAACTGCTTCAGATTTTTTAATTTCTCAAAAAATTTTTCTTTGCCTTTTTTATTTGGATGTCTCAGGATTGATGCAGATGAGTTGTATTCAGGGTACAACAGCAAAAAACCATATTTTATATTTTAATGATGATGTTGGTTGTGTCTGGCAATATTGAATGCTGTCCTTGCTCAGGCACCATACTAAGTGCTTCACATGAATGATCTTAATTTATCCTTACTTTGATACTATGAAGCAGGTATAGTTTTTAATCTCTACAGTGAAGAAGAGGCCACCAAGACCCTCAGGAAGACTAAGAAATTTTCCAAGGTCACACAGCTTGTGAATCTGGGTTTTGAACTCCACCACCAAGCTGAACCCTTACACAGATAGTGGATTGGATTTTTAGTTTCTGCTAAGTTATTTTGGTGGCTGTGATGCTGTTAGAGAGTTAACCTAGCTTGTTAACTTATAATAGTATTCATTACCAAAGTAGCACATGAAAAACATTTCCTCATTTTCTTTTTTAAAATGTTATGTACAGCCATTTCAACCAGCATGTTTTATATCTAAAAGTGGCTGGTACATAAGTAGTGCATATTAAAGTGACTTATAAATACTGGTCAATCAGTTTAAATGTTTAGACTATCACTGTGTTAGTTATCTAGTGTTGCTATAGCAGAAATACCACAAGTGGATGGCTTTAACAAAAGAAAATTTATTCTCTCACAGTTTAGGAGAGGGTACCAACTCCAGGGAAAGGCTTTCTCTCTCTGTTGACTCTGGGGGAAGGTCCTCGTCATCAGCCTTCCCCTGGTCTAGGAGCATCTCAGTGCAGGGACCCTGGGTCCAAAGGACACGTTCATTTCCAGCTCTTCTTTCTTGGTAGTATGAGGTCTTCCTGCTCTCTGCTTGATTCTTTCTTTTATATCTCAAAAGAGATTGACGCAAGATACAACCTAATCCTGTAGATT
>NW_004444052.1:2661943-2663170 GCF_000243295.1 Trichechus manatus latirostris
ACAACAACAAAAACACCCATTGCCATCGTGTTGATTCTGACTCTTGGAGACCCCATGTGTGCCAGAGTAGAACTGCTCCACAGGGCTTACAATGGCTGTAATTTAATGGAAGTAGATCGCCAACCTTCTGGTTAGTAGCAGGGTGTAAACCATTTACACCATCCAGGAACCTTCAAAACAAGTGCCGTTGAGTTGACTCTGACTCATGACAATTTTACTGCTAATTTGGGTTAATTTCTTATCCCCTAGCAGTACATGAAAATTATTTCTCCATTTTCTTTTTGAAAATGTTATGTACAGCCATTCCCACCAGCATGTTTTATGCCTTATTTGTAAATTATCTTAAATATAATTTTAAATAAATATCTCATTTAATTACTTGATTCTGTCACCAGTGGCATAAATAGTCTTGCCATCAGTTTCAATGAATGGAACTTCTCTAAGGACATATGTGAACCATTATATCATCCCAATATCTTGAGCCACCTTTTTTTTAAAGAAATGAAAAAACAAACAAAAACCCATACTCTGCTCTTTCTCTCTCCTGTCTATCTACTGTCCGTGTGCTGACATTTATTATTTTGAAATAAGATGGCAAACATGCCAATGGCTCTTCTCCTTGAGAGGTCAAAGTTTGTGATATTTAGAAATCCATGAGGATATTTTGAAAGGAAAAAAAATAATCCTTTGGTTAACAGTTTTCTCAGATTTCCCTGAAAGTAAACCGTAACACATTCCCAACATTTAGGAATTTTAGGTAAGTTTATAGCAAAGAGGTGAAAGAGGCAGCAGTGTAATAGTTCTGGAGATAGATGAAGAAGGAAACTGTCTATTACAGCTCAGTGGAGTGTCTGCGTGGCACAACCAGTTAATATGTTAAGCTGCTAAGCAAAAGGTTGGAGGTTTGAGTCCACTCAGAGCCACCTTGGAAGAAAGGCCTGGCAATCTGCTTCCTAAAAATCAGCCATCGAAAACCCTATGGAGCACAGTTCTACTCGGACACACATGGCGTCACCATGAGTTGGAATGTACTTGACAGTACCTGGTTTTTGACAGGTAATTAAAATCAAAAGGATAAGGGACAGTAGTGGAATTTTCATAATCTTAAAATATGATGGGTGTGAAATATGCTCAGGTATCTTTTATAATAAAGTGATGCAGTGAGCATTATAAATCAAACCCATAAAATTGGAGAAATAGAATTTATGTACTGATAACAGCCCTGTG
>NW_004444052.1:2674576-2676214 GCF_000243295.1 Trichechus manatus latirostris
TCTTAGAAACCCACAGCAAAAATAGTTTCATGTTTAATGGAAATAAAAATGAGAAGCTGGCATCAGCTAATATTGTCCTCTGAAGTCAAAATGTGAATAAATCCAGCATGTGGAAAATGGTATAGATAAGTGGTCCAGGCTCTCTAGACAAATTAATGTCATGAAAAACAAAAATGGTGGAAAGGGGCTTTCCTACATTGAAAGAGTCGGAAGAGACTTCATAACCAAATGCAATGTGTGAACCTTGAATGGATCTTGGATTAGGAAAGAGAATAGTTGTAAAAGACATCTTTGGAGACAGTTGAAAATTATGTAATGTTATTGACTTGATTTTAATTTTATTAAGTGTGATAATGATATTGTGGTTTTGGAGAAGAATGCCCTTATTGTTGGGAAATGAATGCTAAAGTATTTCAGGGTGAGGTCTCATGATGACTGCAACTTGCTGTCAAATTGTTCAGAAAAAAAATGTAGGTAGAAACAGTGAGATAAAAAAACATGGCAAAATGTTAACTGGTGGTGAATCGAAGGGAAGGCATACAGGTGTTTCATGGTATTATTCATTCAACTTTTTTGAAGGTTTGAAAATTTTCCAAATAAAATGTTGCAGGGGGATGCACCTCTTTTCTGGAATGTCAAGTACAAAATTTATCTCACAGATCAGCAATTACTTTCTAGTGGAGACCATGTGGAGATGTCTTTTGGATTTTTTTTTTTTTTTTTGAGACATGTTTTACTTTTTCCTTAATTCGATTTTGCTTTTTCCAAAATGGTGCCTTGACTTTCTTAGTACACACTCAATACTCAGGAAGTACTGTTATAATTTTTAAAAGTGAATTATATGGTAAATAAATGTCACATGTTAGACAAAAAAATCTTGGGTAAATTACATTACATTTTGGAGGGGTTTCTTTTCCCCATTTTCAAAACACCCATTTGTAAAATATCCATTTGTGATAATGTGATCTCCACATTTCCCCACTTGGATGATTGATGTTTGAAGGCACCTAGCACTCATGCAGAGTCCCTGAGTGGTGCAAACAGTCAACGCGCTCAACGGCTAACCAAAAGGTTGGAGGTTTAAGTCAACCCACAGGCACCTCGGAAAAAAGCCTGCAAATCTACTTTTGAAAAACCAGCCACTGAAAACCCTATGGAGCACAGTTCTACTCTGATACATGTGAGGTCTCCGTGAGCTGGAGTTAATTCCTTGGCAACCGGTTGGTTGGTTGGTTGTTTAGCACTTATACTCTTTCTGGGAGCGGCCACAAGATGGCAGTGTTTCAGAACATTGTTCTACACGGGAGGAAGGTGTGACAGTAGCTGACAGGCTGATGAGAGCATCAGTGGTTGACGGTTGGCAGATCGGAAGCTGTGTTCAACATCCAAAAAGTATGAAACAGAGACTTGGGATGTATATCGGGAAAAATACAATATGAGTTGTCCTTGTTACACTCCTTGCCCAAGGCTCAACCAGATTATATAGCAATAATCCCACGTACAGTGTTATTGGGGATAAATATGAGAAAGAGTTGGAACTCTGTGAAACATTTTCTTGTCTGCCCCAACACTAAGCTTGTCATTTTTCCTCTAGCTGGTATCATATATTCATGGCAGAACTTCACCCAGCATTTCTTT
>NW_004444052.1:2677679-2682010 GCF_000243295.1 Trichechus manatus latirostris
GATGGTTACATGGGTATTTGCTTATAAAAATTACTGTTTTGTGTCCTTAGTGCATAAAAAATATTCACAATAAAAGCTTAAAATGGCAACAAAAATAAAAGACCCGATGCCCAAGATTTTCATTGATTATAGATTATCTCTCCCCCTCCCTCCACCAAATTGGAACATACTCTATCACCCTGTAAAGTAATAACTGGAACTAAAGTTTTCATAACAGATCCTATCTTTTCCAATTGTTTGTGAAACTTTAAACTCAGTAAAGAACCAGCGTAATTTACAAACGCATTAAGGCAGTTATTTTCTAACTGATTCCATGAAGTTACCACAGCTTCTAACATATGCTAGCAAACTGTACTATAGTAGATGGTTCGGATAAAAACTAGCTGGGGCATTTCATTTGCCTTTTAAGTGGTTCCAGTATCCTGCAAGATTTAAGGATTTCAACATTAAACAATATATGATGGTAACGATGATTTCAGAAAGAAAAATTTCAAGACAATAGATTAAGTGAGAAGGCATACTTTTTTACAGTTCAAAGAACGCAAATATAAGATGGTGTAAATATTGAATGAACCAGAGTTGTTTTCGTTTGACTAGAAACTCAACACTAAATCCCCAACCGAGATCAGTCTGGTATTGTGAGACTTAAAGGACTCCAATATGAATGCTACTTCATTCAAGTGTTCAAGCTACAGGTCCCTACCAGTGTCTATGCTATCATCTCCTTTTCTTCTTAGGACGTCATCCATTGGATTTTACTGCAGTGGGCAACTCTCTGGGTCATCTTCCATTTCCTTCATTAACTCTTGACATTTAAGGAGGTAAATCTTCGGCACGTTCCCTTGTAAGAGCAAAAGGATCACAGAGTGTGATCTGGGGCAATTTTTGGTGACTTATCCTGATACATACTGCCACCCCCCACCCTGACTCTGGTAATACATGAATGAATGTGACTACGGCCATGATAGAGTTACAAAATGACAGATAAACATAGCGGATGAGACAGTTTTTCCAAATGGGATTGTTGTTGTTGCTTTTGTTAGTTGCCGTCAAGTTGACTCCAGTTCCTAGTTTCCTTATGTGTAACAGAAGGAAACATTGCGAGGTCCTGTGCCATCTCCATAATCATAGGTATGTTTGAGTCCCTTGTTGTGGCTATGTGTCAATCCATCTCATTGAGGGTTTTCCTTGTTTACACTGACCCGCTACCAAACATTATATCCTTTTCTAGCAATTGATCTTTCCTGATGACTAGTCTAATGTTAGTGAGCGAAAGTCTCACCATCTTCACTTCTAAGGAGCATTCCAGATGGGGTTACTACATGTTATTTCTGTATGACATGCTATTTGATCCAGGCTTGAAAGGTATGCAGTATTTTAAATGGCACTTTGGCGAAGGCAGACCTTCAGTCAGGAGCAGCAGTAAGAGCCTAAACAAGGAATTGGAAAAATGGATGGCAGGTTTTGATTAATGCCAGGTAGCCTGAAGTGCATGGATTGTACTGTGTGAATGTCAGAAGCATAGAGTATAAGGAAAACTTCGGAGGTCAGATTGGGGTTGGAGCAATGATAGCTCAGAATGCTATGCTGAGGAGTTCTATCTCTAGTCTTTCAGCAATAGAAGTCATTGACAATATTTGAAAAAGGAAGTGGCATAGGACCTGCTTTAATTAAAAAAATAAAAAACCCTTTGCCATCGAGTCTATTCCAACTCATGCCGACCCTATAAGATAGAGTAGAACTGCTCCTTAGGGTTTCCAAGGAGTAGCTGGTGGATTCAGATTGCTGACCTTTTGGTTAGCAGCTGTAGCTCTTAACCACTGCTCCACCAGGACCAGTAATTATAATGACTGGCGATCTACTTCTCTAAGATTACAGCTATTGAAAACCATAGAACACAGTTCTACTCTGAAACATGTAGGGTAGCCATGCGTCAGAATTGACTCAATGACAATGGGTTTTTTAAATTATAAGGCACTTACTCTGTGGCAGTCACTATTCTGGTAGTTCTAAATTAATACACTTCATTTTCTCAGTAACCCTGTGGGATAAATATAATGATTACTCCCACTTAGATGAGGCAATGAAGACACAGAGAATTTGAGGAATTTACTCAAGGTCACACAGCTGAAAGTGGCAAAGCCAGAACCAAGGAAACTTGACTCCTAAATTCAGACTCTAAACCACCACTATTGTGGGGCAGAAGTAGCATGGAGAGAGCCCAGAGGGAATGCGAAGGTGTTGTAATAATGGAGCAAGAGGAAAGAAGGGCTCAAACTTGCACAGCGGAGTGCAAGGGGCAGAGACGGAGAAGAAAAAAGGGGCAAATGCAGAAGACCCTGCAGAGGAAACGAAGACTGGCCTTAGTAAGCAAGTGAAAGTCAATTATTCACACTGCACTCCACACTCCAGGTAAGGTCACACCTGGGCAGACTCAAGGGAGGAGACTGCTTCCCTCTTTCTAGGTACATGACATTTGCGTCGATGCATCAGTTACATCATCCTGTTTGGTAAAACTCCTAAGTCTGTTCCCCATGATAATTGTGTCTCTCTTCTCTTACACTTGTCATTTTTTAATCCAAAGGAAAGAGCTTATATTTATTCCAAAATTTTCATGTTTCTAGAAAATACCTGAAAACCACTATTGAATGATACTATTGTCTTAGTTATCTAGTGCTGCTATAACAGAAATACCACAAGTGGATGGCTTCAACAAAGAGAAATTCATTCTCTTACAGTTTAGGATGCTAGAAGTCCAAATTCAGGGCACCAGCTCCAGGGGAAGGCTTTCTGTCAGCTCTGGGGGAAGGTCTTTGTCATCAATCTTCCCCTGGGTTTAGGAGTTTCTCAGTGCAGGGACCCCAGGTCCAAAGGACATGCTCCTCTCCTGGCTCTTCTTTTTTGGTGGTAGGAGGTCCCCTTCCCCTCTGCTCTCTTCTCTCTTTTATATTTCAAAACAGATTGACTCAATATACAACCCAATCCTATAGATGTGAGTCCTGCCTCATTAACATAACTGCCTCTAATCCTGCTTCATTGACATCATATAGGCTAGGATTTACAACACATAGGATAATTGCATCAGATCACACAATAGAGGACAACCACACAATACTGGGAATCATAGCCAAGCCAAGTTGATATATATTTTAGGGGGGGACACCATTCAATCCATAACAACTGCCATCTCACTCAATTTGGGAACTTTCCATTCTCAACTCCAGGCCATCAATTAGCAATATGTGATTTATTAAAGAAACATAATGACTCGAATTGCTCCCTTGCCAAGTCATGCTTCCACAAGATGCCTTGGCTAAAAGCAGTCTCTCTCAAGCTAGGAATTTTTATAGCAGAAGTTCTTCCTAAGAACATTGAATTATGATGTTAATATGATGTCTCAATTTATTAAATTAACATTAATAAGGGGATTGATATGATACTAACAATATTTATGATGGCCTATTTATAGAGGACCTTTCCACCTACAAACTCATCAGAAAAAATCAGGAGAAGAGAGAAGCCCAATAATTTAAATAAATTTGCCATTAATAAATTTTTGAGCCAGTCACTTAAAAATATAGAAAGTGCTATGATATTAATGCAGTTATTTCATAATGAACTGAACAAGGGCAGTAGTTCACCAAACTTGTAGAAGCAATAGTCTGAAAAGAGAAGTTTAAAGAATTTCTGATTGGATATTCTGTCATGGGAAGTTGAGAAGAAACCATGGAAATGGGGTTTGTTGGCATGTGGGTCTCAATATGGCTGATTCTAGCAGGAAGAAAATTAGTATTTGTTGAGTGTCTTGACAGCCATGCCTATTCCAGTGATATTAAACCTTATTACAACCCTAAGAGCTAGTTATTTCTCAGCCCGTTTTACCATGGAAGTTCAAGAGAGGCAGAATGCTTGCCATCTTGTCCAAGATCTCACGAAACAAAGTAAGAGATGGAGAAAAGCTTATGATCCAGGTCGGCCTGACTCTGGAATCAAGCTCTTTGCCTCAAGTGATTGATGGTAGCAGTCACCTTTAGTAGCACAGTAGGGTCTTTAGCTGTGGAAGAGATTGTCAATCATTTCAACATTACCACTTATCAGTGATGCAGAAGCACAGCAGTCATCCAGAAGGCCTGGTAAAATGAGACATCATTGACTTGGTTTCTCCCTAAATCCTGACACTGTGCAGGTGGAATCTAGAGTCAACAATATCATAATAACAATGAAGCAATATCCCTTAGATTGCCATGTACCTTTTACCCAATAACCTAAAGGGAAAGTCACGTAGTCTATGATTTACAGAAATGTGACATCAACATATTCAACAATTTTCT
>NW_004444052.1:2684052-2685333 GCF_000243295.1 Trichechus manatus latirostris
TAGTGATAGAGTTTACAACACATAAGGAAATCACATCAGATTACACAATCATACAATACTGGGAATCATGACCCAGCCAAGCTGACAGATATTTTTGGCGGACATAATTCAATCCATGACAATGTCCTTCTCAAAGGACTGGTTCCTCTTGATAACATGTCCAAAGTATGTGAGAAGAAGTCTCACCATCCTTACTTCTAATGAGCATTCTGGCTGTACTTCTTCCAAGACAGATTTGTTTCTTCTTCTGGAAGTCCATGGTATATTCAATATTCTTCACCAACACCAGAATTCAAAGGCACTTGTTCTTCTTCAGTCTTCCTTATTCACTGTCCAACTTTCAGATGCATATATAAGGCTATTGAAAACACCATGGCTTGGGTCAGACGCACCTTAATCTTCAAGGTGACATCTTTGCTTTTTAATACTTTAAAGAAGTCATTCGCAGCAGATTTGCCCAGTGAAATGTGTCATTTGATTCCTTGACTGCTGCTTCCATGGATGTTGATTTTGGATCCAAGTAAAATAAAATCCTTGACAACTTCAGTAGTTTCTCTGTTTATCACTATGTTGCTTATTGGTCCAGTTGTGAGGATTTTTGTTTTCTTTACTTTGAGGTGTAATCCACATGAAGGCTGTAGTCTTTGATCTTCATCAGTAAGTGCTTCAAGTCCTCTTCACTTTCAGCAAGCAAGGTCGTGTCATCTACATATCACAGATTGTTAATGAATCTTCCTCCAATCTAGATGCCCCTTTCTTCTTCATATAGTCCAGGTTCTCAGATTATTTGCTCAGCATACAGACTGAATAAGTATGATGAAAAGATACAGCCCTGACACACACCTTTCCTGACTTAAAACCATGCAGTATGCTATTGTTCTGTTCGAACAACTGTCTCTTGGTCTATGTATAGGCTCCTCACAAGCACCATTAAGTGTTCTGGAATTCCCATTCTTCACAATGTTGTCCATAATTTGTTATGATCCACACAGTCGAATGACTTTGCATAGTCAATAAAACACAGATAAATACCTTTCTGGTATTCTCTGCTTTCAGTCAAGATCCATCTGACATCAGTGATATCTCTCATTCTATGTCTACTTCTGAAGCTGGCTTGAATTTCTGGCAATTCCCTTTCTATGTACTCCTGTCACCGCTTTTGAATGATCTTTAGCAAAACTTTACTTGCATTTCATATTAATGATATTGTTGGATGATGTCCGCATTTTGTTGGATCACCTTTCTTTGCAAAAGGCATATATGTGGATCTCTTTCAGTCTG
>NW_004444052.1:2686522-2704790 GCF_000243295.1 Trichechus manatus latirostris
TGAAGAAAGACGTGGCGATCTGCTTCCATAAAGATTACAGCCTTGGAAACCCTATGGCGCAGTTCTACTCTGTCCTGTAGGATTTCTATGAGTCAGAATTGACTTGACAGCAATTTTTTTAAAACTTCTTTCCTACAGCTGCAATAATTTCTGAACTGTGTACCTGAAAGTTGTGTGAGGACAGTGAGCAGGAAATGAAGCTTTTCTTCCCAATAACCCACAGCATCTGTCATGATTTCACTTCCATCTTAGACCTGGTGGCCGGAGGGATGCTGTTTCCCAAATGAGAAGATAATGTTGACTAGGAGATGGGGTTACTTGTTTTCGTTGTTTAATACCTTAAACCATCTCTCTAGTTCAGGTCATGCCCAAAACAAAAACAAAAAACAAATCAAAGAATTATAGAAATTATTCTGGAAACATATGACACATTTAGGTCATGTCTGAAAAAGACTGAAAAATTTCCAAAAATAATCGAAAACTTTCCCTCTTGTTTTTCTCAGAATCTTAGGGGACCGAATTCAAATGTCTGTGGCGGGCCTGAGGTTAACATAAATGTTGAGAGTGGACTTCTGGAACTGTGACCAAACAATAGCAACCTAGGTGGTTTGCTTTTTAAAACACAGTGCAGGCATATTAAAAAATAGCTTCTGAAGAAAGCCCATCGGCATCAGCGGGCACAGACAGCCGTCAGCAGGCATAGGTGACCACAGGTGGCCAGATGGAGCCCTCTGCCTTAGAGGCACAGACCTTCTTTTTCCTACCCACCCGCCTCCAAAAAAATCATATATTATATTGAGCATTTTTTTTCCAGAAAAGCATTGGTGTGCTTAAGCCTTCATGCTGTAGGAAAGCAGTTCTCTATGTGTATGTCATGAGTATTTGGAAGAACCTAAAGGAAAGACCATGAACTTGATGGTTGTGTCCACTAGGTTTCATTTCTGTCTATGTCATTTACCAGCTGTGTAAGTGTGGGCAAGTTATTTGTTTTCTCACCTCTATGATGCAGGTAAGAAGACCTGCCTGGCACAAGATAATCAATAAATACCAGCTATTTCTTTTCATCCCCCAATGTTGAGATAAGTGTAAAGTGTTGAGCACAGTGACTGGCACATAGTCAGCTATTACTGTTAGTGTTTTTGCATCAAAAACATTGCCTAATGCATACTATATGCTGAAATTTCATTTTGATGAATGAGAGAATATATCTGTACCATAATATTTAACCCATGTAGAGCTCACTATGTGCTAGCCACTATTCTAACTGCTTTGCTATTGTTGTTAGCTGTCATTGAGTTGGCCCATGACTCATGGAGACTCCAAGCACAACAGAACTAAAGGATACCCAGTCCTCCACCATTCCCCATGATCAGTAGTGAATCAGACCTTTGTGATCTACATGATTTTCACTGGCCAATTTTTAAAAGTAGAGCACCAGGTCTTTCTTCCCAGTCCATCTTAGTGTAGAAGCTCTGCTTAAAGTTGTTAATAGCAACACACAAGCCTCCACTGACAGCTGGGTGGTGGCTGAGCATGAGGTGCATTGGCCAGGATTTGAAGCCAGGTCTCCCACATGGAAGGCGAGAATTCTACCACTGAACCACTACTGCCCCCATTCTGTTTAGCTTAGGTTAGCTTATGTTAACTAATTAAGTCTTCGTAATACTCCTATGAAATAGGTAATATTATTATCATGGATTGGACTGTGTCACCCCAAAATACCTGTCAGCTTGGCTGGATCATGATTCCCAGTATTGTATAATTGTGTACCATTTTGTAATCTGAAGTGATTTCCTTATGTGATGTAAATTCAATCACTATGATCTAATAAGATGGATGAGCGGCAGTTGTACTGATGAGGTATACAAGATTGGATAGTGTCTTAAGCCAATCTCTTTTGAGATACAAGAGAGAGAAGCAAGCAAAGACACATGGGAATGTCATACCACCAAGAAAGCAGTGCTGGGAGCAGAGCGCAACCTTTGGACTTGAGGTTCCTGCACAGAGAAGCTCCTAGACCAAGGAAAGACTGATGCATCTCAAGGACATTTCTCCAGAGCTGATAGAGAGAGAAAGCCTTCCTCTGGGGCTGATGCCTTGAATTTGGACTTGTAGCCTACTAGACTGTGAGAAAATAAATTTCTCTTTGTTAAAGCCATCCACTTGTGGTATTTCTGTTATAGTAGCGCTAGATGACTAAGACAGAATTTGGTGATGAGAGAGTGGGGTGCTGCTCTAACAGTTACCTAAAATGTGGAAGAGGTTTTGAAACTTTGAATGGATAGAGGAGCGGCAGCAGAGAAACTGCAGCAGCAGAGAAGCGGCAGAGAAGCGGCAGCAGTGGAGAACTGACAGCAGCAGAACCAGGAGACCAGCTCTAGACAGCACTGGAGCCAACCCACAGAGCAAGAGAGCTGAATTCCTGTGTGAAGGAGACTTCCTGGCGGAGTGGGGTGCCTCCGGGCACTTATCGGTGGAGCTAGGCTTGCCGACCAGTGGAGCAAGAGAGCTGAGTGCCTTCTGGCTGAGGTTTACTGGTGGAGTGGGGTGCCTCCAGGCACTTATCAGCGGAGCTACAGAGCTTTGGAACACTTGCCCCAGCAGGGCAGACGCAGGCATGAGGCTCAAGGAGCCCAGAGGCCAAGAAACCAGGAAGCAGAAGCTGAAGAGACAGTGAATGCAGGAAGCCAAGCAGCCTTAGTCTCATAAGGTATGACCAGGACCTTAGGGGTTTCACAGGGTGGAGCCATGGCCTCTGGTGTTTCTAAGGGTGGAGGTGTCACTCCAATGGACTAGGAGAATGCTGTGCCTGAAGCCGAGGGAGCAGAGTTGCTGTCCCAGTGGGCCTGGAAGGCAGAGCTGAAGCCCAGGGCTGAGGGGCCTCCACTCAGAATCTGGAGAGTGTGGTCAATACCTAGAGTCTGGAGGGCAGGGCCATTGTGTTAATTGTCTCAGAGAACAGAAGATTATTTTCAAGCCTTGAGGGCTTAATGTAATGTGTTCTGCTGACTTGCTTGGTGCCTGTTATGCCTTCTTTCCCTGTAATTTCTCCCATTTGTAATGGAAATATCTAGCTTGTGCCTGTTCTGCCATTGTACCTTTGGAAGCAGATAGCTTGTATTCTAGATTTCACAGATGAAGAGGAATTTTTGGATTTTGGACTTGGAGTTAAGACTTTTGCTGTGATATGATGAGATGAGTATGTTTTGCATGTTGCAAGGACATGAATTTTTGGAGGCCAAAGGGTGGAGTGTCATGGATTGAATTATGTCCCCCAAAAACATCTGTCACCTTGGCTGGGTCATGATTCCTGGTATTGTATAATTGTGTACCATTTTGTAATCTGATGTGATTTCCTTATATGTTGTAAATTCAATCAGTATGATCTAATAAGATGGACTAGCAGCAGTTATACTGATGAGGTATATAAAATTGGATAATGTCTTAAGCCAATCTCTCTTGAGATATAAAAGAGAGAAGTGAGCAGAGACACATGGGAACCTCATACCACCAAGAAAGCAGTGCCGGGAGCAGAGCGCGTCCTTTGGACTTGAGGTTCCTGCACAGAGAAACCCCCAGACCAAGGGAAGATTGACGACACGGACCTTCCTCCAGAGCTGACAAAGCATTCCCTTGGAGCTGATGCCCTAAATTTGGACTTGTAGCCTACTGGACTGTGAGAGAATTTCTCTTTGTTAAAGCCATCCACTTGTGATATTTGTGTTATAGCAACACTAGATGACTAAGACAATTATCAAACTATTTTACAGGTCAGGAAACTAAGACACAAGTAGATTTGCCCAAGGAAGAAGCTCTGCTATACTGCCTACACATACCCTGTAGTTTATTTTTGCTTTAGAAAACAGATTTTTTTTTAATTTGCTAAGTATACACTTAAACCAAGACATTCGCCATTTCAACAATTTTTACACGTATAATTCAGTGATATGAATTACATTCATCATGTTGTACAACCATCACCACAATCTAGTTCCAAATTTTCCCATGACCCTTAACAGAAGCTCAGACTATGCATGTTAAAATACTGAGCTTTTAAGACAACAAATTCATACTGACTAGAACAGTGGGAGAATTTCACAAGGGCAGTTGCAACCAGGGTGTAGAAAAGAGAGGCACCAAGATGGGCAAGGAGTTTTGTTCAAGCTTCAAAGTCATTACTTATAGGCTGGGGCTTGAACAGGTATCTGGTCTGGGAGACTTTGCTGTAAGAGTCTTCTAGACCTCCAACTAACAGCATTATCATTGTTATTATTTGCCTTCCTCATGCAACTATTTAAAGCTTTCCACAAATCAAAGTCAAGTCATTAAATAACAGAACTATTTGCAGTGCTTGACATGCCCTAGGAGCCCTGGTGGTGCAGTGGTGAAAACACTCAGCTGCTAACCAAAAGTTTGGCTGTTAGAACACACGAGCTGCTTCATGGAAGAAAGATGTGGCAGTTTGCTTCCATAAAGATTTATAGTCTTGGAAACCCTATGGGGAAGTGCTATTCTGTCCTACAGGGTCGCTTTGAGTTAGAATCAACGACGGCAGTGGGATTTTTTTTTTTTTTTTGACCTGCCCTAATCCCCAGGGTATGGCGTTTTCCCCAGGACAGTGTATTTCTATTGGCCAGTTAGCTTCATTCTGGCAGCCCCTTCATCTCCACTCAGTGAGGGTCCATGTGCTGGCTACTTGACCCCATCCAAAGTCCCTGGGTGATGCAAAGAGTTAATGCATTCACTGCTAACCAAAATGTTGGAGGTTCAAGTCCACCCAGAGGTGTGTCAGAAGAAAGGCCTGTTGATCTACTTCCAAAAAAATTAACCCGTTGAAAACCCTATGGAGTACAGTTCTTCTCTGACACGTATGGGGTCACCATGAGTCAGAGTTGACTAGATCGCACCTGGCTGGTTTGGTCCTGTCCAGGCAGAGCTGATCTTTAGCTACATTTCTCTGAGGTCAGAATCCTTGGTCTGTGAAGGTCAAAAGAGTCCTGCGTAAGGACATTCATAGTATCAATGATTACCTGTGTCACGTTCTGACAGTGTGAAGTGCCTTGAAGTTATAGAAAGGGGCACTGTCTGCTAAGTGTTTTGACAAAGCTCAGTCCTTACTGCTCCCCCAGCCTATCTATTTTGAATCTGTGCTTCCCATAATCCATAAATGGAAATGCTGGGGTGGATTTGGGTCATCATGGAAAAATCATAGATTTCACTGCCTTCTGTTATCTACTCTTCCATTATACAAACTCTAAACCCTTATCTTTTTTCCTTCCTAGTAAAATGCTCAGTGTGTGAGTATGTGTGTGTGTGTCTGTGTAAGTATGTGTTTTAAGTCTCAGCCAATATAGAGAAAGTTTGAGGAGGAAAACACTGTAATTTTCAAGTCTTAACTGTGAAAAAAGGAAAAGTCACTTTGATGATGACACCATGTACGGTAAATGTAAAGTTCTAAATTTTTTTTTATGAATCATCACTCATCATGATAAACATATCATCGCTCTTTTGTTCCTTTCTGCCCTAATCTAGGGAATTACATATTCAAAGTTTGTTCATTTCTTTATCAATGGCAGAGGCATCCCTCCTTCCCCGCCCCCACCTCCCCAACTTTGGAAATAGTCTTTCAATTCAAAAGTCAGACATTTCAATTGCATTTTGCTAATGTGTTGAGTCATAAGATGGGTCGAACCGATGCATTTTTAATTTTTTTTTGTCAAAAAGCAAACACATTGAAGCAGCCCGCAGGGCATTTGCAGCCCATATGTAACTCATTAAAGGTTCATTAAGGATCTCAGAAATGCAATTTGTTTGCATAGCCAGTGTTTATATTTCTCTAGTTGATGATTTATCACTTAAGCTACAGTCGCACTTCTCCTAATACGTATGCAGAATGTGGGTTGTGACTCAGACTTGCCCATGTTTCTCTGTGTCTTACGTTTCAGGTCACCTGGATGTCGACCATCCAATTTGCTTGGAAGTTTCCTGGCTGGCATTCCAGAAGGAAATGTCCTTGTAAAGGCTGATGTCAGTAACATAAGCAGTTTGAAGCCCAGAGATTTCAGAGCAAATTAGTTGCTTACTCACTTTGTCTGAATAAGGGAACTAAAATGTCATGATATTCTTTCCTGTGATGCACTTAGCTGATTTGGGAAGCCTCGGCACTTTGTAAGCTTCAAAACGGGCAAAATGCAACTTGCATAGCACTGTTGCAGTTTGCAAAGCACTTTCATGCACATATTTTTCGGCCCTTAAAACAGCCCTCAGAGAGAAGTAGAGTGGGGACTGTTATTTCTTTCTAAGAAGGTGCAAAGAGGTTTCCAAAAGCTAAGAGGGCAGCCTTTCATTCATGTAGTAGTTGCAGAGCTAAATGGTTGAAACAGAGTTTGAAAGAAAAGTCTTTTCACCCCACATCCAGCTCTTTTCTCACTGTTCCTGTCTTCTATAATATTTCTATAAAATTATGCTGAGCAAATAATCTGAGAAGCTGTGAGAAGCTGGACTATATGAAGAAGAGCAGGCCATCAGGATTGGAGGAAGACTCATTAATAACCTGCATTATGCAGATGACACCACCTTGCTTGCTGAAAGCGAAGGGGGCTTGAAGCACTTACTGATGATCAAAGACCATAGCCTTCAGTATGGATTACACCTCAATGTAAGGAAAACAAAAATCCTCACAACTGAACCAAAAAGCAACATCATAATAAACGGAGAAAAGACTGAAGTTGTCAAGGATTTCATTTTACCTGGATCCACAACCAACGCCCATGGAAGCAGCAGTCAAGAAATCAAAAGACCCACTGCATTGGGCAAATTTGCTGCAAAAGACCTCTATGAAGTGTTTAAAAGCAAAGATGTCACCTTGAAGACTAAGGTGCACCTGACCCAAGCCATGGTATTTTAATTGCATCATATGCATGTGAAAGCTGGACAATGAATAAGGAAGACCAAAGAAGAACTGATGCCTTTGAATTGTGGTATTGGTGAAGAATATTGAATATACCATGGACTTCCAAAAGAACAAACAAATCTGTCTTTCAAGAAGTACAACCAGAATGCTCTTTACAAGCAAGAACGGCGAGATTACATCTTACGTACTTTGGACATGTTGTCATGAAGGATCAGTCCCTGGAGAAGGACATCATGCCTGGTAAAGTGGAAGGTCATGGAAAAAGAGGAAACCCTCAACGAGATGGATTAACACAGTGGCTGTAACAATGGGCTCAAGCATAGCAACGATTGTGAGCATGGCGCAGGACTGGGCAGTGTTTTGTTCTGTAGTACATAGGGTCGCTTTGCGTTTGAACTGACTCAATGGCACCTAACAACAACAGGAACATAATATTTTTGCTTCTCTAATCGTTAACTGTTGTGTTAGTTTCTTTTTGTGCATTTAAAAAAATTTTTAATTTATTTTTTATTGTTTAAAATATACTCAGCAAAACATATACCAATTCAACAATTTCTACATGGACAATTCAGTGACATTGATTACATTCTTCAAGTTGTGCAACCCTTCTCACCTTCCTTTTCCGAATTGTTCCTCTCGCATTAACATAAATTCACTACCCCTAAGCTTCCTGTTGCTGTTGTCAATTTGGTCCCATTTAACCCATTGCTGTAGAGTTGATTCTGACTCATAGTGACCCTAAAGGACAGAGTAGAACTGCTCCATAGGGTTTCCAAGAAGCAACTGGTGGGTTCGAACTGTCAACCTTTATGGTTAGCAGCCTGAGCTCTTAACGACTATGCCACTAGGGCTCCTGATCCCATATAGATAGTTCTTTAAAAGAGCACAATGCTCAAGATAGACATTCTTTACTAATTAAGCTAACCTGTTTGGTTTAAAGTAGAATTCAGTGGATATTTTTTGGTTTAAGGATTAGAGATTATCTTAGGGCAATAGTTTTGGGTGTTCATCCAGCCTCAATGGCTCCAGAAAGTCTGGATTCCATGAGAATTTGAAATTATGTTCCACATCTTTACCCCTGTTGTATTAGTTTCTTAGGGATGCCATAACAAATCACCACAAAGTGGATAACTTAAAATAACAGAAATTTATTCTTTCAGAATTCTGGAGGCTAGAAGTCCAAAATCAAGATGCTGGCAGGGCCACACTTTTTCCGAAGTCTCTAGGGAAGATCTTCTCTCATCTTTTCCAGCTTCTGGTGGCCCCAGGTGTTTCTTGGCTTGTAGCAGCATAGCTCTAATCTCCGCCTCGGTCTTCATATGGCCATTTTCCTTCTGTCTGTCTATGTCTCTTCTTCTCTTTTTATAAGCACACCAGTCATATTCGATTTTCAGTACAAACTTATGTTAACTAATTAGACCTGCAAAAGATGCTATTTCCAAATAGGGTCACACACACAGATACTGGTGCTTTGGACTTCAACATCTATTTTGGGTACACAATTTTTGGGGACATAATATCTGCCATTTTTAGAGTCTAAGATTCCACTACCAAATGGTACTCATATGTTGGGGTAAGAGTGGAAACTTCTTTTCCCTTACTTTGTTTCCATGGGAAGGGACCTCCATTAGAGTAACACACTTGACCTCATTCCTCAGCCCTAACTGAAGTTATCTAATGAATGTGGGAGAAGTAACTGAGCATGCTCATGTTAGTGTGTATCTGTATTAACGCTGAAAATTTGATATCTGTCTCTTAGACTCAGTGTTTATACTTCATAATTCAGTCAGGGAAGTCATAGACCCGATTTTCATTAAAGCTCCCATTTTCTCCCCACAACCCTGGCCCACAAATACTGTAGCAAAACATTTTTTTCCTGTCTAATCAAATCGTTGGCTTGTTATCCGTTATGCTTTTCAGATTTTTACAGTTAGGGAAGTGTGGTAAAATTTTAAGATGCTTTTAAAATTTGTTATCTGTATGTTGGGATGTAGCCAACCCAGGGATTTGTTTTGGCAAGGGTAGGGAAAATGCCTTATTCTTCTTTGGAGCTTCCTGGAGATAATTTAGCTTCCACTGTTTAGTAAGTTGAATTGGACTGAAAAGGAGAGGAATTATTGCCACGACCTCTTCTCTTTGGACAGTAACAATTCTAACCGCAAATTATACTATCTATCCTTAGAAATCACTTAAAATACATACACAAACACACATTTTTTTTTTTCTGATTATATGTTAGACCTATTTCAATGTGGAAAATATTGAAAATTTGGTGTATTTCCTTTCAGGTTTTTTCTGTGTCTCTGTCTCTCTCAAACTCTATCTCTGTCTCCTTCTGTCTCTGTCTCTCCCCTGCTTCTTTGCCTAAACATCAATATCATCTTCTCTCTATAGGTTGTATTTTTCTCATTCCTCACTTTGAGATGAACATTTTCCTTAGTCTTTTATTATTTTCTGAAAAAAAAAATAATGAGGTAACTTCTTCCCTCATGTTTGAGTTCCAATTTGTTTGATGATTAAGTTGTTTCCATTATAAATAACATTGCAATGAACATCTTTGAATATAAATCTCAGACCAAAGTTTTGATTATTTCCTTAGGTGTAGAGTTATAGTTAGAGGTACAGTTTTAATCCCTTAATAATTATCGTCAGTTTAGTTTCCTGAGTTTTTAGATTCTGGGATGGATAATCCAGAAGTCTTTTGATAAGGATGCACTTTGAAAGCTCGTCATAGAAGCCTCTGGTTCTATGTTGCTCATGTGGCTTTTTGTGATTTGTAATTGGTCAACATTCAACCATTTCAGAAGGTAGCATATGATCAAGAACCAATGGTGCTGAAAGAGTCCAACCTGCCCTGAAGTCACTGGTGAAAAACATGATTCCAGGAATTGACAGAATACCAACTGAGATGCTTCAACAAATGGTTGCAACACTGGAAGTGCTCATTTGTCTATACCAAGGAATTTGGAAGATGAGCTACCTTGCTAACTGACTGGCAAAGATCCATATTCATGCCCATTCCAAAGAAAGGAGATCCAACAAAATGCAGAAATTATCAAACAATATCAATAATATCATATGCAAGTAAAATTTTGCTGAAGATAATTCAAGAATGGTTGCAGCAGTACACTGATAGGGAACTTACAGAAATTCAAGTCGTATTCAGAAGAGGACGTGAAATGAGGTATATTGTTGTTGCTGATGTCAGATGGATTTTGGCTGAAAGCAGAGAATACCAGAAAAACCTATTTTTATTGACTATACAAACGAATTTGTCTGAGTGGATCATAACAAATTATGGATAACATTGCAAAGAATGGGAATTCTAGAACACTTAATTGTGCTCATGAAGAACCTGCACATAGACTAAGAGGTAGTGGTTCAAATGGAACAAGGAGATAGTTCATGGTTTAAAATCAGAAAAGGTGTGCATCAGGGTTGTATCCTTTCACCATACTTATTCAATCTATATGCTGCGCAAATAATCCCAGAAGCTGGACTGTATGAAGAAGAACACGGCAACAGGATTGGAGGAAGTCTCATTAACAGCCTGTGATATGCAGATGACACAACCTTGCTTGCTGAAAGTAAAGAGGACTTGAAGCACTTACTGATGAAGATCAAAGACCACAGCCTTCAGTATGGATTACACCTCAACATAGAGAAAACAAAAATCTGCAAAATTGGACCAATCAGCAACATAACATAAACAGAGAAAATATTGAAGTTGTCCAGGTTTTTATTTTAACTTAGATCCATAATCTATACCCATGGAAGCAGCAGTCAAGAAATGAAATGACATATTGTATTGGGCAGATCTGTTGCAAAAGACCTCTTCAAAGTGTTGAAAAGCAAAGATGTCACTTTGAGGACCAAGGTGCACCTGACACAAACCATGGTATTTTTAATCGCATTGTATGGATGCGAAATCTGGACAATGAATAAGGAAGACCAGAGAAGAACTGACACCTTCAAATTATGGTGTGGGTGAAGAATATTGAATATACCATGAATTGTCAGGAGAACGGACAAATTTGTCTTGGAGGAAGCACAGCCAGAATTCTCCTCAGAAGTGATGATGGCAAGATTTGGTCTCACGTACTTTGGACATGTTATCAGGAGGGACCAGTCCCTGGAGAAGGATATCATGCTTGGTAAAGTAGAGGGTCATCAACAAAGAGGAAGACCCTCAATGAGATGAATTGACACAATGGCTTCAACAATGGACTCAAACATAGCTAAGATTGTGAAGAAGGCGCAGGACTGGGCAACATTTCATTCTGTTATACACTGGGTCACCATGAGTCAGAGTCGGTTTAATGGCACCTAACAACAACAACAATAACAACAAGGGGACGTGTGCAAGCACATAAACAAATGAATAAATGCTTATTATTTATACTGATTATAAATACTTGTAGAAAATCAATTAGCTAAGTCATGTCTTGCAGAAGTTTCTAATACTGATAGCTGTAGTTTAAACTTTTCATAACAGCAAAGCTAATAAAATTCTCCGTTAGTCCTTTGGTCTCTGTGATTACTACAGTGTTTCAGTCACTAAAGGCTGCAGGTGGACAAAGGTTGGAGAGGCTGCCTGTCCAGGTGTCGGGGCCATTTCAGGGTGAACCTATCCAGGGAGCCTCTGAGATTAAGACAAAACCCAGCAAAAGTCTTGTTTACACCTAGAGGTTGATCAAATCAGACACAACCAGAGACAAAGGGGATGAATGTTTCGTACTTGTATTTCTTGGACTTTTTTGGCCATCATGTTCAGAAGGAAACAAAACTGTGAGTCTAAATGCTATCCTATTGCCCAATCAATCCCCCCTTTCTTCTTTACTGCAGAGAAGTGAGACGTTCATGATGGTGGTGGCACATTTCCTGCTATTCCTATTTCCTATTTCAGTAAATCCATCCTAAGTATTTGCTTTGACTGTAAGAACATCTCTGTGGTGCAAGTGGTTATCATAAAGCAGAGATAATAGGTAACTGGCATGCAAGTCACCATCCTCTTTTCCCACGGCCATGGCAGACATCACAGTGGTTCACCACGTTCTACCCCCCGGAGCCCAGAAGCGCCTCAGATCCTCAGTGAGGGTTGCCAGGCAATCGACCAGAGCAGGCACATGAATTGGAACCTGTTTGCCACTGCTGCCTGAAACTGTGATGCACTGGCTTTGGAAAACAAAAATGTATGAAAAAGCCCTTGCTGAAGTTTTTTCAAATGACTTTTAAACACATTTCATATTAAATTTATAATGTTTATAAAGTAGTTGCTGTCAGATCAGTTTTGACCCATGGTGACCCCATGTGTGTCAGAGCAGAACTGTGCTTCATCAGATTTTCAATGACTGATTTGTTAGAAGTAGATTGCCAGGACTTTCTTCCAAAGTACCTCTGGGTGGACTCAAACAGCCAATCTTTTGGTCAGTAGCTGAGTGCATTAACAATTTGTACCACCCAGGGACTCCATAATGTTTATAGCATGGTGATTTTTCTGACTTACCTGCCGGACACAATTTTCCATGTAAATGGCTACTATTCTGGCAGTAAGTAAATACAAGTCTGTATTTCAGGTACATTGTTTATTTGGAATTTTTTGCACGTCCTCATGGATTACTGGAAAGAGCACTGCATTAGGAGTCAAGGACCTGGCTTCCTGTCCTGAGTCTGCTGCTTCCTGTCCTGGGTATGCTGGCTTCCTGTGCTGGGTATGCTGGCTTCCTGTCCTGGATATGCTGGCTTCCTGTCCTGGGTATGCTGGCTTCCCGTTCTGGGTCTGCCACCAACAAGCAATTGTATCCCCAGACAAGTCACATAACTTGCTAGTGGTCTAAGTTTCCTTCTCCATACAATGTGGGGATTTGACTGGGTGAGAGGGTCTCTTTCAGTTCTGAAAGTCTAAATTTTTATTAAGCAGATCAGCATTTAGTTATTTGCTAAAGGATTATTCATTTTGATTTAGTATAAATGCTCTTATTCTTGTTAAAACTGTTCGCTTGTTTATCATGGCACATATGTAATGATCTACATATACATTTTGTTATGGATTGAATTGTGTCCCTCAAAAATATACATTGAAATCCTAACCCCTATACCCGTGGATATGATCCTGTTTGGAAATAGATTTTTTTGTTATGTTTATTAGATCATACCAGAGTAAACCCCAAAACCAAATCCATTACCGTCTAGTCGATTCCAACTCACAGAGACCCTATAGGACAGAGTAGAATTGCCCCATAGAGTTTCCAAAGAGCAGCTGGTGGATTGGAACTGCTGACCTTTTGGTTAGCAGCAAATGCATGACCACTGGGCCACCAGGGCTCCTACAAGAATAAGACGGTTCTAAATCTAAGGACTTCTGAATTATGAAAAGAGCAGATTAGACACAGAGACATGCACACACAGGGGAAGGCAGAGGCCATGTGTTGCCGAGCAGAACTGCACTCCGTAGGGTTTCATGGTTCCAACCTTTCAGAAGCAGATCACTAGGCCTTTGCTTCAGAGGTGGCTCTGGGTGGGCTGGACCTGCCAACCTTCCAGTTAGTAGCCCAATGCTTAACAGCTTAACCGTTTTCCCCACCCAGGGACTCCAGGATACTCTAGACTCTTCTACTCAAAATGTAGTCCTTGGGCCAGGGACATTCGCTACGTCTGGGTGCTGGTTAGCTACGCAGAACATCGAGACCACCCCTGACCTTGTGAATCGGAGCCTGCATTTTCACAAAGTACCCAGGTGATGTACATGCACATTAGCATTTGAGAGGCTCTGATGTAGAACCTCTTAAGATGGGTGGCTTATACAAACTGCTTCGGAGACTCTTCTGAGACCAGGAAAAGTCATATTTGGCACCCTGTTACGTATACATGTACCATAAGGTCATAGATAATGAAATACTGAGACAGAAAACGGATAGACAAGAAATTATGACAAAAGAAGAGGTGGCAAAGTTTTTAACACTAATTAGGTCAAACGGAACAAGTTTTAGGGTTAGCAAAAGTTCATCTGTTGCCATCACATCGGCATTTGCGGAAGGCTTATTTTCAGCTTATTTTTCACTCTGTGTCTCGGTTGCTTGGTGTTTTTTCCATCTTTTCTTAATTGCTTTTCCTACCATGTCTCAATCTTCACCCTCTTAAACCCCCGATGCTAAGTCAGCAGTTTGGGTTCTTTATTTGTTTAGCTCACATGATTCAGGCATTTCTTTTGTAAACTTGGTAAACTTTTCCGTAGTTCCAGTTATATTGTTAGTGGGTTTGGAACATTCTTTCCATTTATAGAACCCTTGTTGAGGTTGTTGAGTCTTGGGACCGTTAACTATTCAGTTATTTGTCATAAAATGTGGGGGGGGGGGTGCGTGTGTGTGCATGTGTGTTTAATGAGAGTCAGTGAAAATAATTACAAAGAAATTCCCTGAATTAGAACCTTTGTTGGTTGAGGCTAAATAAAACTGTCATTTGTTGTTTTGTCAGTAGGCCAATGTGCACTAGTTACATATTGAAAACACGCACATTTCAACCTTTTGTTTCCTTTAATTTTAACTGACTTATCTGAAAAGCTCCGGATGGGCTTAATTTCTACATGCCATCTGTTACCACTGGATGTGAGGCCGCTCTCTTTGGCTCCGGCACACAGCGCACAGTTAATTTCCCCAGCACTCATCTGAACGCAACTATTTATATTACATTTTGTCAGCTTAACCTTATTTCAGTATATTAACTTCTTCTGTTCCTTCTGGCAAATGAAACCATACCTTTACTTGGAATTTTTAATAGTTGAGAACATTTAAGGTCAACAAACATCAAGTATTTTTTTCTTCCATTCTTCACATTGCCCTGTTACACACCACTTACCCACGCCTCAAAGTCGCTAACACGGAAGTACCATATTTTCACTCTGTTTCTCTCATTGTCCCTTCTCTCATCACAAGGAAAGCCTGAGGCGAATTATGCATTTGGTCTTTGGCAATGCAGCTTTTGTTTGTTTGTTTTAGTTTTTAAAGAAGCTTTTTCATTTTGGAATAATTTCAGATTTACAGAAAAGTTGCAGAGAGTTCCCACGTACTCTTCACTTAACCTCTCCTATTTTTAACATCTGACGTTGTTATTGTTAGTTGTCGTCGAGATGGCTCCGACTCATAGCGACCCCACGTGCGACAGAACAAAACGTTGGCCAGTCTTTCACCTTCATGATGATCAGTAGGCTCAAGTCCATTGTTGTGGCCACTGTGAATTTTGAGTGCCTTCCAACCTAGAGGACTCGTCTTCCAGCACTATAGCAGACAATATTCTGTTCTGATCCATAGGGTCTTCACTGGCTAATTTTTAGAAGTAGATCACGAAGTCTTTCTTCCTAGTCTTTTTCAGTCTGAAAGCTCTCTCTGACACCTGTCCACCTTGAGCGACCCTGCTAGTATTTGAAATACTGGTTGCATAGCATCCAGCATCATAACAACACACAAGCCACCACAGTACAACAAACTGACATGCAGGTAGTGAAACATCTGATGTAACCATGGTGTTTTTGTCACAACTAAGAAATTGACATTGTGCATTACTGTTAACTAAACTCCAGACTTTATTCAGATTTCATTAGTTTTTCCACTAATGTCCCTTTTCTCTTTCAGGATCCCATCTAGGATACCATATTGCATTTTGTCATCATGCTTCCTTAGTCTCCTCTGGTCTGTGGAAGGTTCTTGGTCTTTCCTTGTTTTTCATGACCGTAACAGTTCAAGTATTTTGTAGACGGTTCTTCGAATTCGGTTTCTTTGATGTTTTTCCTCACGATTAGCTTGGGTTATGGGTTTTCAAGAAAAGTATTACAGAGTTGAAGTGGCCTTCTCATTGCACCATATCAGGAGTACATGACACTAACTTGACTTATCATCAGTGAAGTTAACCTTGATCACTTGCTTAAGGTCATGTCTACTGGGTAATCTCTGTTTTCAGTCTTCACTGCCTGCAGCCTACTTTCCACATCAAGAATCCTTCCTTTTACTCACGGTGGAGAATAGGTCCCTTAATGTAGGCTTCTCAGAAAAATATTTAAGAGAGTCTTTAAGTATTGCTTCCTTCCAGGAGTATTTAGATCCCCAGCTTTATCTCTAACGATGGAATCATGAAGAAGAAGGCTTTGTCCCCTCTTAAAATTATTTCACACATCAAGAAGCCAAGTAGGCAGGTTGGCAAGGATTTAATTTTTTCCTGGACTATGAGATGGGTAGGTAGGAAAAGGCAGGGAAGGAGTTGAGAGGATTGTGTTCTTGTTCCAGAATCTGAAACCATTCTCCTTAATTAAACTGCTGCCTTCTCTTCCAGCAGTAAACCCTACCCTGGGCCCCCCGTCCCATCTGCAATACTCTTTAAAAAAAGTAATAAACCATAGCCTGAGGCTAGGTCCAAGTGAAGCCAACTTTCCATTTGAGAGAGGAACAGGCTGGTGTGTGTGGTACAGAGTTGGGTTTCCCAGCAGGAAACCTGTGTAATTCTGATGTTTGACAAGCATCTTTCTTTGGTGACGGGACAATTCCTTGTTGTTCTGACCAGACAGTGTGTAGTACTTTGCTTTGCATTGTCTAAGATGGCTGCTGTCTTTCTTCCCTTTCTTCATTTTCCTCTTCTTTCCTCCTTTCCTTTCTTCTTCCCTCTATCCCTCCCTCCCTTCCTTCCTTCATGGATTCCTTTTCTAATATTTTTCTTTATTTCTCTCATGATTTCTGCCTCCTATTTTTTTTTTAATTGAGATATTTTATTGTGTTTTCAGTGAAAGTTTACACAGCAAATTAGGTTCCCGCTTAACAGTTTTTGCACAGTTTGTTCATTGACATTGGTTACATTTTTCACAGTGTGTCAGCATTCTCATTATTTCTGTTGTGGTTGTTCCATTTCCAGTAATCTAGTTTCCCTGCCCCCTTGCCTTCTCATCTTTGTTTTTGAGTAAATGCTGACCATTTGGTCTCATATAGATGATTTTTTAAAGGAGCACACTACTCACAGATGACATTGTTTATTTTATGAGCAGATCTGTTATTTAGCTAAAAATGGCCTCATGGAATAGTTTTGGTTCAAGGTTTAAAGACTATCTCAGGGTGGTAGTCTCAGAGAGTCCTCCAGTCTCAACCAGTCCAGTTAGTCTAGACTTTTTGAGAATTTGAGTTCTGTTCCACATTTTGCACCCATTTATTCAGGATCCATCTATTGTGCCCTTAATCATAACAGCCAGTAGCGGTAGCCAGCCACCATGTAGTTCTTCTGGTCTCAGGATAGTTGAGGTTGTGGTTTGTGTAGACTATTAGTCCTACGGACTAGCTTCTTCTCTGAGTTTTCCTCTTTCTCTTTTACTCCAGACACATAGAGACCAATAATTGTATCTTCCCATCTGTTTTTTATGCAGCTATAGCAAGTACCTGGTGTCCCATACATCTCCCTTCAGCCATTCCAGAAGCCACATTCCAGAAGGCAGTACCTGTACATTTAGGTGGCTTTGTACATCTCTCTGTCTCTAGTGGAGGGAGCAGGCCAGAAGACAAGGTAGTTAATGCCCATGAATGACTCTCATCCAATAAGGAATGGGAGTTGGTGGATAATTACCCCACCTTCTTTGCCCCTCAGATGGGACAATTCTGTGCAGGGATCTATACCATCACTGTTCATTAGAACTTCTTGTGATGGTGTAAATGCTGTACAATCTACATTGTCCAATATGGTAACTCCTAGCCATGTGTTTTAGTGAACACTTGAAAAGTGGCTAATATGAATGAGGAATGGAATGTTTAATTTTAGTTAATATAAATTCAAATTTAAATATCTACTTTAGTTTTAGCTAAGCAGCTACTGTGTTGAACAGTGCAAGGACAGTCTCCCAGAGAGGCCCCGGCAGAACTGATAGTCAGTTGCCCATTGTGGTAGCCTACTCTCTAGTATACCCCTCATTGGCTTTCCTCCCTCCTTGCCTCATTTCCTTACTCCACAGTGCTTCCTGAGGTTACCTCTCAAATAAACTCTTGCTGTTGTTAGTTGCCATTAATTCGGCTCTGTCTCATGGCAACTTCATGTATAATAGAAAGTGTCATGGATTGAATTGTGTCCCCCAAAAATATCTGTCAGCTTGGCTGGGTCATAATTCCCAGTATTATATAATTGTGTTCCATTTTGTAATCTGATGTGATTTCCTTATGTGTTGTAAATTCCATCACTATGATCTAGTAAGATGGATTAGCAGCAGTTATACTGATGAGGTATACAAGATTGGATAGTGTCTTAAGCCAGTCTGTTTTGAGATATAAAAGAGAGAAGCGAGCAGAGACACGTAGGAACCTCATACCACCAAGAAAGCAGTGTTGGGAGCAGAGC
>NW_004444052.1:2705088-2706100 GCF_000243295.1 Trichechus manatus latirostris
TTTTTTTTTCCCCCCTCTACTTCACCAAACTTGATGTCATTTTTTAGTGATTGGTCTTTCCTGATGACATGTCCAAAGTTGGTGAGTCAAAGTCTTGCCATCCTCGCTTCTAAGCAACATTCTGATTGTATTCTAAGATTGATTTGCCACAGGAATCGATGGAATACCAATTGAGCTACTTCAACAAACACATGCAACGCTGAAAGTGCTTACTCACGTATGTCAAGAAATTTGGAAAATAGCTACTTGGCAATCCTACTGGAAGCGGTCTATATTCATGCTCATTCCAAGAAAAGGCAATCAAATAGAATGTAAAAACAAATCAATTACTTGCTTCACAATCCTTTTCTCAGAAATTGCTTTGAGGGGAGCCCAACCTAAGAAGTGTTTGTACTCAGTCTCTCCTAGTCCCTCTGTCTCTCTGATAGTGTCTCTGACCTTTTTCCTACACCTCGCCTTTGTCCCCGTGTTCCTGCGACCCCATGTGTCTGTTTCTGGGTGTTGATGTGGAACTTTTCCCATGCACCACATGGGCATAAAGACAGTGCTGTGTTGAGTAGAAACAAGCCTCAAACATTTGCTTACATTAATTCTCAAAGTCCACCTTCTGAAACTCTGGTGAGTATCACATAGGAAATACAAATAATAATAATAATTTTGTTAATTCTTCCCTACTCCTGTTTTATTACCATAGCAATACATAGCAATCAAATCCTCTATGCCCTTGGACATTTGCTGTGGGTCAGATTAATCTCTTACAGGGAAATAAAAAGACAACAAGAAATAGAAATGACTGTTGAATATTCAAGAAAGATATTTTTCAAAAGATTAAAACAGCCTACTTGTCAAGAAAGATTTATTATCTTGTTCAAACTATCAATTCCTCAGTTCCCTATTTGCTTAGGAATGGTGTTTGCTGGAGGGAAAGATATTCCCCCAGGGAAGAGGAGTGTAGACAAGTTCACCAACACAGGAAATGTGGGATTCAAGCACACTTGGTGCTCCTCCCCGC
>NW_004444052.1:2708440-2709952 GCF_000243295.1 Trichechus manatus latirostris
GGTGGAGTGGCTTCTAGGGCATTTGTAAAGGGACTCTGAATCAGAATATGTTGAAATTAATGTGGTCGGATCATAAAGTGGTGCAGCTTTGAATCTAAAAATCTGCTGGAATTAAGAAATTTCTGACACCAGGGAAATATACATCACTAATTCAGATGGGTTAGAGAGGACTGGGCAAACCAAATGACAAATTAATTAAGAAAATTATATTTTGTTATTATCAAGTACACACAACCAGTAGATCTAGGTGTATTAAATCTTGACAACTAAAATAAATTAGTAACTTTAAAAAATAAAGATAGTTATTTATCATGGTCATGTATTATTTCTGTAAAATAGGAGTGTTTATTAAATACTTTAAACAAGTTTGTTATCATAAATAGGGGAAATAAGCCCTCACCTCATTTATTGTTTCAATTTGTTTCCAAACCCTTTCCTGCAGTTGAATTATGAGTAAACTTTACCCCAAATCATAAATTCCAAATTAACTGCATGTGAATTAATGAGGTTTTTGCCAAGAGTACTTCAGAGTTTACACATGCAAAAACTGAAATCAAATCACACATCATAACTTAAAATCAGCCACACTCACTTTTGAAAATATTTCCACTAAAAAAAAGAACACGTATGTAATACTGTTGAATGACTAACTATTGCCTCAAGTAAAAGAGCTATGCTGTTTTCAAATACTGTAGACTTTGTTTATAAAAATAACTATTTATCGGCCCAAGACACCATTATTTCTGCTTTGGGTAGAGTAAATAAGAGGGATCAGCTAATGAGTTTTGCACCGGTTAGATGTGCATAAACTTTCTTGAACCCTAGTTTTATCTAAGCTGCAGAGCTTCTTACTTTTAAATCTTGTTTACTTTCAACATGAGGAGCCCTGGTGGCGCAGTGGTGGCTAAACGAAAGACCGGTGGTTCCAACCCACCAGCCTGTGTGTGGGAGAAAGAGGTGGCAGTCTGCTTCCATAAAGATTTACGGCCATGGAAATCCTATGGGGCAGTTCTACTCTGTCCTACAGGGTCACTATGAGTCTGAATCGACTTGAGGGCAGTGGGTTTGGTATGATTACTTTCAGCAAAATGTGACTTCTTTGCTTCAAAGTAAACAAGCTATAAAAAGTCTCGTAAGTCATCTTGGGATTTAGAAAGCTCTTACCAAACAAAAATCTTAATGGATTCAGTGTCTGTAATTCAGAAACACACGGATTGAATTTCCCTTAAAATACACATGAGCTTGAAAGTTAAGGGTGAAAGTGGTTGGTCAATTGCACTTGTGGTTTTGTGGGAGCCAAGACCTTCAGAACAGCACTTGAGATATTTTTCTATAGCCTCAGATTCAACAAGGTTTTCCAATCTGAGTGACCTCCTAGTAATTACAAACGATGAGTGTATGTAACTTGAAATCTTCTCAGGAAGGTTGTACAAGACTCTGTAAAGACCAAGGGCATGTGGTACATTATGTAATCAAGATAATTTGCTTCCTTTTTATAAAGACACCAACAGA
>NW_004444052.1:2711460-2712285 GCF_000243295.1 Trichechus manatus latirostris
GAAGTGAGGATGGCAAGACTTGGTCTCACGTACTTTGGACATATTATCAGGAGGGATTTGGAGAAGGACATCATGCTTGGTTAAGTAGAGGATCAGTGAAAAAAAAGGAAGACCTTCAAGGAGATGGATTGACACAGTGGCTTTAACAATGGGCTCAAACATAGCAACAGTTGTGAGGACGGAGCAGAACCGGGCAGTGATTCATTCTGTTGTACAAAAGGTAGCCACGTGTCTAAACCGACTGGAGGGCGCCTAACAACCATAACAACAAGTGTGTGAGCAAGAGTGTAAATTTCTTGTAAGTGAGATGTATCACTGTCTTAGAAAATATTGTGAGATGCCATGCCCCCTAGATTTTTCTCTGTTGAAGAGGGAGCATGTATGAACTCTTCTGTTTGACAAAAGTCCAGATACCACTTGAGTTTTTGATATTGAGTATCTGTCATAGTTCTCTTCGATATTATTCATAGAAGGTACTGAGGCAAATTTTGGTAAGTAGTCTGTGGAATTGATTACGTTAAAAAAATATTTCATTTATTTTTTGTGTTAATATACACAACCAATCATAAATCCATTCAGAATCTCTACATGAACAATTCCATTACATTGGTTACATACTTCCCATTATGCCACCACTCTATCTGTACCTATATTGTTTCATTACCATTAATTTAGGTTCTCTGTCCCATAAAATTCTCATCTTGCTTTACGTTAACCGTTGTCAGTTTACACTCATATAGATAATTCTTTATAAATCACTATGCTAGAGGCAAACATTCTTTATTAATTGGCGAAACTGTTGTTTAGTTTAATGATGGATTCATG
>NW_004444052.1:2712806-2714513 GCF_000243295.1 Trichechus manatus latirostris
AGGCTTAGAAACATTTTCTCTGTCCAAGTGAACCAATATGGTTCAATTTTTTTCCTTGACATTGGGTTGCTAAAAGATGATCTGCTCAATGACTTATGAGTTAGAAAGTTTTGCTTTATAGAACCTAAATGAGATATCCTGATCCACATTTTATTTCTTTTTAAAAAATAATTTACTTTATTCTTGCTGTTGTTGTTGAAAGTATACACAGCAGAACATACATCAGTTCAACAATTTATACATGTACAATTCTTTGACATGAGTTGCATTCTTCAAGTTGTGCAACTATTCTTTCCTTTTCTGAATTGTTTCTCCTCCATTAACATAAACTCACTGCCGCTTAAGCTTCTTATCTAATCTTACGAGTCACTATTGTCAATCTGATCCCATACAGATAGTTCTTTTAAAGAGCACAACGTGCAAGACAGACATTCTTTACAGATTAAACCATCATTTGGCTTAAAGAAGGTGTCAGGGAATATTTTTGGTTTATGGTTTAAGGCTTAAAGATTACTACAGGGCAATAGTTTCAAGGGTTTATCCAGGCTCAGTGGATCCATAAAGTCTAGCTTCTGTAAGAATTTGAAATTCTGCTCTACATTTTCCCCCCTTTGATCACGATTTTTCTATAGAATCTTTAATCAAACTGTTCAGTAATGGTAGTCAGTCACCATTCAGTTCTGGGGTCTTAAAAGCTTGCAAGCAGCCATCCAGCTTACAACAATTGGTCTCTATTCACCTGGAGAAACAGAGGAAGAAGGAGAGTCAGGAACAGAAGGAGGAAATGGAATGTGTGGCTTATTGTCTCCGTGAATAACGATCTCCTTTGCATAAGACTAGAAGAACTGGATGGTGCCCAGCTACCACATTTTATCTCTTAATGGAAATTAACCTAAGATGAGATGTTCTTCTCTTTGAGAGAAATTCCTGTATATTTTTGGGTGGGCTAAGATAAACTACTTCTTTTCAGACCTTCTTTATTAAATTTTTATAGCTTCAAATAATTGAGGATCTGGAGAGAGATGAGATGTTTTCATATAAAATGTTTCTAGATGACTTCTACAAACAATTATGTCAATCTGGTTATACTGAGATAAAAAAGCAACCCCCAGAATCTAGTGCCTTAAAACCACAAAAGTTTATTTCTCACTCCATTGGGGGATGGCTGGAGGTTCTGCCCCCCACTGGCGTTGTTCTCACTATAGGACCCAGGCTGGACTTGAGAGTTATTACGGCAGAGAGAAGAAAGAATGTGAAACCAGTATGCTTAAAAACCATAACAATTCAATTTAATTTTCACTAAGATTCTTACTCATTTATTTATCTCCAGAGATGTATTATTAGAAGTGAGAGATTTGGGACCATTGGGGGGCATGTATTGTCCTTTCTTACCACAGGAAGACAACTATTGTGCATACATAATAGAATAATTGACCAGAAAGAGACATTGCCATAACTAGAAAAGCTTCCATGTGGCTGAGTGTGCTGACATTTTCTTCAAAGAGGAAAAGTAGTCTATGGGCAAGTTTAATGCTTCCATGTTGAAATGTGTTTCATTATGTATGTTGAAATGAAAGTAATAATAATGACATTATTTTAATGAATAAAGGGAGTTTTATTCTAACCAGTTGCTGTCGAGTCAATTTCGACTCTAGTGACCCTGTAGGACAGAGTAGAACTGCCTCATAGAGTTTCCAAGGCTGTAAT
>NW_004444052.1:2715998-2719074 GCF_000243295.1 Trichechus manatus latirostris
TGTACGTCTTCCAAGACAGATCTGTTCATTCTTCTGGCAGTCCATGGTATATTCGGTATTCTTCGCCAACACCAGAATTCAAAGGTGTCAATTCTTCTTTGGTCTTCCTTATTCAGTGTGCAGCTTTCACATGCATGTGAAGTGATTGAAAATATCATGGCTTGGTTCAGGCATACCTTACTCCTCAAAGTGACATCTTTGCTTTTCAACACTTTAAAAAGTTCTTTTGCAGCAGATTTGCCCAGTGCAGCACGTTGTTTGATTTCCTGACCTCTTCTTCCATGGGTGTAAATTGTGGTTCTAAGTAAAATGAAATCCTCGACAACTTCAATATTTTCTCAATTGATCGTGATATTGCTTATGGTCCAGTTGTGAGGATTTTTGTTTTCTTTGTGTTGAGGTGCAATCCGTATTGATGGCTGTAGTCTTTCATCTTCATCAGTAAGTGCTTCAAGTCCTCTTCGGTTTCTGCAAACAAGGTTGTGTTATCTGCGTATCACAGGTTGTTAATGAGTCTTCTTCCAATCTTGATGCCATGCTCTTCTTCATATAGTGCAGCTTCTTAGATTATTTGCTCAGCATACAGAATGAATAAGTATGAAAAGATTACAACCTGACACACACCTTTTCTGATTTTAAACCACGCAGTATCCCCTTGTACTTTTGAAACGACTGCCTCCTGCTCTATGTACACGTTCTTCAGGAGCACAATTAAGTGCTCTGGAATTCCCATTCTTTGCAATGTTATCCATAATTTTTCATGATCCACATAGTCGAATGCCTTTGCATAGTTAATAAAACACAGGTAAACATCTTTCTGGTGTTCTCTGCTTTCAGCCAGGATCCATCTGATATCAGCAATGATATTCCTGGTTCCAAGTCCTCTTCTGAATCCAGCCGGGACTTCTGGCAGTTCCTTTCAATGTTCTGCTGCAACAATTTTTGATGATCTTCAGCAAAATTTTACTTGTGTGTGATGTTAATGATATTTTTGATAATTTCTGCATTCTGTTGGATCACCTTTCTTTGGAATGGGCACAGACATAGATGTATTCCAGTTGATTGGCCAGGAAGCTGTCTTCCAAATTTCTTGGAATAGACGAGTGAACACCTCCAGCACTACATTCGTTTGTTAAACATCTCAGCTGGTATTCTATCAATTCCTGGAGCCTTGTTTTTTGCCTATCGATGCCTTCAGTGCAGCTGGGACCTCTTCCTTCAGTACCGTCAGTTCTTGATCATATGCTGCCTTTTTCAATGTATGAATGTCGACCAGTTCTTTTTGGTATAGTGACTCCATGTAGTCCTTCTTCTTTTGATGCTGCCTGTATATTTCCATATGTTGCCCATAGACTCTCTCAGTAGTGAAACTCGAAGGCTGAATTTTTTCTTCAGTTCTTTCATCTTGAGAAATACTGAGCGTGTGCTTCCCTTTAGGTTTTCTAACTCCAGGTCTTTGCACATGTCATTATAATACTTTACTTTGTCTTCTTGAGCCACCATTTGAAATCTTCTGTTCAGCTCTTTTACTTCATCATTTCTTCCGTTTGCTTTAGCTACTGTAAGTAGAAAAGCAAGTTTCAGAGTCTCTTCTGACATCCATTTTGGTCTTTTCTTTCTTTCCTGTCTTTCTAATGACCTTTTCCTTTCTTCATGGATGATGTCCTTGATGTCATTACATAACTCGTCTGGTCTTGTGTCATTAGTGTTCAGTGTGTCAAGTCTATTCTTGAAATGGTCTCTAAATTCAGGTGGGATATACTCAAGGTCAGATTTTGGCTCTTTTGAACTTATCTTGTTTGTGAGAGCTTTAAATTCTAATCTGAAAAATCAGTTCACACTTGGAGTGAGAATATAGGGTAATGAAAGAAAATATTTTTTGTCAAGGTGTAGTCAAACATCTTTTTAGAAACTAGAAGGACAGCATAAAAAGAAAGGTATACACTGAAGTATAACCCATTGCCGTTGGGTTGATTCTCTTTCATGGTGACCCCATATGTTACAGAGTAGAACTACTCCATAGGGTTTTCTTGGCTGTAGTCTTTACTGAAGCAGATTGCCAGTCCTTTCTTTCATGGTGCTGCTAGATGGGTTTAAACTGCCAACTTTTCGGTTAGTAGTTAAGCACAAACCATTTGTGCCACGCAGGGACCTTAAGGTGAAGTATAGGCAGTGTAATTACATATAAAACTCGAGCAAATTTTTGCAGCAGAGAACAGTCAGCCTATTCTTGAATAGTAGTTCTGCTTTCATATCTATTCTGGAATCCAGTTAAAGCTGTTTACTTTGATCAGAAGCAGACAGATTATCGTGTACCCTTGGTCTGTTTAAAATTTAAACACTGAAATAAAACATGCTTTCACTTACCATAATTAAGACAAATTATTTATGAGTTAGTATAACTGAATCATTCAGGTCCAAGTCAGGAGGATGCACAGCACCCGTTGTGTTCCAGCTTAAACTCCTTTTCACAAAGTTGTCGTGTGCTTCTCTGTTGAGTAGGGCTTCTACTCAATGAAAATTCACAAATGTGATTGAGTTTGGACATACTTTCCCCACAGGCAAGTTCTTTTCTTAGAGTCCTGGCAGGAAATAGATGGTGTACTCCAAAGAGGTAATTAAGGAGAGCTTAATGAAGGGGGCATTTGCAAGATGTGGAAAGAGTGATGGTAAATCAAGAAAGGATGATGAAGCTCCTGAGGTCTAGCAACAGAAGGGAGCTTTACCTCCCAGGCAGGAAAGAGCAAGGGGAAGAACAAGCTACTAGATTGTCGAGAGTTTTAGCTGTAGGAGTGCTCCACCTGGCCTTAGATAGAAGAATGCATTCTTGGCAAACCACCACATAGAAGAGGGAAAGTTAGGGGGACAAATACTATAATATCTCTTGTCTCTTGCCCTCTGCTGTTCTGCTAAGGCCTCATATTGTCCAAACCCTCCAGGTACCAGAGGGCAAGACAGCCCCACTGCTGCAGTCCTAGAGGTCGCCATGAACCTGGACGTAGAGGCACAGGGTGGAGAAGGGCAGACAGTGGAGAGGAAATGGCACACAGAGACCATCCAACAGAGCCTTCTTTAT
>NW_004444052.1:2722146-2723705 GCF_000243295.1 Trichechus manatus latirostris
GGTTTGACAGAGGTCTGAGGAGAAGAACAAGGCAACTCGCCAACAGTGAGGTCTGCGCTGTCTGCTTGGGTGGAAGCCTGCATTGTCCCTACCAGCATCGAGACACATAGTGTGTCCAGGCTGTCATAATATTTATTCACAACATCTGGTGTGTGACGGAGAGTGAGGTCTCTGCCTCCATTCAAATTAAAGCCATGACTTGGTTTATTTGAACTGGTACAGAGGAAGAAAAACCTTTATACAAAAAGTCATCTGGGAAGAGATGTACTTGCTTTTCAAAACACAAATGGCATCATAAATTCATGAGTTTCTGGGATGATTGCACATGTCTGAATGGGCAATAATACAAAGATAGGAAATTGAAAAATAAAATGGATTCAGAGTGCATGGTCCTTTGGCTCCCCAGGTGTCTCCTACCAAAGCCTGAGTTAACTACTGATTCTTTTCTTTGGTGGGGCAAGGCAGGGGCGGAGGACATCATATAATGAACCTAATGCCAGAGGGGCATCCATTTAACTGCTCTGGGTCTTTTCCTCTGGCCATGGCCGTCAGTGAGATGGCTGAGCTTTGGGAAGTGGCTGGCTGGATAGTGGAGGCAGGAAGGGGGGACTCTGTCGTCTGAAGTAGAGTTTCCAGGGAGTCTCTTGGTGGTGCAAACTGTTAGCACACTCGGCTGTTAACCAAAAGGTCAGAGGTTCGAGTCCACCCAGAGGCACCTCAAAAGAAAAGCCTGACAGTTTACTTGTGAAAAATCAGCCATTGAAAACCCTACGGAGCACAGTTCTACTCTGACACACATGGGTTGTCCTGAGTCAGAATTTACTCCATGGCAACTGGTGTTTGGTTTGCCGACTGCAGAAGTAGGACCTTTTGTGAATGAGTTCTGCTGTGAAAGTGGTTGGGGGTGTACTGTGAGCATCCACTCAAGGTCACCAATGATTGACACCTTGCTAAAGCCCATGGATTCTTTCCTGTTCCTACTTTGCTTAATTTTATTGTCCAGCCACACAACTGCTTTCTATCAAGACCGGGAGGGGAGAGTAGGTCACAGGAAGAGCCAGAGTCTTTTGGGATATGCCCTGAGTGCCAGGGATCTTTTTATCCTTATTTATCGAGTGCTTTTGAGAAAGAAATATTTTGCAGGGTTCATTGATGCACTTCCCCCCTCCCCCCATATTTTATTTTACCCTCAAACAAACCAGACCAGTTGCTGTTGAGTCAGTCCTGACTCATGGTGACCCCATGTGTGTCGGAGTAGAACTGCACTCCATGAGGTTTTCAGTGGCTCATTTTTTGGAAGTAGATTGCCAGGCCTTTCTTTCGAGCTGCCTCAGGGTGGACGCGAACTGCCAGCCTTTCAGTCGAGCATGTTAGCTCTTTGCACTACCCAAGGACTCCTTATTATACCGTAACCTCTCCCAATGCAGTCACAGACCTCCATTCCACACGAGAGAGTTAGGATTGTTACAGCAAAAATTCAAAGAAAAGGGTTAACATTTTAAAATTCCAAAGTAGGCCTTGACATTCATTTCGGAGACTTTAGTTGTGAAAGGAAAGAG
>NW_004444052.1:2725137-2726267 GCF_000243295.1 Trichechus manatus latirostris
GACAGTTTAGTGGACGACAGAGGCAAGTAATGAACCAGCTAGCAGAGTGTGGGAAGGGCCAGCACAGTGTTGTCCAGGTGTTGGGGGCATGTTCAAGGTGTACCCACCCAGAGTGTAGGGATCAGGAAGAAATTAATGGAGGAGGGAGAGGGTGTAAGCAAGGGCTGAAAATGGCTCCTCCCAGAGGTATCAACAGCAGGAAAGAGAATGGCATGTTCAGAAACTGGAGAATGGCTGGTGCTCAGAATATGGCAAGGACAAGGCAGAGAATAAGACAGGAAAGGTAGGAGGTGAGGGTGGAAGTCACATCATCAAGGATGCTGACAGCTCTGTTATGTTTCTTTTGAGAGCAGGGTGGAGCTCCTGATGTATTTGAGCAGTGGAGTGGAACCATGGAGCCATATTTGCATCTTAGAAGTTGATTCTACCTGTGAAGAGGATCATGGATTGGTGTGAGGTGGGCAAAGGTCCCTGGGTGCTGCAAATGGTTTGTGCTCGCCTAAAGGTTGGCCATTTGAGCTCACCTAGAGGCTCTGCAGAAAAAAGGCCTAGTGAGCTGCTTCCATAAAGCTTACAGCCAAGAAAACCCTTTGGAATAGTTCTACTCTCGAACATACGGGGTCATTATGAGTTGGCATTGACTAGATGGCAACTTTTTTTGGTTTTGTTTTTTTTTTTTTGGTGAGAGAGGATCAGAGGCAGTGAGGCCAGATAGAGGGTCTGTTGTGCAAATATGTACTGAAGACGGTGACAACCTGGATGGTGTGATGGTGGCATTTGAAATAGAGACACACACAGGGCAGGGATGGATTATTCAATAAGCAAGGTACACATGGGCTTAATAGTGTTTACGAACTAATCTGTAGTGAATATTTCACTACAGCTTAGTATGCAAGCACAATTAAGGCTGTGGGTACCTCAAGTACGGTAAACCGGTGCATACCATGCTTACTGGTTAATCTGCCCCAGGGACAGGCTCAGGAGATATTTTGGAAGTGGACTACATAAAGCTTGATGTTGTTGTTGTCAGGTGCCATCAAGTCAGCTGCAACTCATAACAACCTAATGTATAACAGAAAGAAATATTGCCCAGCCCTGCGCCATCCTCAATCATTGCTATGTTTGAACCC
>NW_004444052.1:2727636-2738220 GCF_000243295.1 Trichechus manatus latirostris
ATACAAGAGATGCATTTATCCCTCAGGCCAGTGAGGATGAAGGGGATGGAGCCAGCGAAGGTGGGAAGTGTTTTCAGACCCAGAGGCAGGCGGGACACCTGTGTAGGAAATGGGGCTGGGGGACTGGGGAGGAGACAGACTGCAGTGCAGATCTCAGAGAGCTTTGGCCAGCCCAATGGGGAGTCCTCAAGCCATAGAAGTCTTGCATCTTGCAGGAACGGACCTGCATTAACACTCCTACTATACTCTGCCATTGGCTGTGAGCAGCCGGTGGGAAGAGTGGTCTCAGTGTGAACCTGCAGAGGGATGCAGAACAGCACAGCCCACAGCCAGGGTCTTCAGCTGATGAAGGCCCCTGCAGCAAGATAGCATAGGAGTACATTTTCAATTGCCACCCCGCCCTCTGGGCAGTGAACTGTCTCTTGATGTGATGTGGGCAGTGGCTTGCTGGAAGACCTTGCCGTCTGATGCTGCCGTGATTGTCATCCCCGGTAGCCATTGCCCCTGCAGCCTGAGCTCCAGCATGGGCACGCGGAGCAGAGCCACACTTGCCAGCATGCAGAGAACGCATGCAAAATAAAGGCTGGCTTTTGTACATCTCTGAGGTTTTGTGCTTGTGTCTCACACAATAGTTGACTGATACAGTGACCTAATGCAAATACTTTATATAGGGTTCTTCAGCATTGTTAACTAAAAGATACTAAGTTTTACAGTTCGGGGCAAGGTTGTTGTTTGGTGCTGTTCAGTCAACTTCAACGCATAGAGACCCCACGTGACTGAGCAGAACTGCCCCACAGGGTTTTCTAGGCTGTAATCTTCATGGAAGATCACCAGGTCTTTTCTCCTTTGGAGCGGCTGGTGTGTTCAAGCCAGCAACCTCTTGGTTACCAGCCAGGCACTGAATTGCTGTACCACCAGGGCTCCTTAAAAATTCAGATAGAATCATAAAATTAGAAGGACACAGTATTCCTCATACAAATGAGGAAACTTGGATCTAGAGAGGTTAAAGGAAAGGTCCCAGGTCACACAAAAAAATTATAAACCAATAGAAAATAAATCAGGTTCCTCTGGTCTCCATGCATACTTCTATTGTCATACTGCAGATACGGGGAGAAGACTGACATTTGTTGCACGTGCAATAGGTTTCATATCTCTTGGATAATACTTGAGCATAGCTCTTTTTAATTAGAACCAGAAGTGGGAAAACTCTAAAATGGAACATCAATTTCATTACAGAGTCACGTCAGATTTTGAGGTTTCCAGGTAGGAAGTTTGGAAAGAATTAAAAGCAGAAAAGAGAAAATATGAATGCATTGAAAAATACAGAGAATTATAGAAATCACAACGTGGCAGCCCATACACTCTGCAGATGTGTTTTGTCTGGCAGAGATATTTTCACATTGAATTTGAACGCTTTTAGGAAGGGTAGACATTCTCCAGTACCCCAAATCCCAGCGCCTTCTATTGTTTGATACCTGGCCGGCTTCACTCACGTTGTAGCTCCTTGGCCCCTGGAGCCATTTGAGTTTGCAAACCCTGATCTGGAATCATGAATATGAAGCTGTCTTGCTGTCTCCAGGCCTCAGTCAGTGACTGCCATGCTGTAATACTACTTCTTTATACATTCATTCTAGAAGATCCAGTGAGTTCCAGCTTTGGCCAAGCACTGTTCTAGTTACTCGAACAAAACTGACAGAGATTCCTGCACGTGTGGAGCTTGCTTTAAATAAATAAATAATAAACATAATAAGTCAATTGATAGAATATTGTTGTTATTAGATGCCATTGAATTAGCCCCCAATTCATGGCAACCCCATGCACAAGGAAAAGAAATGCTGCCTAGTCCTGTACCATCTCCGTGATCAGTTGGGGATTGGACCATGGTGATTCATAGCATTTTTATTGGCTGAGTTTTGGAAGTATATCACCAGGCCTTTCTTCCTTGTCCATCTGTGTGTGGAAGTTCCCCCAAAACCTGTTCGGCATTAGAGCAACAAGCAAGCCTCCACTGACAGACAGGTGGTGGCTGGGATGAAGTGCATTGGCCGGGAATCAAACCTGGTTCTCCTGCATGGAAGATGAGACTTCTACCACTGAACCACCAATATTCTCAGTATATAAAATATTAGATGGTAATAAATACTACCAAGAGTGAGCATGATGAGAAAGGGAGGAATTGATTTTGCAATTTTAAATGGAATGGTCCGTGGAGACCTCATTGAGAAGATAACGTGTGAGCAAAGACTTGAAGGAAGTGAAGGGGATTTTTTTTTTTTAATGAAAATATGAGTAGAGGAATCTTTCCTGTGAACTGAAACACACTGTTATATAAAATATCTTCCACAGAAGAGAAGGGAAATGAGACCTGTTGCTTACATTTTAAAGTTCAGTTCCTTATATACTTCTGAGTTTTCCTAATATTTCAGGTACCATCATGAGAAGCCAGGTTGCTGCTGCCTTTTATGGGGTTCCTATGTCACTGGCTAGCACAAATAGTTAAGCATTGGGCTACTAATTGAAAGGTTGGTGGTTTGAACCCACCTAGAGGTTGCTCGGACGAAAAGCCTGGCAACCTGCTTTGAAAAGCTCACAGCCTTGAAAACCCTAGGGAGCATAGTTCTACTCAGCACACATAGGGTCATCATGAGTCAGAATTGACTTGAGGGCAACTGGTTTTTTTTGTTTTGGGGGGGGTTTTTCGGTTCTGTGTCACTGGCTCATCCTGGCACTGTGGTGGACTTACTTTTGTAGACAGAAAGTGAGATGAAGGGCTATCCTTCAGAGAGAGAGCAACTCTGCAGGTAGAGAGCGAGATTGTGGGCATCGTTCTATTCAGGAGGAGGCATCAATTGTGCTATTGTGTGAGGGGTTCGTTTTACCCTCGTGGATTGCTTCCACAGAAGAGAGCTGGAGCTGAGCCACAGACAGAAAACAATTTATGTCAAAAGTGGCAGAATAAAACACGGATGCCCATTGATTCACAATCCCAGGCTTTGACGGGTGTAGCCAAATCTAACTGGAGGCATCATTCTACTGCTGAGAAGGAGCTTTCTCTGGAGAAGCTGAGGTATGCATTATCAAAACAAACCCGATCCAGAACTCAGAATTTCAGAGCTACAGGAATTTGCTATCTTGGAAAAAAAAAAAAAAAAGTTTCCCCCTTCAGACAGCTACCTTAAATTAAAGGCCCCCAGGATTATAGCCGATATCTGATCTAGCATTCGATACTGGAACACAGTATTTGTACCCAGACCCTGTGCCCTACCTAGCTTTTGACATTCAAAGACGTGGTTACAATGTTTATGCTTCCGAGAAGGAGGCTATGAGAATGGGCACCACTTCAGAAATGTTGATTTTGGAGAAGTCATCCTAAATAAAAGGCTTTTTTGTTTCCATCACGTCAGATGAAATGGTCCTGTCCAACCCTCGCGAGCCTTAGGCTGAATAATCACAAGGGCTGTTTTTTGTGCATTTTCTCTCCAGTGTCAACAAGAAAGCAAAGTATAAAGAAAGCCTTGTCACGCCTCAGGAATTTCTGGGATGTGGCTCACACTGAACTTTTCTAGGCATGTTAATGGCCTTGGGTAATATTTTGGTGATTTCTATCTAACAAATTGCTCTCTTTGAGTCTGGTGGTAGGTGGAAAAAGAGAATGGGGGAAATGTTGACTGGATGAGGAACTACACTGAGCAGTAAACTCGGTCTCATGTTTCCTTTGCAAGCAAATTACCGCTCTCGTCAGCAGTGTGCGGGATTTTAAGAGTGACCCACGTCCTGCCATATTCTGGAGGAATAAACTCATAGGTGGAGGCCAGAGTTTTAGTCTGGGTTTCCCCTGAGATAAAGATTCCAGTGCAAGTAGCTTATCTGGAAAAGGAGTGGGGACATGGGCCAGCGAAGGGAGGCTAGCAATGAAGGCAGTTACCAAAGCTAATAAAGGCAGTGACAGGAGCTTCTAGGAGCTTTCGGAAAATGGCATGAAACAGAGCTAACCTAGTGTTTTCTCTCAGCACGTTAAAGCTATCCGTCAATTCACATATTCAACAAATATATCTGAGAGCCCCTAAAGCCAGACAGTGGTGGCTCAGTGGTAGAATTCTAGCCTTCCATGCAGGAGATCTGAGTTCGATTCCCAGCCAATGCATCTCATGCACAGCCCCCACCCATCTGTCAGTGGAGGCTTGTGTGTTGCTATGATGCTGAAGAGGCTTCAGTGTGGCTTTCAAACTAAGATGGACTAGGAAGAAAAGCCTGGTGATTTACTTCCAAAAATCAGCCAATGAAAACCCTGTGGGTCATGACGGTCCAATCTGCAACCGATCATGGGGATGGCACAGGACCCAGCAGTGTTTTTTGGAAACCTTGGTGGCGTAGTGGTTAAGGGTTCAGCAGCTAACCAAAGGGTTGGCAGTTCGAATCCACCAGGTGCTCCTTAGAAACCCTGTGGGGCAGTTCTACTATGTCCTATAGGGTCACTATGAGTTGGAATCGACTCAACAGCAATGGGTTTGTTTTTTTGGTTTAAGGCCAGACAATTCTACCAGGCATGATGGTAGAGGGATACATCAGTGAACAAAACAAATAAAAATCTATGCACCCATGTAGCTTTCATTTTAAAAGGAAGACAATAAGCTGGAAAAATAAGTAAAGTCTATACCTGTGCAATTCAATATGGTAGCTTCTAGATGACATGCTGAGAAGCAAAGATGTCACTTTGAAACTAAAGTGTGACTGACCCAAGCCATGGTATTTTCAATCACCTCATATGCATGCAAAAGCTTCACAAAAAATAAGGAAGACAGAAGAAGAAATGATGACTTTGAATTAAGGTGTTGGCGAAGAATATTGAATATACCAGAACTTCCAGAAGAACACACAAGTCTGTGTTGGAAGAAGTACAGCCAGAGTGCTCCTTGGAAGCTAGGATGGCAAGACTTAGTCTCATGTACTTTGGATGCGTTATCAGGAAGGACCAGTTCCTGAAGAAGGACATCATGCTTGGTAAGACAGAGGGTCAGCAAAAAAGAGGAAGACCATCGACAAAATGGACTGACACAGTGGCTGCAACAATGGGCTCAAACATAGCAACAATTATGAGGATGGCACAGGATTGAGCAGTGTTTCCTTCTGTTGTACATAGGGTTGCTATGAGTAGGAACCAATTTGATGCCACCTAAAACAACAACAGGTCACATGGGGAGGAACCCTGGTGGTGCAATGATTAAGTGCTCGGCTGCTAACCAAAAGGTTGGTGGTTCAACCCACCAGCAGGTCTGCAGGAGAGAAGACCTGGTGATCTGTTCCTGTAAAGAGTACAGTCTAGAAGCCCTATATGCCAGTTCTACTCTGTCCTATAGGGTTGCTGTGAGTCAGAATTGACTTGACAGCACACAACAATAGCCGCCACATGGGGCTATTGAGCACTTTAAACGTGGTTTGTCCAAATTGAGATGTGCCCTAAGTATAAAATAACCACTGGATTTTCGAGATACACGATGAAAAAATAATGTAAAATATCTCATTAGTAATTTTTATATTGAGAACATGTTGAAATGGTAATCTGGATATATGGGATTAATTAAAATATATTGTTAAAATTAATTTCACCTATTTATTTTTCTTCATTTAATATGGCTACTAAAAAATTTAAATATACATGTGTGGCTTGTATTTGTGGCTCTCGTCTTTCTACGGGACAGTGCTTGTCAAGACTCTAGACCCTGGCTACTCAATGTGGGGTCTACATTCCAGTTGCATCAGCTTCACCTGGGAGCTTGTTAGAAATGCAGACAATCTGGCCCAACCAGACTTGCTGAATCAGAATCTGCATTTAAAAAAGATCCCCAGGTGATTTGTTGACACATTAATTTCTGAGAACCACTGATCTACGTTGTTCTTGTGTGCAGTCGAGTCGATTCTGACTTATATCAACCTTATAGGACAGAGTAGAACTGCCCCATAGGGTTTCCTAGGCTGTAATTTTTATGGGTGCAGATTGCCACATCTTTCTTCCGTGGAGTGTCTGGTTGGTTCAAACTGCCGACTTTCAGTTAGCAGCCAAATGCTTAACCATTGCGTCTCTAGGACCTCTTTCACTGATCTATAGTGTGTACTTACAACGTGCTAAGATGAAAATTAGGCAGAGAGGGAGGATAAGATAGTCAGGTGGTTTTCTGGTTTTGCTCTTTCCAATTTTAGACATGGTGTCTAGGAAAGTCTTCACTAGGAAAATAATAATTAAGTAAATCCTAAAGGAAATGATGGAGAAGCCATGCAGATATATTTGGGAAGATTATTCCAAGCACAGAAACAGCTGGTGCAAAATCCTGAGGCAGGTATGATTAAAAAGAAAGGGGATGGAGCATGGGTGGAGTCAAATGACTTCAGGAGAATGATAGAAGTTGTGGTTGGGCAGGTATTGGAGCCATATTACATAGGCTCTAAAAGTCATTAAAGCAACTTTGGCTTCTACTCTGAACGGGCTAGGAAGCCAAAGGGTGACATGATCTGACTCTCATTTCAACAGGAATACTCTGAATTCTGTCTTGAGAAAAGACTCTAACAGGTTAAGAGTAAAAGAGAAAATCCAATTATACTAAATAACCTAAGCAAGAGATTTGGAGGCTTAAGCCTGAGTGGTAATAATGCAGGTTATGAGAAGTGATCAGATTCGTGATTTATTTAGGAGATTGAATCAGCAGGATTTTTGAAATAGAGTAATCAGTGAAAACTCAATATACTTTTGCCTTAAGTGGAAGAACGGAGGTGTCATTCTCTGAGATGGCAGAGAGTAGGAGAAGAGCAGGTTTAGGGGAAATATTAGGAGCTTGGTTGTGAACAGCAAATAGCAAGATGCTTATCGATATACAAGTGGACTTTAGGTAAGCAGGTAGATGTATAAATCTGGGATTCAAAGGCAAGGCTGGGCTATGGATAGAAATTGTAAAGCTTTTGTATTTAGATGACACTTAATTCCATGTAATTGGAAGAGTTCATGAGGAACTGAGAGTAGATAGAAAGAGAAAAGGTAAAGACTCAACCCTGGGACACAGAAATACGTGGATATCAGTGGGAAGGGGAAGAGCAAGTAAGGAGATTGAGGAGTGGCCTGAGAGGTAGCAGCAAAATCAGATAAATGTACTGACCTGGAAGTGAAGTGAACACAGTGTTTTGAGGAGGAAGGAGTTATCAGCTGGATCAAAGAATGCTGACGGGGAAATTAGGATTAGGATGAGAACTGACTGTACAATTTGGCAGCATGGAACTCTTCAGTAATCCTGAGAACAGTTTTTGTAGAGTGTAGATGAGAAAGCCAGACTAGACTTGATTCATATGAGAATGGGAAGAGAGAAATTGGTGATAATAAGTATAGATAACTTCAATTCCCTTATCACTCTTCCACGTTGTTGTAGTCACTTAGCTAAATCCCAACCCTCATTAAATCCAAATCTCTGCCTGTTCCAGGCCTGCAACTACAGCTGCATCCACACAACTGGAGAGAACCCAAAAACTTCCGGCTGGCCTCATTTTCAACTCATGATCACTGTATCACCAAAGGACTAACAGAGGACATGAAGCACAGCCTCCACCAGCCTGAGCCCAGAAGAACTAGATGGTGCCCGGCTACCACAACCAACCACTCTGAGAGGATCACAATAGTGAGTCCTGGCCAGAGCAGGAGAAAAATGTAGAACAACATTCAAATTCACAAAAAAAGACCAGACTTACTGGTCTGACGGAAACTGGAGGAACCCCTGAGACTATGCTCCCTAGACATCCTTCTAACTCAGAACTGAAGCCACTCCTGAAGTTCATCTGTCAGCCAAAGATTAGACAGGCCTATCAAACAAACAATAACACCCAAGAGGAACGTGCTCCTTAGATCAATCAAGTATACAAGACAAGTGGGCGACACCTGCCCAAAAGCAAAGATGAGAAGGAAGGAAGGGACAGGAAAATCAGATGAATGGAAACAGGGAATCTGGGGTGGAAAGGGGGAGAGTGCTGACACTTTGCAGGGATTTCACCTAATGTTATGTAACAATTTGTGTATAAATTTTTGAATAAGAAACTAATTTGCTCGGTAAACTTTTACCTAAAGCATACTAAGATAAAAAAATAAACAAATGAAACACAATTATATCAAGATATCATACCATTCTATTCCATCTTCCATTCTTGTGTTCAGAAGTCATCTACCTGCGTAACTAATGCTCCGTTTAGGATATTCTTTCCCTGTCTTTGTCATTCTGTTAAGATGTATTTTTTGCTTTTGATGTCCTGCAGTTTGATTCTGTTGTATTAAGGTGTCAATTTCTTCTTATCTTGCTTGGGATTAATTGGGCTTTTTGGAAATATTTTTTGATCTTTCACCATTTTTGGAATATAATCGAATATTATCTCTGCTCCATCTTCTCTCTATCCTCTCCTTCTGGAAATGTGAATATTTTTAGTGAATACGTGTTAGTCTTAACAATCAAATATTCAGAGTTCCAGGAAAGGAGAGAGAGAATGGACCACAGGCAATATTTGAAGTGGCAATAGCTAACATTTATTCCAGATATACTCACTCTAATCTCCATGTCTCCTCAACTGTGTCTAACATGCTATTAAACCTGTCCATTTACTTTTTCTTTTCAATTTCTAGAAGTTCCATTTGCTTTCTGTACACATGTACACGGTCATTCTTTGTAGTTTCCTGTACTTTGCAGGTATTTCCAAACCTTGATTTCATTTTTACTCTGAACTGTTGGTTTCTGTTCCTGGTCCTATATTTCTTGGAGAATTAATTATGGGAAGTTTTTTGAGGTCTAGAATAAAGGTAAGTTCCTCCAGATAGAACTTGAGTTTGTTTCTGCCATGGACCTGGGAGGCATCTCAGTCTGGACACTCTTTACTAAATGCTCTACTTGAATTTGCTTATGTGAATTTAGGCAGAAACTATAAACGAATCGGCTAGTGGTTACCATTCCTTCCTTCCTTCTTTGCCCCTGCTCAGCTTAGTATGAAAGCAACAAAGCAACTTTCTTGCAGTCTTCGGCGGGGGCGGGGGTGTAATACTTTTTTTTTTTTCCCAATCAATCTTTAAACTGAAAGTGGAGCCCTTTGGGGCCCCAGCTTTTTGAGGGAAGGCCTGCTGTTAGACCACCCACTTTGTCTTCTGTTCTACAAACCCTTACAAGAACTTGAAAATGACAGCTCAAGTTCCGACTTTGGCAAATGCCTCCAGGCCAAAGGGGCTATCCTGCTTGGCTTTCTGTTTTAGCTTCCAGCTCTCACTTTGATTTTGGCCTCAGGACACCTTACTATTCTGCAGCTCATCTATGCTTTTAGGAACATGCATTTTTTTTCTTCACCAGTATTTTTAGTCATTTTTCAGTGGGAAAGACTGGCCTGATAGCTAACCCACTATGTTACTAAAAATGTCTCTCTTCCCGTGCAGCACAGTCAGGCCTACTAGGGGCTTCAGGTACTATTTACATCCTTTGGGCTTTGTTGTTGTTGTTAGGTGCCACTGAGTCGATTCTGACTGATAGCGACCCGATGTACAACAGAACGAAACACTGGCTGTCCTGCGCCATCCTCATGCTCATTGTTATGCTTGAGCCCATTGTTGCGGCTACTCTGTCAATCTGTCTCATTGAGGGTCTTCCTCTTTTTCACTAACCACCTACTCAAGAACATGATGTCCTTCTCCAGGAACTGATCCCTTCTGATAACATGTCCAAGTGTGTGAGACGTAGTCTCGCCATCCTTGCTTCTAAGGAGCATTCTGGTTGTACTTCTTCCAAAGATAGATTTGTTCGTTTTTTTAGCAGTCTATGGTATATTCAATATTCTTCACCAAAACTACAATTCAAAGGCATCAATTCTTCTTTGGTCTCCCTTATTCATTGTCCAGTTTTCGCATGCATATGAGGCAATTGAAAACACCACGGTTTCCCTCAAGCTCACCTTAGTTTTCAAGGTGACATCTTTGCTTTTGAACATTTTAAAGAGGGCTTTTGCAGCAGATTTGCCTAGTTCAATGTGTTTTGATTTCTTGGCTGCTGCTTCCATGGGTGTTGATTGTGGATCCAAGTAAAATGAAATCATTGACAACTTCAGTCTTTTCTCTGTTTATCATAATGTTGCTTATTGGTCCAGTTGTGAGGATTTTTGTTCTTTTTATGTTGAGGTGTAATCCATACTGAAGGCTGTCGTCTTTGATGTTCATCAGTGAGTGCATCAAGCCCTCTTCACTTTCAGCAAGCAAGTTTGTGTCATCTGCATAACACAGGTTGTTAATGAGTCTTCCTCCAATCCTGATGAGGAATCCTGATGTTCTTCTTAATATAGTCCAGTTTCTGGGATTATTTCCTCTGCATACAGATTGAATAAGTATGGTGAAAAGATACAACCCTGACATACACCTTTCCTGACTTTAAACCACGCAGTATCCCCTTGTTGTGTTCAAACAACTGCCTCTTGATCTACATATAGGTTTCTCACGAGCACAATTAAGTATTCTGGAATTCCCATTCTTCACAATGTTATCCATAATTTGTTATGATCCACACAGTCAAATGCCTTTGCATAGTCAAT
>NW_004444052.1:2740028-2742191 GCF_000243295.1 Trichechus manatus latirostris
AACCTGGGGGGCTCATCTTCTGGCACTATATCAGACAATGTTCCACTGCTATTCATAAGGTTTTCACTGGCTAATTCTTTTCAGAAGTAGACTGCCTTGTCCTTCTTCCTAGTCTGTCTTAGTCTGGAAGCTCAGCTGGAACCTGTCTGCCATGGGTGACTGTGCTGGTATTTGAACGCCGGTGGCATAGCTTCCAGCATCACAGCAACATGCAAGCCCCCACAGTACGACAAACTGACAGATCCGTGGGGGCCTTGTTCCACATGAATTTTACAAGCATGAATTTAAGCCAAAGGCCAGATATGAATTTGGGCTACAGATTCTGTAGTCCTATTAGACAGAACAGATGAGATCTGCTTCTATCATCACCCATGAAGCGAATTGAATTAGTAAAAAGAATTTTAGAAATTGAGGGAGATTCTAGCAGAGTAACCAACATTATGTTGCTTGCTTTGACACACATGGCTCATTTAATCAGAAAGCAGAACTCAAGTGCCACATGAGTGGCCTTGTATAATCTTTGGCTTTTGATTCAAGATTTAAAAACTTGATCCTCAGCTGTGGCCATTCGTTCATTTGCTAACATAGAGTTTTTAATGCTATCTAAGGCAACTGTTTACTTATGGTAGGATGGTCCAATAAAAATACAGTTGGCTTGTTAGACGGGCTTTATCATTGTTAAATTTAAACCTATAAGGAGTTTCCAGCAGAGAAAAAAATCAGATGATAATTTAAAATAATGTAAAGAAAACGAGATTTGCTTCAGAATATAAATGTGTAAAAAGTATTTGAAGAAATACTCAAGCGCAACTTCCCTTTAATATTTTTTTATCTTGCTCACAGTTGTCTGTGTCACTCCGGAGTCAGTCTTCATGATTTTGAGGAATGCTTATGTGTATTTTGCAGTCTGAAAAAATACACAACAGTTCCCAAGGGTATAATTTCACAAGGCAAAATCTACCCGCAGAATTCGGATTTACTAATAGATAAAAGGAATCCTATAATGACATTTGAGAAGAAACCTCAATTACTATGAACATAATTGTAGATGCTTCGGGCTGGGGGCAGAAAGGACATAGACCAGTTTTGTGCTAAATACTTTATCCTTTACCAAGTGTTTACCACATCCATTCTCCCCTGCTGAACAAAGAAGCAATAGGCTATTTTGAATCTAGATTTTGACGTTTTAGGCTATAAAATTCCATAGATTTGGCTTGCATTGATGGGACCAGGGATGGTGCCTGCCCTACAGGCTGGCATGAGAAAGGTAAGCAGCTTAGGATGTGGTCTTGCAGGTCCTGCATGGCACCTCTGCCCAGTAAGGGCATTCTGCTTTTGTTGGTGATAACCTTAGCAAACCAATAATGTCTTCTCTTTTGAGAAGTCAGAATGTGAATGTCAGGTATTAAAGAGCACAATAGATGGTAGAATAAAACAGAATCCAAGAGATGCACAGAGAGTCGATTACAAGCAGAAGAAATGAGGCAGTGTTGTTGTTAGTTGCTGTTGAGTGGTCTCTGACTCCTGGAGACCTCATGTACAACAGAACAAAACATTGCCTGGTCCTGCATCACCTTGATGGTTGTTCGTATGTTTGAGCCCATGGTTGTGGCTGTTGTGTCACTCCATGTCATTGAGGGTATCCCTCGTTTTCACTGACCCTGTACTTTACTAATGAGGCAGCAGAAGCTAAGAGTTACCAGAAACCATGAGGAAGAGCAGTAAGTAGAGAGAGACCATATAGAGTGGTCATAGAAAACAGAGAAAGGGGGAAGCTGAGACAGAAAATTGTTGGATAATAGCACTATTCTTGGGACACTAGTCTCACTTTAGTTTCATGAACAGAATTCTGGCTCTTCAGGGGAGTTAGTTGCATGCTATATGTTTTTTCTTTGCTTGTTTTTAAATTTTAAATTGCTTATGTATCATTCTAATAAACTCTCATTACCTTAACAAAAATATGTTTCTATTTCTTAATAACAGAAAGATTTTAATGAAACCAGCCCTGATGAAAAATAAACAATGGCAAAAATGTCCTTTTAATAAATTTTTCATGAGCAAAGTGGTCAAGGTGGTATAGTAGACTTATATTTTGAGACCCTCTCTTCTTCTCCAAACAATAGCAATGACAGATTTAAAATACATGTTTGTGTGTGTATAGCA
>NW_004444052.1:2743206-2745127 GCF_000243295.1 Trichechus manatus latirostris
AGTCCTAAATTGCAAAGAGCAAACTGGGCGCTGAACAGGATAAACAAAAATCAATTCATACCAGATACATCAAAATGCACAGACGTCAGAGAAAATCTTAAAAGCCACCAAAGGAAAAGAAGCACTCTTAAAACTTAGTAGACAGGAAATACAGGTTACCTACAAATGAGCAATAGGTAGACTGACAGCAATTTTCTCAACAATAAAAATGTATGATAAAAGACAGTGAAATAGTGTCTTCAGAATGCTGAGGGAAAATATGTTTTGACTTATAATTCTATAGTTAGTTAATTTGTAATTTATGTAAGTGCCTTAAATGAAGACATTCCCAAGTATCTGGAGAATCAACTGCCATCATTTTTCACCAAAAGAATTAATTACAGTGTAATGTAACTCAGAGAAATGAAGTGGGATACAAAACAAAAATTCTTGAGCACAAGAATTTAGGTAAATTTTAATTTGATTTTGACTATAAAAACAGTTACTAATTTTTATGTTAAAAAGAAAGATGAAAAAAGTTTTGTACATAATAAAAAATTAGATGGCAAGCATGCAGTAACTAGGTAAATTATGCTTTCTTGTTTTGATATTTTTTACCAGCTGCTCTTGAGTCAATTCCAACTCATGGTGACCTCATGTGTGTCAGAGTAAACTGTGCTCCATAGTGTTTCCAAAGGCTGATTTTTTGGAAGTAGATCTCCAGGTCTTTCTTTCAAAGTGCGTTTGGGTGGACTGCAACCTCCAACCTTTTGGTTAGCAGTTGAGTGCCTTGACCGTTTGTACCACCCAGGGACTCCTGCCTTGATTTTAAGGGGTAGAATAGAGATAGTGAGTAACATGAAAGGGCACTGACATAATGAAATTATATGTATCTTAATATATAAATGCACATTTACAGCTGTGCTAGATGACATAATGAAATAGCTCATTGCTTGTACACAGAATTACATGAATGGGATTGCTACAAATGCAGAGAGATTTGGTGTGTTCTGGTGACTCAAATATCATTAGCAGTGTTGCATTCAGTGGCATGATTTCCAAAATATTGACTAACTTTTGGTAAAGTTCCAAGGCAGGGTACAACTTTCCCTTGCTTTTTCATAGTTTTTACATTTCAAAAAAGACTCAGTGTAAATTAAAACTGTGAAAATACTTTGTGTTTATAGGTAAAATGGAATAAACAAGTATTTCATCTCATGAAGTCCTGGTGGACTTTCAAGAACCATGTGGGATTTGGGATCATTCTTTGTTGTGCAGGACTGTCTCTTGAACTGAAGGACATCTAGGTTCCCTAGCCCCACCCACTGACTTCTGGTAACATACCCTCCCCACAAAGATCGTCACAACCAAAGACTCCCTCTATAATTTCTAGAAGGTTGCCCAGTCAAGAACAACTCCTATGGATAAATGCTTTGGAGCTAGGGTGGTCCTGGAGTCCTGATGATTCTGTCCCATAATTGAAATCCTAGTTTCTAGGCTGCTCTGATGCCAAAAACTTCTAGTACCTTGTTAGGTGATCACTTTGTCTCCTGAAACATCAGATTCCCCATGGGAAAGTAACCTCAGGGTCAGCTCACTCATTGGGGGTTTCTCTAACTTAGATTTCAGTTTGCACTCGAAGCAGTCACTCTAGTGCCCCTGTTAGTGGAGAACAGAAGCAGAAGATTCCAAAAGACTCTCATCTTGAAAGGAGAAGAGCTTGTAAGATCATCAAATACCTTAGTCATCTAGTGCTGCTATAACAGAAGTACCACAATTGGATGGCTTCAACAAACAGAAGTTTATTCTCTCACAGTCTAGTAGGCTAGAAGTCCAAATTCAGGGCATCAGCTCCAGGGAAAGGCTATCTCTCTCTGTTAGCTCTGCGGGAAGGTCCTTGTTATCAATCTTCCCCTGGACTAGGAGCTTCTCAGTGCAGGAA
>NW_004444052.1:2745773-2746554 GCF_000243295.1 Trichechus manatus latirostris
CCAGTCAGACCATCATGATCCATAGGGTTTTCATTGGCTGATTTTTGGAAGTAGATGGCCAGGCCTTTCTTCTTAGTCCATCTTAGGCTGGAAGCTCGGCTGAAATCTGCTCACCATCACAGCACGTGCAAACTGCCACTGATGGTCAAGTGGTAGCTATGCATGAGGTGCATTGGCTGGGAGGTGGGCCCTGGTCTTCAGCATGGAAGGTGAGAATTCTACCACTGAACCACCTCTGCCCTCAGCGTAGTTTAGGAGGTGCATAAAGAACACACATTTATGAAGTACTGACGGTGCAACTGGGTTAGGACCTGGGGATGCAAAGATGTGGAATCCCCCCTTCCTTGAGAAACTTGAACTCCTTTAGGGAAGACAGACCACAGAACAGAGCATTTCAATACAACTTGTTGAGTGCTGTAGTAGCCCCAAGGAGAGAGCCATAATTCATCCCTTGGGTGGAGTGAGGAGAGGTCGGGTAAAGCTTTCTGGAAGAGGAGTCCCACTTGGGCTGATTCCAAATGAAATGTAAAAGCTCCTAGGTCATGCTGTGCCAGCTCAGTTAAGGTCAAGGGTCACTTTTACGTCACTTAAAACTCTTCCTGACCACTCTTTAGCTAGATTTATTCCACTGACAAACTCAACAACTATATCAAAGCAGTGAATTGTACTGTTGGAACTGTTGAAAGCTTTGCTTCCAACCCACTGAGTTAATCATGAGAACTCCCAAATGGTTCCAGCACATTAGCTGGATTTATTTAACCATCTTTATTTTAAGGCAGTC
>NW_004444052.1:2749300-2752054 GCF_000243295.1 Trichechus manatus latirostris
GCCATCCTCATGATCTTTGCTATGCTTGAGCCTATTGTGCAGCTACTGTGTCAATCCATCTCGTAGAGGGTCTTCCTCTTTTTTGCTGACCCTCTACCTTACCAAACATGATGTCCTTCTCCAGGGACTTCTCCATCCTGATAACATATCCAAAGTACCTGAGATGAGCTCTTGCCATCCTTGCTTCTAAGGAGCATTCTGGCTGTACTTCTTCCAAGACAGGTTTGTTTATTCTTTTGGCAGTCCATGGTATATTAAACATTCTTAGCCAACACCATAATTCAAAGGCATCAATTCTTCTTTGGTCTTCCTTATTTATGGTCCAGCTTTCACGTGCTTATGAGGTGACTGAAAATACCATGTAATAGAAGAGACTTGTAATAATGGAGTTGAATAAATGAAGGAATTAATAAATGAATAACTAGCCTGATTACGTTGTTAGTAACAAATTAACACTAAAATAAGATCACTTGAAGAAAGTGTTGTTTCAGAATAATTTAATACACAGGCAAGATGACTTTTTTTTTTCTAAAAATTAATGATTCATTAGGCACAATACTAAGATAATGCTAAGTATTAGCAAATGACATTTATGCTGCTATTGTTGTTAGTTGCCTTTGAGTTGGCTCTGTCTCATGGTAACTTTAGGTATAACAGGAAGAAACATTGCCAGGTCTTGTGCCATTCTCACAATTGTTGGTATGTTTGAGTCCATTGTTGGAACTATTGTGTGAATCCATCTTATGAAGGATTTCCCTTGTTTTTGCTGACCTGCTACTTTACCAACCATGATGTCTTTCTCTAGTGAATGATCCTTCCTGATAATGTGTCCAAAAATAAGCTAGAAGACATCTCACCATCCTCTCTTGTAAGGTGCCTTCTGGCTTTACTTCCTCCAAGACGGATTTGTTCATCCTTCTTATGGCAGTTTACAGTATATCCAATATTCTTTGCCAACCCCACAGTTCAAACGCATCAATTCTCCTTCGAGCTTCCTTTTTTATTGCCCATTCACATGCATGTGAGGTGTCCATCCACATGGCTTGGGTCAGACGCACCTGACATTTATAAAGCACTTTATAGTTTCCCAAAGTTTTCTCATATATTTTCTCCTGCATACATTTGTCAAAGGATGATGAGACGACCATTTAATATCTGAAATAAAAAGACTTACTGCTTATTGCTTACTATACGAAAGGACAGCCATGGTGGCCAGGCACAGTCTCTCCACAGAATCAGAACAATTATGTAGAGTTTTGGGCAGGGTAGAGTTCAGGGATTGCTGGACTTTCAGAGGCATCAGTGGGCTGTCATCTGCAGAAGTGCAGTATTTGGGTAAGACTTGTTGATTGGTTGGCACTTAGAGGCACATTATCGGCATAAGTCTGTTCCCGATTGGCTAACTTTTGGAAGCAAGGGGCTGACAGTGATTGGTTGGCTTCCAAAAGCGTGTTTACAGAGGCAAGTTATCATTGATCAATTGAACAGATTTAAAAATGATACTGATGACTACTTGTCATGACTACAGAACAACCAGTCTTTTCCTAAGTTGAGGGAACTTTTTTTTTTGTATAGAGAACAAAGTTTATTAGTGATTAACAAGAGTGGGAGAGAGGGAGGTAATGGGGGGTTGATGGTGATGGAAATATCGCATTGATTAAGGGTAGTTTGCACAGCCAATTATGGTAAGTGTTGTGAATAAGTTATACAACGGTAAAAAGTTGAATTGGCAAAAGTTGTGTGATAGACATATTTATAAAAATAACCAAAAAAAAAAAAAAAAAAACCCATTGGCCATCGAGTTGATTCTGACTCATAGTGACCCTGTGGACAGAGTAAAAATAACCAAAAAAAAAAAAAGTAGCTGCTGAGGCTGCTTATGTACAACCAAAAACCTTATAAGATTTGGTTTCTTGATTTGGAGGTTTAGGGTATGGTTTTATGGAAAGTCCCATTTAATTGGCCTAATAGCATGTTGACTGCTTCTGTTCTACCTCCTAGTTTGATGCGTAGTACCTGGGGTCTTAAAAGCTTGCAAGTGGCCATCCAAGTTACAACAATTGGTTTCTGTTTGCCTTGTAATTTTGGTGAGATTCAGAGTTGGAAAGTGGAGTATTGCATGCTGTGAAGAAGGGCATAACCTTCACACCTCTATAAATAAGGCCTTGATCGTGGAGTTGTTTGGAAATCCATCAGAGAGAGTCTGTGAATTGTGGGTACATAGTTTTGTAGTCATTGTCAAAGTCAATCCACTGGCCAAGCCTGGTTATAATAGACCTCCACTCAGTAGAATATCTATCTCATCACAATTGCTTGGCACTGATTGTTATACTTTGCAATTGCCATCTTGACCACATCCTCTGATCCTCTGATTTCTAGTGTCTTATCAATTTCCTATTCTACAGGTAAACCATGAGAATCTATCCAAATCTTCCGTCAATATGAAATCCACTCTGATGAGCATATCTTGTAACTATGTCTTTAATTGTCCCTGCAAGTATATGTTCACAGTGAGGCAGTCCAGTTACAAAAGAAGGCCTATCATAGAAGATAAATCTTGGTCTATATTGTGACTGCTTTAACCATTCCTGAAAACAATTAATTCGGACCAAAATTACAAGATTTTCTCTTCAGCAGGAAAACTGCTATTTTTTGGAACTTACTGAATCATTTTGTTGCTGAGGAGTCAGGAGGGCAGGGGCGGGTCAGGCGGCAGTTGGGGAGCTCCTGGGTTCGGAGCCCCTCCAGAAGGAG
>NW_004444052.1:2753028-2753778 GCF_000243295.1 Trichechus manatus latirostris
GTGGATGGCTTTAACAAAAAGAAATTTATTCTCTCACAGTCTAGTAGGCTGGAAATCCAAATTCAGGGTGCCAGCTCCAGGGGAAGTCTTTCCCTCTCCGTCAGCTCAGGGGGAAGGTCTTTGTCGTCAGTCTTCCCCCTGATCTAGGAGCTTCTCGGAGCAGGAAACTCAGGTTCAAAGGACATGCTCTGCTCCCACGGTATGAGGTCCCCATGTCTCTCTGTTCACTTCTGTCTTTTATATCACAAAAGAGATTGGCTTAAGATACAATATAGTCTTGTAGATTGAGTCCTGCCACGTTAACACAGCTGCCACTAATCTTATCTCATCACATCATAGAGATAAGATTTACAACTACAGGAAAATCACATCAGATGACAAAATGGTGGACAATTCACACAATACTGGGAATCATGGCCTAGCCAAGTTGACAGACATTTTTGGGGGACACAATTCAATCCATGACAGTAGGCAAGGGTGAAAGCAAAGAGAGTAATCAGTGGACTCAGGCAGTAATGAGAGATATTTTTGGCTCAAGCCAGAGTATTAGAAATGGAGTTGGTGAAAAGTGGTCAGAGTCTGCATGTACTCTGAAGGTAAAACCTACAGAATTTGCTGATGGATAGGATGTGGGGTATGAGAAGACAGGAGCCAGGATGACTTTTGGGCAGAGCAATTATAATTGCTATTTTAAAATAAGGACTATTCCAGGAGGCTTAGTGGGTGTCTTAGTCATCTAGTGCTGCTATA
>NW_004444052.1:2754949-2755827 GCF_000243295.1 Trichechus manatus latirostris
TGGCATCTTACTGAGTTTCTTCTTAGTCTCATTTCTGGAATGGATATCTTATGATAGGTTTATTGTATATTGTCTTACAAAGTTTCTATTCTAAAATATTTCTGGCTATGGGCTCCATGAAGTTTTACTGAATCAAATACCTTCCACGTTCCTATTTAAAAAAAAAAAAAAAACAAACCCATTGCTATCAAGTCAATTCTGACTCATAGTGACCCTATAGGACAGATTAGAACTGCCCCATAGACTTTCTAAGGAGCTCACGGTGGATTTGAACCACTGACCTGTTGGTTAGCAGCCATAGCACTTAACCACTACACCACCAGGGTTTCCTACAGGGAACAGTAATTGTGTAGCTTTCAAAGTTGCCAACCATGATAAAAACAACACAACCAATCAAACGAATAAACAAAGAAGCCACCTTTCTTCCAAAAGTAGAAAGAGTGGATTCCAAAAGCATAGCTCCTAGAACGTTAGAATGGAAAGTGACTTTATAAATCTTCACTTTTAATGCCTTCACTTTAGAGCTGAGGAAGACAAAGCCCTAGAGGGGTTTGGAAGTCCTACCCAACTTAACACAGCCAACTATGGGCAAACCAGAACTGGACTTCTACACTGGGGTTCCATCCCCCATATGAGAGAACTGAGAAAAGAGAAAAGCGTGGGTAATCAATGCCCATGACTGGTGACCTTGAGCTTTTCATGAGCAGACTAGATTTGGAGAACGGAAAACCAGGGCAAAGATGAAGCAGAAGGCAGATGTTCTGCAGTACTCAAGAGTAGGACTGTTTCAAGGAGTGGCTTAGCCAGAGCACAGGAAGCAAAACTCTATCTTCACCACTTATTTAACACATTACTTAAACTCCCCAGGCCTCTATTTC
>NW_004444052.1:2756121-2783988 GCF_000243295.1 Trichechus manatus latirostris
CGAACTGCCAAACTTTCAGTTAGCAGCTGAGCCCCTTAACTGTTTGCCCCACCCAGGGACTTTTATTATCATTAGTGTTTGTTTGACAGCAAAGTCAGAGAACCTAGATTGAAACCCTAGCTCTGCCACTAGCCTTGTGATCTCAGACAAGTCACTGACCTTCTTTGAGCCAGTTTCCTCATTCTAAATGGGTTCATAATTCTTTGTCTGCTTACCTCATGGCAATGGCATGCATGAGGATTAAATGAGAACTATATAAGTACAAGTCCCCTGAAAGTGAATTTTTTTTTTAAAGAACAAATTCCTATTTCCATGTCATGCCTGTATCATTCGTTCCTAAAGTGCCTTGTCTGAATACACCTTTAAAGTCAATGTTAGTATGGTTATTACTATAATAGCTGGAAGAATTCACAGAGGGCAGCTTGTTTTAATATGGAAGGAGGGTAAAAGGATGTTATTAAAGGCCAAGTATTAGAAGCATAAAGAATGTGACCTAATAAATTATTTTATATGAAATGAGACTTTCCAAAAATAATTAGCTAAAAGTACCTATTAATGCAGCTTTCCTGGTTCACTGACAAGTCTAATCGGCTCTTTTTTTTTTTTTTTTAAGCAATTGGATGGATTTTATAAAATGTTAAAATAAAACATTCGTAAAGAACATGGTAATTGTGAAACTTTCCCTTATGCTTGCATTTTAGAATACAAAAATGGGACAGGAAATGGTCTTTGTTAACTAGAGGATAATCAGGAGTCGGGAGTCAGGATGCTGTTTTTTAGTCCTATTTGAATTTTCTCTGGGCACTTTCTTCATGTATGCCTCATGTCTTCCATCTTTTAAAGGGACTGCTGATTTTTAGCTCTTTTACCCACAACAGAACTATGAGGCTTGCCTTCTAATAGTTCCCCTGAGTTAGTAACAAAATAGTAAGTTTCTGAGTTTATTACTCTTGTGAAGATACAAATTTAATTGAACAAATGAAACATGTTTAAAACGACAAAATACAGGATGTAGCATGACATGCTGTTGTATATTTATAGTCTTAGTTTTCAGTGATACCCTCAATATATTTTTTATATGCTATTTTCTTCCTAAGGAACCGGGTGGCTCAGCAGTTAAGTGCATGGCTGTTAACCAAAAGGTTGGCGGTTCGAACTCACCCGGTGGCTCTGTAGGAGGAAGACCTGGTGATATGCTCCTGTAAAGATTCCAAAACCAAACCAAACCCATTACCATTGAGTGGATTCCGACCGATAGCGACAGGACAGAGTAGAATTGCCCCATAGGATTTCTAAGGCTATAATCTTTTTTTTTTTGAATTGTGATTTAGGTGAAAGTTTACACAGCAAATTAGTTTCTCATTAAACAGTTAATATACAAATTGTTTTGTGACATTGGTTGCCAACCCCACAATGTGTCAACCCTCTCTCCTTCTCCACCCTAGTTTCCCTGTTTCCATTCGTCCTGTTTTTCTGTCCCTTCCTGCCTTCTCGTCTTTGCTTTTGGGCTGGTGTGCCCATTAGTCTCATATACATGATTGAACTATGAAGCACGTCCCTCACATGTGTTATTGTTGGCCTGATAGACCTGTCTAATCTTTGGCTGAAGGGTGAGCCTCAGGAGTGACTTCAGTACTGAATTAAAAGGGTTTCTCCAGTCTCTGTCAGACCAGCAAGCTTAGTCTTTTTATTTATTTATTTATTTTTGTGAATTTGAATTTTGTTCTACATTTTTCTACTGCTCTGTCCAGGACCCTCTATTGTGATCCCTGCCAGAGCAGTCAGTGGTGGTAACCTGGCACCATCTAGTTGTTCTGGGCTTAGTGTGGTGGACAATGGTATAATCTTTATGGAAGCAAACTGCCACATCTTTCCCCCACGGAGCAGGTGATGGGTTCAGATTGTCCGCCTTTTCATTAACAGCTGGGCCCTTAACCACTTGGCCACCAGGGCTCCTTCCCATAAGATTGCAGCCTGAAAAACCCTATGGGTCAGTTCTACTCTTATAAGTCAAAATCGAACTGATGGCATCTAACAACAGCAATCTTCAAAATTAAAAAAAATAATAATAATTGCTTTATAAATCAGGTTACTTGTTCCTAACAAAAATTTCACATAAAAGTTTGGTTAAAAGGAATAAATATAAGTTGTTGTTGTTTTTTTTTTCTGTCATGTAAGACATCAGACACATCAGATATTTGTATCAATTGGCAATGGAATGTATCCTCTAGAAGAAGCTCTAAAATAAGTGACAGACAAAGCAGGCCGTTTTTCGGTTGTTCCCAAGGTAGAATTGTGATATAAGGAAACCGTGTCCTTGGCTTCAGTCCCTTTCTATTTCTGGGCCCGTTTCCCTTTTTCTTGATTTCTTCCTCAGCTCCCCTTTGGTAGGTGGAACCTTTATTCCTCTCAGCCTCTCCGCCCCCTCAGCCTTATCAAAACATGGCCTTGGGAGCGGATGTGATTTCAGTCCACTTTACTTAATGTGAATTGAAGTCAGTGAGTGACTTCTCCCAGGGTTATTTGCATTTTAAGTCTTCCCCATAAATATCAAAGGAAATGCTTTCCTTCCAGTAACATACTTTTACATCCATCACCGGTGAAGGAAGTGTATTTAAGTAGGAAACCAAGTCTCTTTTTAGTGCCTCTGTAATCATACATTTAATGCTAAGGCAGGCCATGATGACCAGGGCAGTAATATACACTCTTATTCAAAATGCCTGTGAGTTAAAGAGAGCAATGTGAAGAGTTTTGCTTTGAGAAACAGAAAACCCCCCATACTTTTTTCTGATTGCAACTCTCAAGCTTACCTTGAGTTCTTGTTCTCTTGAATTTTAGCCTTCTTTAGACAGGAAAGAACCAGGATCTGTATCCCTGTTAGCTGCTTATTTTGTTGAAAACTTATTATATTTTACTTTTTTATGCTTATTCTTCTTGAAGGACAAAAATGCTGAGTTGGGTTTATGTCATATTTAAATGAGAAACATTAAAGAAGATCCTGTGAACTCCATCAACACAGATCTTTTGCTTCTAACATGCAGCCACTGTTTCATTAACTACATTGCCTCTGATAGACAAACATGTTTCAATGGAAAGGAAAAACTCTCCACATAGCAAATGACTGCAGCTGAATCAAACATGGAGTCTGAGTTATTTGCAAACCAGAAAGCTCAGGATCTGTGTGGTCACCACTAGTTTTACTCTGCCCCCTTGTGTGTATAGGATGCATTGAAATGGGGCCAACTAGCTTCATAGGAAACAAGGCAGGTCCAGTGTTTCTCCCTAAAGGAACTGATAAGGATATCCTTGAAAAATTATTACAGTGTGTACTTCTACATTTTACAGAATGATATTAGAATAGTATTCATTAAGTAGGGAAATATTCCTCTAGAAAAAAATCTTAATCACTAGGTGCCTTATAATTATATTTTAGGAATAGATTATACCTCTAAAATCATCATAAACTTTACACTCTACAGCAAAAGTAATATCCTAAGGATTAACTTGTGCAAAAGACCAAATGGTGAAAAGACATGTAAATCTACACCCAGGTGATTCTTAGGATAACTCTTTGCCTTATCTCTTCTATCTTCTTGAATAAGACTCCATTTACTGACAAGAAAACATTTTTGGCTGAATAATAAGATTAAAAAAAAAAACTCTGCTATTAAAGTATTCCCAATTAAAGAATGATTGGATGAAGGAAATCCCAACTTGGAAAAAGAATATTGGCTTCTTTTTAATATATTCACTATGGTTACTTTAAAATAACTTAGTAACTCTTCTTAAAGTCTTTTAAAGTCAACTGACTTTCCAAAGCAAAAATAGTAACAGTGTACTGAATGGTTAATGATATATGTAGAAATAAAATATACAACAATAATAGCACAAAGATGAAAGAAGATATAAATGGAACTATATTGTTGGAAGATTCTTACATTTCATGTCAAGTAATATTAATTCGAGGTTGACTGTGATAAGTTAAAGATTTATAATGTGATCCCTAGAGCAACCACTTAAAAAAAATATGTGAAGATGTCAATATAACATCAGTAAGAAGATAAAAAGGATTACTACAAAAATTCTTGCTTAACCTAAAATAAAGTAGGAATGAGAATCAAAATCACAAGAACAGCAACGGAAACAGAAAGAATGACTAGAAAACATACAGCAAGATGGTAGAATTCAACACAACTATATCAATAATGTCCCCAAAACTCTACGTAGGAGGCAGATTGTCAGGCTGGATAAAAAAAGCAAGACACAACTATGCTGTTTATAAATAAACACAATAAATATAAACAAATGGACAAATTGAAAGGAAAAATGATATCGCAAGCTCATGTGGCCAGGTATCATCAGATAAAGCGGACTTCAAGGTAAGGTGTAGTACCAGAGGTAAAGAGAGTCATTTCATAGTGATAAAAAGGTCGACTCATCAGGAACATAAAACAACACTAACATATACACTTGTTATAATGGAGCTTTAAAATAGATGAAGTAAAAATCGAGAGAACTAACAGAGAAATGGAAAAACCCACAATAAGAGATTGAATAACTCTAATATTCAACAATACAACCATCTCAAACATTATACCCAACAATTGCAGATACACATTTTTTTTTCAAATGCACATGGAACATTCATCAAGATAGAGCATATGGTGGTCCTTACAGCATGTCTCAATAAATTTCAAAGGTTTGAAATATATTGTTGTTAGGTGTCATCGAGTCTGTTTTGACTCATAGCCACCCTATACACAACAGAACGAAACACTGCCCAGTCCTGCGCCATCCTCACAATCGTTACTATGTTTGAGCCCATTGTTGCAGCCACTGTGTCAATCCATCTCATTGAGGATCTTCCTCTCTTTCGCTCACCCTCTGCTTTACCGAGCATATGATGTTCTTCTTCAGGGACTGGTCCCTGCTGACAACATGTTCAAAGTACATGAGATGAAGTCTTGCCGTCCTCTCTTCTAAGGAGCACTCTGGTCGTACTTCTTCCAAGACAGATTTGTTCATTCTTTTGGCAGTCCATAGTATATTCAATATTCTTCACAATCACCATAATTCAAAGGCATCAATTCTTCTTCAATCTTCCTTATTCATTGTCCAGTTTTCATATACATATGAGGCAATTGAAAATACCATGGCTTGGGTCAGGCCCACCCTTAGTCTTCGAAGTATGCTTTTCTGAACATAAAAATTAAATTACGAATCAATAACAAAAATATATCTAGAAAATCCCCAAATATTGGAAAATCAAGCAATACACCACAAAACAATTAATAAATTAATGAAGAAACCACAGGATGAATTAGAAAATATTTTCAACTGCATGATTTGAAAATATAATATATCAAGATTTGCGGAATATGCCCAACAGAACGCATTTGTTACTGTTTGTTTTAGCCTGCAGTGGAAGGTTGTTCAGGATAAAGTGAATGAGTTAATATTTCACAGCTATTTACAAAACTGTATATAACTTTGCATTAAAGAGAATACGCTATGCATAAGTGAAAATCATCTGTTTTTAGAGAATGAAGAATCTTATAGAAAAAAGTAATCAACTCAGTCCAAAACAACAGAAAGTATAAAACTCCTAGTAGACTGTTTTAAGTGTTTTTATTTCTGGCATAACTTGTATGTAAAGCTTTATGAATGAAGGTGCAAATTTTTCTCCTATTCTTCTACGCCTAGAAAATAGAAGAGCTTTCTCAAAAGAACAGGAGTTCCTCAAAATACAGTAAATACCACTCTAACACTATAATCAACATCCAAAGAATTCATCTGTGTAAAATGGGGGCTTGTGTCATTGTAAGGCAATTGATACTTCAGACTAAGCCTGCTGACTAGGGGTTACAGGCACACCAGTGTAGGCTTTGCATGCTCCTGCTCTCACTTGTAACCCTGCCACCATGCCCAGGCTGGCCTTCTGGAGGATGAGCGACTACGTAGAGCAGATTTATATTGTCCCAGCCAAAGCCATTAGGAGCAGCTGACACAGCAGCTGACCATAGGCACATGAGCAAGTCCAGCTAAGACTAGCCAAGCCAGACTCAAGCCAAAGGAATCACCTGGCCAACCTTTAGATTCATGAGCTAAATCAATGCTTATTACTTAAAGTTTCTAGGCTTTTGGTTGCTTGTTACACAGAATTATTGTAGCAATAGATAAATGAGACAGTATGTGAAAGCAGAAGGTGAGCTATTAGCACACAGGCTGGTAGAAGATGAAATTGGAGAGGAAGATCATGGAAGATCATGGAAGGCCATGGAATGACGTGGATAAAATTTTATTTTTTAACAGATGGCACTATCTGCTGTTGTTGAAGAAATGTTTTTGATAAGCCTTTTTGGAAGCTAAGACCCAAAGGCTGGACAGAACTGGCAAACAATGGGAAGACTTTGTTGCTCCAGAGAAGATGGGGAGAAATGTAGTAAAAGGAAGAGGTTAGGAATAGGATAGAGAAAATGGGAGCTCATTGTGGTTTTGATTTGCATCTCTCTGATGACTAATGATGTTAAGCATCTTTTCATGTGTTTGGTGGCCATTTCAATGTCCACTTTGATAAAACGTCTATTCAAGTCCTTTGCCCATTTTATGATTTGGCTATCTGTCCTTTTGTTGTTAAGTTGTCAAAGTTTTATATATATTTTGGTTATTGGGTTCATGTTGGATATGGTTTCCGAAGATATTCTCCCAGTCAGTAAAATTGTCTTTTCACTTTTTTGGTAAAGTCTTTTGATGAACAAAAGTTTATAAATACTCTTTTGTTTAACATTTTATGAGAGAGAGCTGCCATTTTTAAAAGTAGAACTTTAACATCATTTATCAACATTGCTTTTATATCTAACAAAAACTTTATTCTCAGTATTATTCTAAAACCTTAAGGACCCGGGAAACCCTGGTGGCGTAGTGGTTAAGAGCTACGGCTGCTAACCAAAACGTCAGCAGTTCAAATCCACCAGGTGCCCTTGGAAACCCTATGGAGCAGTTCTATTCTGTCCTACAGGGTCACTATGAGATGGAATCAACTTGATGGCAATGGATTTGGTTTTTTGGGGTTTGTTTTTAAGGACCTTACACATCTTGGTTTCATAATAGGTACCATATACAGCATACCCTCTTTTGTAAAGTTAGTTTTTTTTTAACCTCAAAGCATCTTGGAAATGTTATTTTTTTAGCACAACTCAGGGCACAATTAGTTTCTAACATCTCAGCATTGTTATTGGCATTGCATAATAATTCAGAGACTTCAATTGCTAATTGAAAGGTGGATGCCTCTATGTTCTTCCTACTTTGAGGGTGTGAAGAAATACATTTTATAGGCAAGTTTGTTGCCACATGCAGAACCTCCAGAAATATGTTTACCTCTTGTTGTCTAATTGTTACCTATTTCAATTCAGGTGAAATGATAACCCTTCAGTATTGTGTGGCACATGAAAGAGGACCCAGCATTCAAATTTTGCACCCTGAGACAAGAGATAAACAACCATATTGTTCTTAGGTTCTTGAGCACCAATAGATAAAATATAGCAGCAGAAAAAGTACAGGACCATCCTTTTCAGCAGCTGTCAATTTTTATTAGTCCAAGACAATGAATCCTCTTCACCTCCTCACAAAGTTGAAACTTTTGACTACACAAGTGAGTTTAGGAGGAAGAGAGGAATGATGGGCCGCTACTGGGGTGTTTGCTCACTGATCCACGTATTGTCTTTACTGATTGACCTTCTTTATTGGGTGAGAGATGGCTCGCAATGGAGCTGTGACAATGTCTAGCAGCAGGTAGTTTGGCGGGCCTGGAATAGGGGTGGATTATCCCTTGAGAAAAATGATTAAATCAGTTCATGCAGAGACTAGATTATCAGCACATCAGTCTCCAACACTTGTTGTCCCTTGACCTTGTTGAAGGGTGATCAACACTGCAAACTACTGTGAGAGAGAAATGGTCAACCTATAACATAGAAGGCAAATTCAAACTTAGATGGTAACAAAACAAAGTTATATGATTTTATTGTTGACAAAGGTCAGGTGGAGGACTGATCCACTGGAGATTTTCTGTATCATTTGAGGGGGCAAGAGACACCTTGGAGCATTCAAGGAGTTGATGGGTAACTCTTGAATCTGGGGTTAGATTTTACTATCTACAAACTGTAAGTGAAGTTGAAACCCAATCAGCTGAGTTCGTATGATTGGGTTTGCAAGGAGTTCCTGTGTACTGGCACCACCATGGATTATCAGCTCCTGAGTCTGAGAGCTGAGAAATTGTTAAGTGGCTGTGGACGACATCTTTTTACAGTAGGGACCCTGGACCCAGAGTGGAAGGCCTTGGCAGTTAAGGGCAGCACTAGTGATCAGTAAGATCACTGGCAGCGAGGTTCAAGTGACGTCTTTCTTTGACAAACTCCCTAAATGCTCATCTCACAGATATCTTCAGGGCTCTTACCTCCTTCAAGTTTTTGCTTAAATGTCACCTTTGACTGTCACCTTATTTAAAACTACAACCTAACTCTTTCCACCCCCTCCATGCTCCTGATAACCTCCTTAGGACGCGTAAATTTTTCTCTTATTCATAGTAGTTACTAACTTCTAGATCCCTGGATGGCACAAACAGTTTGTGTTTGGCTGCTGACCGAAAGGTGGTGGTTTTAACCCATCCAGCAATGACACAGAAGAAAGACTTGGTGATCTGCTTCCATGAAGATTACAGCCAACAAAATACTATGAAGCTCAGTTCTACTCTGTAACACATGGGGTAGCCATGAGTTGGAACTGACTTGACGGCAACGGGTTTGATTTTTTGAGTTTATTAATTTCAACGGACTGAACAATTTATTGTGTTTATTTTTTACTGTTTGCCTTGATTAATAGGAGCCCTGGTGGCACAGTGGTTAAAAGCACTTAACTATTAACCAAAAGATTGGTGGTTCGAACCCATAAGACACTCCGTGGGAGAAAGATGTGACAGTCAGATTCCATAAAGATTACAGTCTTGGAAATCCTATGGGGTAGTTCTGCCCTGTCCTATAAGGTTGCTATGAGTCCAAATTGACTCTACGGCAATGGGTTTTGGTTTTGGTCTTAATTAAGAGTTGCTGTTGAGTTGACTTCGACTCATGGCAACTGTGCGTGTGTCAGAATAGAACTGTACTCCATGGTGTTTTCAGTGGCTGATTTTGGAAATAGATTGCTAGGCCTTTATTCTGAGGTGCCTCTGGGTGAACTTCATCCTCCAACCTTTTGGTGACCTGCTGAGCACATAAACTGTTTGTACCACCCAAGATTCCCTATCTTGATTATAAGCGCCGAAAGAGCAAGGATCTTTTTTTTTTACTTCTGTAAACCCAAGGACAGTGACTTTTATGGTAGGTGTGCAATAAATATTTGATATATGAATAAATTAAGGAAATGAATGAGGCCAGTCTTTGATATATTTGAAAAATGCCTTAAAATAATTGGAAACTAACATTACTCAACACACAAATGTCCTGCCACTGGAGGGCCCTGATTAATAACAGAAACTCTCATCAACCTACCCATTAATATTTTATGTTTGCTCAAGATCTCAAGCTTATCAGAGCTATGGGCAGTACACCTGGCAACATTTGCAAAATTTACTGTATCCTTCAATTAAGTTCTTTAAATTTTCACTTGGAAGGCACAGTTCCCAAGTTGAAAACATTTAAGTTTTGGATCTTCTGATTCTTAATGTATTTAATATATTTATACCGATTCCCAAGATTAAATAGCAATCTTCTAGGAGGAAACACCTTACCAGCTCACTTTGGGTGTCAGAGGGGGTGAGGGTTAATGAAAATTTATCTTTTCTGGAAAATCGGAGAGTTTATATTGGCATGCTTTAGATTGTTTAAGATCTGCTTGTATTTAGTTATAACATGTATAAACATTTTCTGGCTATTTCATAAAATTAATATGTATGTATACTATGGTATACATACATATATAATATATACATGTGTATGCATATTTACTATTAGGGATTTTATTGAGATTTACATTTTCTCATGATTCTAGACTCCTCATTAACCCCAGAATTTGCTTGGTTGCCGTAGTGAGATAATTTTCTTTCCTTCCTGAGGAGTCCCTTTAAAGAGGAAGTAAAATTGAAAGCTTTAGGAGTCCCGTCTTTATATTTTGCTCAAGAGTTTTGACAAATCCGTAATTTTTTTAATGGGAGTCTCTAAGTCTCCTGAGTCAGGAACACTTGATTAGGAAGAAAAGCAAAATGTCATATGTTCAAGCAACAGAAGAAATAAAAATTATGGCAGTCTGTTGTGAACCAACCTAAGTTAGGCAAGTAAAAGCTGGAATTGGGAAGGTTCCAGCTAAGCCAGGCAAGAATCCACACATTTCTGCTTATACCCAGGGTGTAAGAAAGATGTCACTGTCACAAACAGAAAAACCTTGGCTATCAGGGGAGGAAAAGACACGAAAATAAATCCTTTCCCTGCAAATGCACCCTCCTGGATTGCAGGGGGCTCACCTCTGTGGAGAGGGAGCAGTGCCAAAAAGGCGGGTTCCTGCCTACCCCAGACACCATTTGCAACCACCCATTCTGCTCTCCAAGACTGGGCACTTCCTTACATCTCTCTCCACCATAAGCCCTGGTGGTGCACTGGTTAAGTGTTTGGCTGCTAACCTAAAGGTTGGCAGTTTGAGTCCACCAGCTGCTCCTTGGAAATCCAATGGGGCAATTCTACTCTGTCCTATAGGCTTGCTCTGAGTCGGAATCCACCGGATGACAATAGGTTTCTCTCCATCATTGGGGCTTTTAATGCATGCCACACATCAGCAATGGGAAATGCCAAATCGTTTATATGCATCATTTTAAGATAATAAATCTACTAGAGTCTTCCATTTATCATATTTTCCTTTTTCCAAAGAAAGAAGAAAAAGCATTTGAGACTCTTGTGTCAAATAGAAAAGTCCTGACTAATAAAACTTTTGGAATTACAGATGCCAATTTGAATGCATCTTTTAATGTAGTGTTTTGAAATGAGGGAGACCTGGTGGCTCAGTGCTTAAAGCCATCAACTGGTAACCAAAAGTTTGACGGATTGAAACCACCAGCAGCTTTGCAGGAGAAAGATGTGACAGTCTCCTGCCGTAGAGATTTACAGCCTTGGAAATCCTATGGGGTCTCTGAGTTGGAATCAACTAGACAGCAGTGGGGTTTTTTTTTTTTTTTTTTTGGTTTTGAAACAGGAAGTCACTTTCCAAAGCAATAATATTACATCATTGAAGCCCAGATGGGGGCAAGAGAGTTTATAGAACAACCTAGCAGGGATATTTTCCTGGTTGTTGTTGTCCTTAGGTGCCCTTAAGTTAGATTCCAACTCATTGAGACCCTATGTACAATAGAACGAAACATTCCCTGGTCCTGTGCCATCTTCACAATCATCGTTATGCCTGAACCCATTGTTGCAGCCACTGTGTCAATCCATTTTGTTGAGGGTCTTCCTCTTTTTTGCTGACCCTCTAGTTGTCCAAGCATGATGTCCTTCTCCAGGGACTGGTCTCTTCTGATAACACGTCTAAAGTATGTGAGACAAAGTCTCACCATCCTCACTTCTAAGGAGCATTCTGGTTGTATTTCTTCCAAGACAGATATGTTCATTCTTCCTGAAGTCCATGGTATATTCAATATTCTTCATCTATATCATAATTCAAAGGCATCAGTTCTTCTCCATTCTTCCTTATTCACTGTCCAGCTTTCCCATGCATATGAGGTGATTGAAAATACCATGGCTTGGGTTAGGCTTACCTTTGTCCTTGAAGTGACATCTTTGCTTAACACTTTAAAGAGGACTTTTGCAGCAGATTTGGCTGATACAATATGTAGTTTGATTTTTTGATTGCTGCATCCATGGACATTGATTGCGGATCCAAGTAAAATGAAATCCTTGACAACTTCAATCTTTTCTCCCCTTATCATGATGTTGCTTATTGGTCCAGTTGTGAGGGGTTTTGTTTTCTTTATGTTGAGGTGTAACCCATACTGAAGGCTTAGTCTTTGATCTTCATCAGTAAGTGCTTCACATCCTCTTCAAGCAGGTTGTGTCATCTGCATAACGCATGTTGTTAATGAGTCTTCCTTCAATCCTGATGCCCCATTCTTCCTCATATAGTCCAGCTTCTCGGATTATTTGCCCAGCGTACTGATTGAATAGGTATGGTGAAAGGATACTACCCTGACATACATCTTTCCTGACTTTAAACCATGCAGTATCCCCTTGTTCTGTTCTAACTGCTGCTACTTGGTCTACCTACAGAGCACATGAGCATGTTTAAGTGTTCTGGAATTCTCATTCTTCAGAATGTTATCCATAATTTGTTATGATCCACACAGTCGAATGCCTTTGCATAATCAATAAAGCATGGTAAATATCTTTCTGGTATTCTCTGCTTTCAGCCAAGATCCATTTGACATCAGCAATGATATCACTGGTTCCACGTCCTCTTCTGAATTTGGCTTGAACTTCTGGAAGTTCCCTGTTGATGTTCTTCCGCAATCACTATTGAATGATCTTCAGAAAAATTTTACTTGTGTGTGATATTAATGATATTGTTTGATAATTTTTTCATTCTGTTGGATCACCTTTCTTTGGAATGGGTACAAATATGAATCTCTTCGTATTGGTTGTCCAGGAAGCTGTCTTCCAAATTTCCTGATATAGTGATAATTTTCCTGGTTACTAAATGCCAAATAGAATTTTATTCTTGCAAAGATTTTCAGCTTTAAATTTTATTTACCAGGTTGTTTGAAATGATTTTACTATTTACAGTTCCATACCCTTCTTGCCCATTCCTGAACAGCTCCTCGCTATATGTTCACAATTACATTAACTAGCTACAACAAATTAGGAGGGCATTGGTTGTTCCGTGGGAGAATTCTTGCCTTCCATGCAGGAGATCTGGGTTTGATTCCCAGTCACTGCACCTTATGCACAGCCAGCACTGGTATGCTAGCAGAGACTTGCATGTTGCTATGATGTTGAACAGATTTCAGCAGAGCTTCCAGACTAAGATGGGCTGGGAAGAAAGGCCTGGCACTCTACTTCTAAAGTCAGCCAGTGAAAATCCTATGGGTCCCAACAGCCCAATCCACAACCAATCATGGGGAAGGCACAGGACTGGCCAGCACTCTTGTCTATTGTGCATGGGATGGCCACGAGTCTGGGGCGGACTTGACGGCAGATAACAACAACAACAACAGTTTCAGAGCTACAGAGAAGTTTTTTTTTTTCTTGCTTAGATTGAGCCAGAAATACAGGACGTAAAGTAATATAAGACTTTTTAAAAGAACATAAGAAATGGTAGGTATTTAAGAAAAAATTATGAAGCCCGTTGGTGTGGTAGATTGTACACATAGCCACACTTTTTTGCAGCTCCTCCCATCCAGAGGTGAAGTCTGTTTCTTCACGGCGTAGATGTCTTAGGTTTGTCTCCCCAAAACCACTCCCACTTCTCCATCTTGCTCTTGCCCTCACTTGCTGAGCTATATAGACCAGCATCTGTATAGACCACACCAACAAGCTCTGTCCTATTCTAGCTTTTAGTTGGGTTGGCCAGTGGGGAGACCAGCTGTCTATTGTACAGCCACTGGGTCGATTCATCTTATTGAGAGTTTTCCTTTTTTTGGATGATCCCTTACACAGGTCTCATTAGCCATGCCTACCTGCAAGGAGGAGTCCCTGGGTGGTGCAAACGGTTAACACAGTCAGCTGCTAACCAAAAGGTTGGAGGTTGGAGTCCACCCAGAGATGCCTCAGAAGAAAGGCTTGGCTATCTACTTCTGAAAAATCAGCTATTGAAAACTTTACGCAGCACAGTTCTACTCTGACGCATATGCAGTCACCATAAATTGCAATCGATTTGAGGGCAACAGTGTACTGGTATCTGCAAGGAAGGTTGAGAAGTATAGCTTTTATAGTGTGGTGCGTTGCAGCCCAGTCCCCAAAACAGGGGCTCTATCATTCAGGAAAAAAGGAATATTGGTTGTTAGATAGGCAAACTTATGTGAAAGCTTGTGTAAAATAGATAACTGGAACAATTTTTCTATTCTTTATTTTGCCATGTACATATTCTAGCGATGATCTTAAACCCAACAAGGTTAGAAATACCTCAGAATAAGCAATAGTGGGGTTCTCTTACCTGATGGATTCTAGAGAGTTATTTAAGTCTTTGCCTTGGTTTTAGTCACGAGCTCCTGAACAGGAGAGTGGAGGCTGAGAGCAGAGCCCTGGCTGTGAGTCTACACTGACACAACCCCTTGGCTAAAAGAAGAAGCACTGCTTTGAGAAAAAATTGGGAAGGCCAAGTTAGGTTATAATAAATGGATTGTGGAATATAGATATGATCCACCCTGAGATAAATGTATATAAAAATCGACACCAAAAAAAAAAAGGTGGTATATATCTACTGAACTGATTACATATTTTTCTAACAGGTCTAAGAAAACAAGACGTTAACGGAAATGATTATGTGCAGCAATGGTTATAGTACCTACATACACACTATGTATGTGGTCCTTTAAATTTGATTTGAAGGTCAACTATTGATTCCAACTCATGTGAGTGACCCCATGTGTGTCTGAGTAGAACTGTGCTCCACAGAGTTCTCAATGGCTGTGATCTTTCAGAAGTAGATTGCCAGGCCTTTCTTCTGAGGCATCTCTGGGCATATTTGAACCTCCAATCTTTTGGTTAGCAGCTGAGTGTTTAAATGTTTGTGCCACCGAAAAATTCCCTTGAAGTCAACTTTAGGCCTTTGCAAATTCTGAAGCATTGGTACAAGGTGAAGAAAAATAGTTTTTTGATATTTTAGAGCATTGAGGGAATGGAGGATGGAGGAATTTGAAGAGGCTTGTTCAGCAATTCACAGGTGAAGTCCTGAGTATCAAAATTGGAAGATATAATTGAGGTTGACTTGTTGATTATTTAGAGGAACAGAAGAGAAGGAAGTTAAGAAGAGATAAAGATAACTTCACGCTTAAACCGTCTATTTTCCCTATACCCCTGAATGCTTCATTAAATATTAAAAAAAAATTATTGTTGCTTTTTTTTTTATTGTACTTCAGGTGAAGGCTTACAAGAACAGATGGTTTCTCATTAAACAGTAGTACAAATATTGTTTTTTGACATTGGTTAACAACCCCATGACATGTCAACCCTCTCCCTTCTCAACCTTTTTTTCTTTTTGGTGAAAATATACATAGCCAAAGGTACACCATTTCAAAAATTTCTACATACACAGTTCAGTGACATCGACTGCGCTCTTCCAATTGTGCTGCTATTCTCACTTTAGATGAAGGTTTACAGAACAAACTAGTTTCTCATTAAACAGTTAGTACACGTTGCCCTATGACAACGGTTAACAACCTCACAACATATCAACACATTCTTACCCAACCTTGGGTTCCCTATCACCAGCTTCCTTGTCCCCTTCTGCTTTCTGGCCCTTGTCACTGGACTACTGTACCTCATTAGTCCCATTTGGTTTTACAGGGCTATCCACTCCCAGGCTGAATGGTGAACCTTGGAGGTAACTTCACCACTGAGCTAAAAGGGTGTCTGGGGGCCATACTCTCAGGGTTTCTCCAGTCTTCTTTAGGCTAGTAAATCTGGTCTTTTTTGTGAGTTAGAATTATGTTCTATATCCTTCTCAAGCTCTGTCCAGAAGCCTCTGTTGTGATTCTTGTCAGAGCAGTCAGTGGTGGTAGCCGGGCACCATCTAGCTCTACTGGACTCAGTTCAGTGGAGGCCTTGGTAGCTGTGGTCCATTAGCCTTTTGGACTAATCTTTTCCTTGTGTCCTGTTCTCTTCATTCTCCCTTGCTCCCAAAGGGATGAGACCAGTGGAGTATCTTAGATGGCCACTCACAGACTTTTAAGACCCCAGACACTACTCACCAAGGTAGAATGTAGAACATTGTCTTTATAAACTGTGTTATGCCAATTGAGCTAGATGTTACATAATTGTCTTAGTTATCTAGTGCTGCTATAACAGAAATACCACAAGCGGATGGCTTTAATAAACAGAACTTTATTCTCTCATAGTTTAGGCAGCTACAGTCTGAATTCAGGGCACCAGCTCTAGGGGAACGCTTTCTCTCTCTGTTGGCTCTGGGGGAAGGTCCTTGTCTCCTGTCAACATCTGTGGGCCTGACGTTCCTTGGAGATCTCCATGTGTCTTGGCATCAATCTTCCCCTGGGTCTAGGAGGTTCTCAGCACAGGGACCCCGACTCCAAAGGATGCACTCTGCTCCCGGATCTTCTTTCTTGGAGGTAGTGAGGTCTTTTTCCTCTGTTTGCTTCTCTCTCCTTTTATCTCTTGTAAGAAAAAAGGTGATGCAGGCCATACCCCTGGGAAACTTACCTTACATCAGATCAGGGCAGTGTCCTGAGTAAGGGTGTGACAACCCACCCTAATTCTTTTAGCATAACCTAATCTTGCCTCATTAACCACAGCAGAGATTAGGACTTACAACACATAGGATAATTACATCAGATCACAAAATGGAAGACAACCACGCAATACTGGGAATCATTGTCACATATATTTGGGGACACAACTCAATCCATGATAATAATTATCACATAAATTTCTACAGTCCATGGCACTCCTGAGGTAGTTAAAATCTAATACCCCTGTCATCATGTTCCCAGACCAATTCACTTATAATTAGCTGTAAATCTGAACATTACATCTTTCTGATGAACTTTTGGGTCAATTTGCCAGTGAAACAAATTGAAATTGTATTAAATTTATAGAATATATTTTGGATGAATTGGCAGGTTTATATTATTAAGATTATCAATGTTGAAGCGCGTATGTTTCTATTTTTTCAATTCTTCTATTATGACCTTCAATAAAATTTAAATTTTTTTCTTTATATCAAGCTTGCATGTTTCTATAAAGTTAGTTTTGATGCATTCATATTAATTGTTGCTATTTTGAATGAGTTCATTTTCATTATATAATCTGATTATTGGCAATATAAAAAAAGTTAAAAATTTGGTATAACCAGTTACCATTGAGTCAATTCCTACTCACCACAACCCAACTTAGAGTTCCTGGGTGGTGCAAAGGGTTAATGCACTCAGCTGCTAACCAAATGTTGGAGGTTAGAGTCCATCCAGAGACACCCTGGAAGAAAGACCTGGTGATCTATTTCCAAAAAATCAGTCACTGAAAACCCTATGGAGCATAGTTCTACTCTGACATACATGGGGTCACCATAATTTGTTATCGTTATCTTATATATGACCACATAACACTTGAGGGATCTTATGAGTTTTAACAGTTTTCATTATATTTATGGATTTTCTAGACAGATAAATCATCTTCTTTGCAAATAATAATGGTTTTCCAAGAGTACTACATTTCCCCCTTTACCTTAGTTCATTGGTCAAGAACACAAAACAATGTTGAATAATAGTTATAGTTATAATACATTAAAACTTTTATAGCTAGTGGTACAAGTTTGATGAAAGCGAATTTTTAATGATTTAATAGTCCAATTTATTTTTTTGGATTCCTTTTTTTTGAATAAAGAGTTGTAGTTGTGTTCCTGAAACCATAATTCCAGGAAAGTCACTTCTTTAAAAGGAAACTCGTCATAAATTGGAAATGACTGAATTCCAAGGATACCAATTTCTCCACAGAGGCAAGCTCTCAGTACCTGAAATATCTAATGTATGACATATGGTTGAGTGGTTTGTTTCCAGAGAATTTTTGGCTCACTCAAATGCAGCTTTACTACTTGCGAAAATGTCTCCTTTGGATGAAGGGCATACTGGAAGGTTTGCACTATCAACAGCAGTAGTGAACACAACATATAACTTGTTGTTAAAGGGAGTTGAGAGTTTATTCACGTTGGGTGCCTATTTCAAGCATGAGTGTATGATGGTTCACTTTTATTTTTTGCCCTGTACTCAAATAAAATGACATCATTAAAGGTCGTCTGAAAATAATTAGGATTGTGTCACTACTTGGATTCTGAGAGAGAACAAATAGGCACATTGGCAAGGAAAGTAGCCAGAGGCAGTGCTGGGCAAGGCAGAGATCTTTAAATACCACCTGATGTGCAGTCTTGCGTGCCGAGGGAGGATGCTGGCGAAGGGATCCCAGCGTGGATTACCATCCAGGGCCAGGAAATGAAACAGGTGTCCAAAATCTGAAAAAAAAACTTGGCTGTTAGACTGAAGCAGGGATCAAACCCTGAGACACAGAGGAAGAAGGTATCTAACGACCAAGACCAAACCTCCAAAGCTTATGTAAAATAGATAATAGGAACAATTTTGCCTGATTCATGTCTTTTCTTTATTTTGCCAAGCCCATGTTCTAGTGGTGATCCTACAAGGTTAAAAATGTCTCAGAATAAGCAGCAGCGGACTTCTTACCTGATGGATTCTGGATAGTTATTTAAGTCTCTCCCTTGGTTTTAGACACGAGCTCCTGAACAGGAGAGTGGAGGCTAAGAGCAGAGCCCTGGCTGTGTGTCTACTCTGACACAATCCCTTGGCTAAAAGATGAAGCACTGCTTTGAGAAAAATTGGCAAGACCAAGTTAGGTTAAAATAAAGGAGATGGATAACTCAACAGAACAAAAAATAAATGAATTAAGTGCACACAGTAGATACTCAGGAGCCCTGGTGGCATAGCGGTTAAGAGCTCAGCTGCTAACCAAAAGGTCGGCAGTTTGAATCCACTAGTCACTCCTTGGAAACCCTATGGGGCAGTTCTGCTCTGTCCCGTAGGGTGGCTATGAGTCGGAATCAACTCAATGGCAGCTAGTTTGGTTTTTATTTGGAGTAGACACTCAAAAATTGTCAAATTGATGGAACTGAATTATTGGTGGTACGTGACATACAATCTTGGCTTTCCCCACACTAAGCAGGGGTTTCAAGTACTTGGATGGTCTCTGTGAGATCTACCTTTGCTAATCTGTACTTCAAATGTGCACCTGATTCTAGGTTGGTCAGTGAAGAGTCTTCTGAGTAGACATTGCACTCTACACTCTACACAAATGTTTCTGCCATTTTGGTCCTTAACAAGGCATTTACTTGTTATGTAGCAATATTTCTTTTTTAAAAATATTTTATTTTTGTTGTTGTTATTGTTGAAAATATATACAACAGAACACACACCAATTCAACAACTTCTACATGTACAATTTCAGTAACATTGATTTCATTCTTTGAGTTGTGCAACCATTCTCACCTTTGTTTTCTGAGTTGTTCCTCCCCCATTAACATAAATCACTGCCCCCTAAGTTTCCCATCTAACCTTTCAAGCTGTAGCAACATTTTCTTTGATGTCAGTGTAACGCACATGACCGAAAGAATGGTATTAATTTTATTTAAATAGAAGTACAGAGAACTTTCTGTTATCCAGAATATTAGAATCAGGATCTTCTGGTGAACCAATCATTTGGTTTATTTGAGGATCATGTATTGACCATGTATTATAAAATGAACAGAAATAACATAATTTAATCAATTGCTGATAGTGCACAAGAACCTTGTGATTCCAAAATAGTGATTATTTTGCAGTGGTAATTGTTGCACGACACAGTGTACAACAACCAGTTGTAATTTGATTTAACTATTATTTAACTTTTCAACATTTCAATATATATAATCCTGAATGAATTTCCAGAGCATCAAAATATGTCCTAAAGAGGCTGAAAAGTTCTTGGAAGAGCGAAAAATTATTCAAATGGCTTTTCTGTAAAGAAAGTATGTTTCCAGGAGGCTGTATGCCTATGAGAATATTATAGCACAGCGATCTTGTTTATGATCAGGCCAATAAGCCTTATTTTTATTTTGAAAAGCAAAAGGAGAACCCTGCAGTGAATAGAGTGGGCTCCCAGTCCCTTTGACCTTGAGAATCCTCCCAGCTTTGTGGCACCTTTGAATGGAATTTGCACGAGTCTGCAACAAGTGAGCAAAAGAAACCGGATTCAATTTTCATGATATCCAGAGCATATTATAGCAAAAAAAAAAAAAAAATTCAGAGCATATTATAGCAAAAATTAGTGGTGATTATACAAGGTTCTAAACGCTTTCCAAATGCCAATAAACACCAGAGCTGAAAGCAAATATGTAATTAATGCCATGGCAGCCACCACCGCAACCAAGCTCTTTGCCACCAGTAAAAAGAGTTCAAACACTGATGCACAACTATTACATTCTATGCTCTATGCAAATATTTTGTTTCCAATAAAAAGATCCATATGTAGAAAAAATGCTTAACTTACTTTTGAAAATCTTTGGGCATGACTCTAGAAAAGCACCAAAAGAGAACTTTCCAATCCAGATCCCCAAAGCACCTACGAGGAAGTTTTGTGGAAGCAGTGTATGGTATTTCTTTTGTAGGTCGGACTAAAGAAGCACCTTAGGGCTAAATCAGGCAGAATTGGTGGTTCAGTGGTAGAATTCTCGCCTTCCATGCAGGAGACCTGGGTTCGACTCCTGGACAGCACACCTCGTGTGCGGCCACCACCCGTTTGTCAGCGGAGGATTGTGTGTTGCTATGATGCTGAACAGGTTTCCATGGAGCTTCCAGGCTAAGACAGACTAGAAAAAAAAAGCCTGGCAGTGTACTTCTAAAGATTAGCCAATGAAAACCCTATGGATCACAACAGTCTGATCCGTAAGTGGTCATGGGGGTAGCCTAAGACCTAGCAGCATTTCATTCAGTTGTGTGTTGGGCCATCATGAGTTGGGGACCTCTTCAACAGTAAGTCACAACTAAACCACCTTTCCCAGCTTTTTCCATTTGAAGTGGGCTGTTAAATTGCCCAGAACTCCATCCTTCTGGAAACAACTCATGTCTTTTAGGGAACTACTCACTCTTGGCTGTAGGACCCTGTCTGCCAACTTACCCCTCCTCTGCCAGAGCATGAGGTGGGGTACAAGGCATGGACCAGGCCAGCCCTTCTTTCCTTAGGATTTTCCAGTTGTCACCAGAGAAGACTGGCTTGCACTCTCAGGTGGCCAAACAGGAAGCAGCCTGCAGCCTTGTAGAGAAAGCCAGTCTGTCGAAAAAGATAATAAAGCTAATAATCCCAGTGAAGCTGACACCAGCCTTGGGGTGCCCCACAATCTCAAGTCTCTGGTTCCAGCTGTCAGCAATCTCCCTGGTTTCTCCCAGAGGTGTGAGCCAACCAGTTCCTCTTTTTGCCAAGGTGATTTGAATTGTGTCCTGACATAAACAACAACAATAAAAACAGTTGCCCTTGAATTGACTCCGACTCATGGCAACCCCATGTGTGTCAGAGTAGAATTGCACTCCATAGGGTTTTCAATGGCTTGATTTTTCAGAAGTAGATCACCAGTCTGTCTTCTGAGGCACCTCTGGGTGGACTCCAACCTCCAACCTTTTAGTTACCAGGGAGGGTGTTAATCATTTTGCACTCTATGTCCTGACATATGTTCCACTTTTATTTATTGTCCTTGTGGACTTGGGTAAGTTATTTAATCTCAGCAAGAAAGAGACAAAAGAAATGATTTTGCCAACCATTCATTCAAGGAGCCCTGGTGGTGCAGTGGTTAAGCAGCTTGGTTGTTGATCAGCAGTTCAAACCCACCCAGTGGCTCTGATGGACAAAGACCTGGTGATCTGCTTTTGTAAAGATTATAGCCTAGGAAACACTATGGGACAGTTCTACTCTGTCACATGGGGTCACTGATTTGGAATCTACTCAATGGCACCCAACGACAACAACAACCATTCATTCATTCACTCATTCAAGGAAATAATAGCTGTCTCCCACTTGCCAGACATATGCTGGACTACAGGTATACGGCACACATTTTCTACTCTCAAGGATCTGTAGTCAAGAGGAAGACAGAAAAGAATCAAAGCTTTACTCTGCAGTTTGACAGGTGCTCTGACAGAACTGTGATGAGGGTGTCCTACGGCATAGAGGAAGCTCAACTAATGAAGCTGGACAGTCAAGGTTGGAGGGATTGTGGAGATGTGTTTCAGGGAAGACTTCTGCGAAAAGGAACGTTTTCAGTTGAATCTTAAAGGATGAATAGGAGTTAGTCTAGCAGAGGGAACAGTATGTGCAAAGGCTCAGAGGGGAGACTGCACATTTGGGGAACTTAAGTGGCTAGGTGTGAGACAACTGAGGTCAACAAGGCAAAGTGTCTTTCTCCAAGTCTGTCTTAGTTTCCTTTGTTGTTGTTGGGTGTTGTCAAGTTGGTTCCGACTCATAGTGACCCTATGTACAACAGAGCAAAACACTGCCTCGTCCTGCGCCATGCTCACAATCATTATGCTTGAGCCCATTGTTGCAGCCACTGTGTCAATCCATCTTGTCTTCCTCTTGTTCGCTGACCTTCTACTCTACCAAGCATGATGTCCTTCTCCAGGGACTGGTCCCTCCTGATAACATGTCCAAAGTATGTAAGACAACGTCTCGCCATCCTTGCTTCTAATGAGCATTCTGCCTGTACTTCTTCCAAGACAGATTTGTCCATTCTTCTGGCAGTCTATGGTATACTCAATATTCTTCGCCAACACCATAATTCAAAGGCAACAATTCTTCTTCGGTCTTCCTTATTCATTGTCCAGCTTTCATATGCATATGAGGCAATTGAAAAATAGCATGGCTTGGGTCAGGCACACCTTAGTCCTCCAAGTGATATCTTTGTTTTTTTAACACTTTAAAGAGATCTTTTGCAGCAGATTTGCCCAATGCAATGTGTGGTTTGATTTCTTGACTGCTGCCTCCATGAAAGTTGCTTGTGGATCCTAGTAAAATGAAATCCTTTACGACTTTAATATTTTCTCCATTTATCATAATGTTGTTTATTCGTCCAGTTGTGAGGATTTTTGTTTTTGTAATCCATACTGAAGGCTGTGGTCTTTGATCTTTATCAGTAAGTGCTTCAAGTCCTCTCACTTTCAGCAAGCAGGGTTGTGTCATCTGCATAGTGCAGGTTGTTAATGAGTCTTCCTCCAATCCTGATGCCTTATTCTTCATACAGTCCAACTTCTAGGATTATTTGCTCAGCAAACAGATTGAATAAGTATAGTGAAGGGATACAACCTTGATACACACCTTTCCTGGCTTTAAACCACGCAGTACCCCTTTGTTCTGTTCCAACTACTGCTCTTAGTTTCGTAGTGCTGCTATAACACAAATACCAAAAGTGAGTAGCCTTAAAGAACATAAATTTATTTTCTCACAGTTCTGGAGGTTAAAAGCCCAGATCAGGGTCTGGGCCATGTTGACTCCTTCCTTGTTGGTAGCCTTATGTGTTCCTTGGCTCCTTAGGTTCCTTGGCTTGTAGATGATCCTCACAAGGCATCTGTCTTCCTTTGTGTATCTGTGTCTGCTTTTTTAATATATAACTCAGAAATGATTAGGTTTAGGATTCACCCTACACTGGTATGACCTCATTAATATAACTAAAGAAAAACCCTATTTCCAAACAGAATCATATGTCCATTTATAGGCACCAGGGTTTCAACATGGGTTTGTGGAGAGGGGAACAGAATTCGACCCATAACAAAGTCCTTTACCTCATTTGTAGCAAGACTGAGACCAGAATGAGGAGTGAACTAACCCCAGGACCAGCTCTCTGACCATTACCCTAGTTCTAAAGTGGTTATTCTTTCAAAGCTTTTACAGTCCGAGAAAAGTCGAGAGAATACTTGTAGTGTTTGTCGGAGTTCTTACAAACAGCAGCACATTGTGAAGTTGAACAGATGTAGGAGAACCCTTTTAACCATACCACTAGGAACTCAAGGACAGAGAGTTTCAGGGACATGTCTTCATCACACTCACAGGAGAATATAAGGGTTTCCTGTCCTGTGAACATGTAGATGACACAATGTTCACCCATCTCTGCCACTTGGACAGATGCCCAGGCTGTGTGATTAGTCCTGTGTGGGGGCAGCACATCAGTGTTCCCAGCCCTGGTACTGCAGTGTTCAAAATCAACTCCTTGGCTTCTGTAACTTCCCTTCTATTCAGGGTTCTTTCATCCCCCAGACGGAGGAAGGAATTCTCCACCCAGAGATATCTTCCTGGTGGACTTGGCTTCATTTTTTTAGTGCATTCTCTCACTGGCCCTGTTGGTCTTGAGCAAAGAATGATTTACTACAGCTCCTTCGCAGCAGACAAAACAGACACAGCCTCTGTCTGAGAGAGATTAGAATCTAAATAGACTTGACTGAAAAGGCCGTGTTTCCTCAGGGAGAGGCTCTCTGAGGGTGATATGACTCAGAGGAATCCAAGTGAGATGATACAATGCACCCTGGAGGAGGGACCTGGAAAACCAGCCCTGCATCTGCCCAGGAAACACTGTGTGCTTTTCAGAGAGAGAAGCTCTGTCTTTCCAGAGATTCTGATTTCTCATAGTTTGTCGATAACCTTTATCACGATCAAAACTATTCCCGGAGGTCACCTTTTAGCAAAATAACAGATTAGCACACAAAATAAAGGATGTTACCCATGAGCAAAGATGTTTACCTGTGTTTTATTGACTACGCAAAGGCATTTGACTGTGTGGATCATAACAAATTATGGATAAGATTTCAAAGAATGGTGATTCCGGAACACTTAATTGTGTTCTTGTGGAACCTGTACATAGACAAAGAGACAGTCATTTGAACACAACAAGGGGATAACTGCATGGTTTAAAATCAGGAAAAGTGTTGAGTCAGGGTTGTATCATTTCACCAGACGTATTGAATACGGATTCTGAGCAAATAATCCAAGAAGCTGGTCTATATGAAGAAGAACATGGCATCAGGATCGGAGGAAGACTCATTAATAACCTGTGATATGCAGATGACACAACCTTGCTTGCTGAAAGCAAAGAGGACTTGAAGCACTTACTGATGAAGATCAAAGACTATAGTCTTCAGTATAGATTACATTTCAACGTAAAGAAAACAAAAATCCTCACAACTGGACCAATAAGCAACATCATGATAAATAAAGAAAAGATTGAAGTTGTCAAGGATTTTATTCTACTTGGATCCACAATCAACTTCCATGGAAGCAGCAGTCACGAAATCAAACGACAAATTGGATTGGGCAAATCTACTGCAGAAGACCTCTTTAAAGTGTTAAAAAGCAAAGACATCACTTGGAAGACTAACGTGCACCTGATCCAAGACATGGTATTTTCAATCACCTCAGAAACATGTGAAAGCTGGACAATGAATAAGGAAGACCGAAGAAGAACTGATGCCTTTGAATTATGGTGTTGGTGAAGAATATTGAGTATACCGTGGACTGCCAGAAGAACGAACAAATCTATTTTGGAAGTCTTTCTTGGCTGTACTTGGAAGATGTACAGCCAGAATGCTCCTTGGAAGTGAGGATTGCAAATTTTTGTCTCACATACTTCGGACATGTTATCAGGAGGGACCAGTCCCTGGAGAACGACACCATACTTGGGAAGGTAGAAGGTCAGCAAAAAAGAGGAAGACCCTCGACAAGATGGATTTACACAGTGGCTACAATAATAAGCTCAAACACAGGAATGCTCACGAGGATGGCACAGGAATGGGCAATGTTTCATTCTGCTGTACAGAGGGTCACTATGAGTTGGAACCGACTTGACGACACCTAACAACAAAACAACATCTTGTGAGTACGGTGCTCCATTAAAAGATCATCTATATGAGACCAAAAGGTCAACAATTACTCTAAAGCAAAGGTAAGAAGATAAGGGAGCTGGGAAACTAGAGTACTAAAACAAAACCACCAGAATGCAATTATTTAGAATGTTGACACATTGTGAAAAAAGTGGCTAATGTCACTGAACAATTTGTATAGAAATTGTGAAAAGGGAGCTTAATTTGCTTGTAAACTTTCACCAAAAAAATAATAAAGTATTATTAAAATAATAATAATAACCTTTATCATTTGGTGCTCTGGAAATGCACGGAGGTGGAAAAGGAGAGGAGAGGCCATTTGAAAGCCATTTACTTTGAATGATGAGACACACACCCCACGGTCTGGCACACCACTTTCTGCAGGAGGCAAGAGGCCCCAACAGTCTCATGTGGTTGGCTACCTAAGAGGTCAGCTCTGGCTTTGTGGCCATCTCCAGGCTACCAGCCCAAGCAATGCAGTTGGAACTTCCGGTCATTGCACTGGTGGCCCCAGGCATTCCACGTTGAATGAATCACCTGCCTTCCCCCAAGGTATGTGAACCAATGCCATCCTGCTTCTCATCAGTCAGGTTAGCCCAAGCCTTCCAGCTCATGCTGTATCCTTTGGCCTCTGCATCCCCCTGAATCTGACTCCTCCTCCTCCCCCTCCACACCCTAATCTGACTCCTCCTTCTACCCCCTTCTATCCTCCCAATTGTGTTCTAGGGGTGCTCTGTCACCTGCAAACCCCTGTATGGCCTTCGTCTCTGAAAGTTTCCTTCACCTTTTTGCCCATCCTCTGACATTACTGACTCCTTTGCCGCTGTCTTCAGTGAATGCCATTTTTCTTTTCATACCTTGTGTCTCACAATACCTGGAGGTGGAGTTTCCTCCTTGCTCTCAGATGCTGCTTCCAAATCATCTCAAAACCAAACCAGTTGCTGTCTAGTCAATTCCAAGTCATAGAGATCCCATGTGTGTCTAAATAGAACTGTGCTCTGTAGGATTTTGAGCTTTCAGAAGCAGATTGCCAGGATTTTCTTCCACAGTGCCTCAGGTAACTTTGAGCCTCCAACCTTTCAGTTAATAGTCAAGTGCTTAACCATTTGCACCACCCAGCGACTTTCCTAAATCATCTCAAAACTGTTTGCATCACCCTCACCTCCAAATCATCTCACCTTCCTGGAAAATTCATGCCATCCAACTTTGCAACTCAGTACCCTTCTTCAGTCTCCATCTACCAACATCTCAGTCCCTCTCTTTATTCACTGTTGATGACTATAGCGCCTGCAACACTGCCTTCATTTCCACTCCTAGTCCTGTACCATTCTACTTGGCTGCAGCATCTATACATATGATCCCCCAACAATTTACCTCTCAGTCCTTTGACCTTCTCACCTCCAAGGATCTTATCCTCCACCTTCCATTAGCCACCCAGTTACAGAGTCATATTCTTGACTTCATCTTTCATGATTGCATTATTGTGAAATCTCAATTTCAATCATCTCACCCTGCAATAATCACTTGCTTTTATTCCAGCTCTTTACTCAATTCCAACATTTTTTTTGTCCTCAACAAAATGTAAGACCCATTGACCACCCGATATTTTCCCATCCATATTCATCTGCATGTCTTCACCTCTCTCCTTACCCTCTTCAATTGCATGGTCCATCATTGTAATCATTTTCTTGCAAACACTCTTAACACTTTGACCCCTCTCCTTCCATTCACCTGGAAAAACTCTGAACTCTGCCAATTCTTCCCTGAACCTTAGTAGTTGAATGTTACTGGAGATGTTACAAAACTTTACAAAACGGTGCTGTCTGGTCTCACTTTAAATTTATTACCACAAATCTCAGATGGGAATTTGCCACTACTCATCAATTCTACTACACTTGCCTAATATGCTTGCTTTCTCACTTTTCAAATGGCATTTTCTCCCCCTTATTTCTCTTTAACAAATCCTGTGTCACTTCCCCTACACATATCTCTCAGCTAATGACCATGCCTTGTATTCTACACAGAAAATATTAAAACAAAAGATGAAAAGCTCTTCATCTTCCCTTCCAGATCTACTAATCTTCCATGATATTACCTAAATTGTCATCTTCTCTCTTGATGCAGTGAAAGGCATGTCCCCATTTCCTTTTAAGGCCAACTCCTCCACTTACACTTGGGATTCCATCATCTCTCATCTTCTTAAGGACTTTGAT
>NW_004444052.1:2786009-2787689 GCF_000243295.1 Trichechus manatus latirostris
GGTGAAAGGATACAACCCTGACTCACACCTTTCCTGACTTTAAACCATACAGTATCCCCTTGTTCTGTTTCAATGACCACCTCTTGATCTATGTACAGGTTCCTCATGAGCACAATTAAGTGTTCTGGAATTCCCATTTTTTGCAATAGTATCTGTAATTTATATGATCCACATAGTCGAATGCCTTCATGTACTCAAAAAAACACACTAACCTTCTCTCTGGTATTCTCTGCTTTCAGCCAGGATCTATCTGACATCAGCAATAATATCCCAGGTTCCACGTCCTCTTCTGAATACGGCTTGAATTTCTGGCAGTGCTCTGTCAATATACTGCTGTAGCTGCTTTTGAATGATCTTCAGAAAAATTTTACTTGCATGTTTTATTAATGATACTATTTAATAATTTCCACATTCAGTTGTATCACCTTTCTTGGGAATAGGCATAAATATGGATCTCTTCCAGTTGCTTGGCCAGGTAGCTGTCTTCCAAATTTGGCATAGATAAGTGAGCACTTCCAGTGCTACATCCATTTGTTGAAACATCTCAATTGGTATTTCATCAATTCTTGGAGCCTTATTTTTCACTAGTTCAGCTTGGACTTCTTCCTTCAGTACCATCGGTTCCTGATCATATGCTACCTCCTGAAATGGTTGAATATTGACATTTTGGTATAGTGACTCTGTGTATTCCTTCCATCTTCTTTTGATGCTTCTTGCATCTGTCAGTTTGTCATACTGTGGGGACTTCCATGTTGCCCTGATGCGGGAAGCTATGCCACTGGTATTCAAATACCAGCAGAGTCACACATGGCAGACAGGTTTCAGCTGAGCTTCCAGACTAAGACAGACTAGGAAAAAGGATCCGGCAGTCTACTTCTAAAAAGAATTAGCCAGTGAAAATCTTATGAATAGCAGTAGAACATAGTTTGATACAGTGCCAAAAGATGAGCCCCTCAGGTTGGAAGGCACTCAAAAGATGACTGGGGAAGAGCTGCCTACTCAACGTAGAGTCAATCTTAATAACCTGGATGGAGGCAATCTTTCAGGACCTTCATTTGCTGATGTGGTACAACTAAAATGATAGGAAACAGCTGCAAACATCCATTAATAATCAGAACGTGGAATATACAAAGTATGAATCTAGGAAAATTGGAAATCATCAAAAATGAAATGGAATGCATAAACATCAGTATCCTAAGCATTGGTGAGCTGAAATGGACTGGTATTGGCCATTTTGAATCAGACAATCATATGGTCTACTATGCCTGGTATGATAAATTGAAGAGGAATGGTGACAAAAAGAACATTTCAAGATCAATCCTGAAGTACAATGCTGTCAGTGATAGGATAGTATCCATGTACCTACAAGGAAGACCAGCTAATATGACTATTATTCAAATTTATGTGCCAACCACTAAGGCCAATGATGAAAGAATTAAAGATTTTTTACCAACTTCTGCAGTCTGAAACTGATCGAGCATGCAATCAGGATGCATTGATAATTACTGGTAATTGGAATGCATAAGTTGGAGACAAAGAAGAAGAATTGGTATTGGGAAATACGGCCTTGGTATAGAAATGATACTGGAGATCACATGTTAGAATTTTGTAAGACCAAGGACTTCTTCATTGCAAATACCTTTTTTCACCAACATAAACAATGACTATACACGTGGACCT
>NW_004444052.1:2789450-2790632 GCF_000243295.1 Trichechus manatus latirostris
TATGTGATCACCCCCATGATGGGATCTTCTGTCAGTAGCCAATCAGTTGAAAGGCAGTTTACTTGGGTGTGTGTCCTGCATCTGAATATAAGCAAACATTCTGGTTTTTGCCTGCTCTGGATCCTGCAGCTGGCTCCTGTTCATCTGACCTTCAGTTCTTGGGACTTGAGCTAGAAGCTTACCTGCTGAACTTAGGATCCATCAATCTTCACAGCCCGTAGCAAGAGCCCTGCTCTCCGACCTGTGGATCTTGGTTCACCAGCCCCTTCGGCTATGTGAATCAGGAGAAGCCTCTATCCCGGTCCACGGACTTGGGAAGTTCCAGCCTCTACAATTGCATGAGCCGTACTCTATACTGGTTTTGCTTCTCTAGAGAACCCAGCCTAAGACACCATCAGTAACCTCAGTGTTGCCCAATTCCAATGGTTGGTTATCCGTTCTCATTTTACTTAACATCTCAGTAACATTTGTCACAATTGACCACTCCACTGGTCTTGAAATACTTTGTTATTTTAACTTGATGATATCACACTCTCCTAGTTATCAGGTTTTTCTCTGACCTAAAAAATTTTCCTCCTTTTCAGTCTTCTTTAATGAGTTCTACTTATCCTCCAAAAATCTAGCATTTCTGGAACGTTAGAGGGCTTGGTCCAGTTCCTGTTGTTTATTTACCTTCTCCCTTTGTTGTTGTCGTTGTTCGTTGCCCTCAAGTTGATTCTGACTCACAACGACCGCATGTGTGCACAGTAGAACTGCTCCATCGGGTTTACAAGGCTTTGAACTTTTGGAAGCAGATCATCAGGCCTGACTTCCAAGGCACCTCTGAGTGGGTTCAAACCACCAACGTTTCAGTTAGTAGTCGAGCACTTAATCGTTTATGCCATCCAGGGACTCCTACCTTCTCCCTATAGGTAATATAATATCCTTCCATGGCTTACAATATTATCTATATGTTAGGGACTCCCAAATTCATATCTGCAGCCCCGATTCTCTCTCTTCCTGATTCTCTCTCCCTCCTGATATGTTTAACAGGCAAATCAGAAGAGATCTGTCCCACAGAGTTTCCAAGGAGCAGCTGGTGGGTTCGAACTGCTGACCTTTCGGTTAGCAGCTGTAGCTCTTAATCGCTGCGCCACCAGGGCTCTGTAAATCAGATTTAACTTGGTCAAAATATAACTATCT
>NW_004444052.1:2791580-2802761 GCF_000243295.1 Trichechus manatus latirostris
TATCTTATTTTTTTAAAGTTTTTGTTATTATTGCCTTTTATTATTAATATCTATTTGTCTTTAAGGGTTGGCATGAGAATGATAACATCATCAAATTACATGCTGCAACATTGTATGTAGTAGATATTACTAACAATAAGATGTACAAAAAAAAAATCCAAAAATGGATAGTCATAAGTGTGGTTCATAGTAACTTGAATACATCATATGTTGAGGACTACTTGCATGTGCAGAAGTACTGAGAAGCTGAAGAATAATAAAGTAATCATTTGGGAATGTGATTTACTTACTTCTCAGGAATACCTAGTGGGATGGAGTAATTAACAATCCAGTGCACGTATTTTCTACCAGCTCAGGGTTTTAACCAGAAAGCACTCTTATATTGTATGTGATAATGTATATAAAACTCTGTGTGTGTGAAGTTGTGGGTATGTGTGTGCATGTGTGTGTGTGTTTTTCCCCCAGAGAGTGCCCAAGGCTTTCGTCAGATTCTCTCTGAGAGTGGTAGTGATCATGTTTCCTGGAGAAATTAGTTTAAGAACTATTATATTTAGTAAGTTGGTGTTCTGTTGGACAAATTACTTCCATAGAGTGGAAATAGTATGTCAGGGTCATGAGCATATGCACTTTAATTTTTTTATCTTCTAATAATAATGAGATTTGCTGAAGCATCTCCATCTACTCATTCAACATAAATGTGAAGCATCTACTAAGTGCTGAACACTGTCTTGGGCATGGGGAATACAGCAGTGAAGAAAACATAAAATCTCTTCTCTAATTAACAAATAAATATTTAATAGGATAGATCTAGCTAAGTGTTGTGGAGAAAAAATAAGGACTTGGAGGATAAAGAGTTCTGGAGTAAGATAGCTGCTATGTTATAGGGTAGTCATGGATGGCCTCTCTGCAGAGGCAATATTTGAGTATTTATCTGCATATGGTGAGGAGTGGTCCATGCACAGATCTGGGGAAATTGTACCAGGTGGAAGGAACAGCATGTACAAAGCCCCTAAGAAGGGAAACCACTTAGCATATTTGAGGAACATCGGGAGGCCAGTGTGGCTGGTGTGGAGTGGGCATTAGGGCTGCTAATCCTCCTGAACTTGAGCAGTTCATGACCCGTGTGAATGCACATGGTGGCTCTGGTGTGGTGTAGGGGAGAGTGGTCAGAAATGAGATTAGGTAGTTGGGAGTGTTTGCAGATCACAGAGGATCACCCAGGTCGTACAAGGAATTTGGTTTTTAATCCCAGATGGGAAGACATAGGGGAGTTTTGAACATTGTAGCGGCATGATCTAACCTAAGTTTTAGAAGATTTATTGTGGCTTCTGTGTTGATACCAGACTGTAAAGGACCAAGGGTAAGGCAAAGAAACCAGATAGGCAACAATTGAATCAATTTAGGTGAGAGAACATGGTGGCTTGGCTCAGGTTGGCTGTGGAGGAAGCGATGATAAATGGCCAGATTTGGGATTTGGAGTCTCTAGGCTCTTCAAGGTAAGAGTTGTTGAATAGACTAAATTTTTTAGTTTCAACAACTGGTATAGTGGAATTTAGATTTTTCATTTACTGAGATAAGGCTGCTAACTGAAAGTTTGTCCGTTCTAACCTACCAGCCACTCCACGGAGAAAGATGTGGCTGTCTGCTTCTGTAAAGATTACAGCCTTGGCAACCTTACAGGGTAGTTTTGCTCTGTCCTATAGGGTCAATATGAATCAGAATCGACTCAAAGGCAATGGGTTTTTCTGTTTGTTTGTCTTTGAGATAAGGATTAATGTAAGAATACAGAGAAGGTTTTTTTTTCTTCTGGCCAGAGAGACTCGTGAGTTTAATTTTAGGCATGTGAAGTTTGAGATGGATATTAGACATACAATTGAAAGTGTTGAGTACACATTTGTATATAGATGAATTGGATATACCCGGTCTTTTATTCCAGTCTTCTTTCGCCTAGTGACATCACTTATGAGTTGGATGGGCTGTGGTTCTGTTTAAAGCTACGCAATAGGATTTGAATAGAACAGAATAGACTTAGGCCCTATGAGTGACACCTTACATTCTATCAGCTAAGTGATCTCCGAGGAGAAAAGAGTGCTCCTTTCCCCAGGTCATGCCAGCATTCTTAATGTATTTAGATCCTGTAGGATTAACACATTTGAGTATGAAGAAAACTACTAATGACACAAACTTCTCATAGGTATGTCTATTCATGTTTGAGAAAACTGTGTGATTCTGCAGGCTTTCTTCTAGATAAAATACTCCTGAAAATTCACTCTATATCCAAAGAAGGCTCTAAGTATGCTCACAGAATATTATAGAATTGAGGGCCAAAGATATGTAAAGGTGTCCACCAGGATTTCTATCATTCAAGAAATGTGTTTATTTCACCATGAGAAGGAGCAGCAGAAATAAATCTAATTGCCACCCGGAAGCGTTTTACTGAAAATGTGTCCCCTCTTCGTTTCAAGTCAATCCAAAGTGAAATCTTTCTCAAAATAAGAAAAAGGACATCCTCACATTGCTAAAAAGTAACATCTGGCTGATTAAGTCACTGATAAGAGCAAAATAATGAGGGTTTGATTTTGCAGCCTTAGCTCTGCTGGTCTTTGACATTTCCTGTCAGAAACTGGAGCTGCCCCTCCCTTTTGCACACCTCACAGAGGAAGCAGCTGGAACAGAGGTGGTGCTGGAGGCTGATGAACCTTGACATGTGATCAGAGGATTCCTGGGGGACCCACCTCACCTTTGAATGTGGTGTGTTTTGATGAATTGGATAGTCATTATATTTCAAAAAATAAAAGTTCGCAATAATTTTTAAAGAAACTTTTTACTTAAAAGCAGGTAATTGCTACCAATATTTAAATAGCATATTAACACTTTTCTAGAAAGTATAAAAACATATTCAAACATTTACATAGTAGGACAAGACTCAGGCTGCTGTTTTCATCAGGATTATTTTGGTTGCAAGTGAAAGAAACATACCTCAAAGCGTCTTAATCACAGGAGATAATGTGTTGGCTTACCCGACACCAAGTGTAAGGGTGGATCATATCAGGCAAGGCCAAAGCCAGGTGTTCACACAGTGGCATCTGGAACCTGTCTCCCTCCATCTCCTGGCTCTGCTTTTCCTAACTTGGCTTCATTCTCAGACAGCCTCTTCCTTCGTGGTGAAAAAGATGAACCCCAGTAGTTTCAGGTTTACATTCTATCAGCCAAGTGACATCCGAGGAGAAAGGAGAGCTCTTTGCCCCAGGTTCCAGCACAAGCCCTGGCATTCACTCAGATTGCCTTGGCTTGGGTTGACCCTGAACCAACCTCTGTGCCTGGGGGGTGGATTTTATGACTAGGTGAGCATGGGTCACATGTCCACTTGTAATTGCAAGAGTAAAGTTAGGGTCAGCCCTATGAGAATCATACGGGCAGAGTTGAGTGTCGACTTTTCAAAAGGACTGCCATTGCCATCCAGTCAATTCTGACTCATGGAGACCCCATGTGTTACAGAGGACAAGTGCTCCATAAGGTTTTCTTGACTAGTCTTTACTGAAGCCTATCTCCAGACCTTTCTTTTGCAGCACTGCTGGTGAGTTTGAACTGCCAACCTTTAGGTTGGTAGTCAAGGGCAAATCATTTGCACCATCCGGAGACTCCTAAAGAAAGGCTACCAAAAAAACCAAACCTGTTGCTGCCGAGTAGATTCTGACTCGTAACGACCCTGTAGGACAGACTAGAACTGCCCCATAGGGTTTGTAAAGAGTGGTGGGTAGATTTGAACTACTGACCTTTTGGTTAGCAGCCGAGATTTTAACCACTGCACCAGCAGGGCTCCAAAGGAAGGTTGATCAGGCAAAAAACCTATGTTCACTTACGACCTTGATAAAAGTTGGTGGATGAAAACAATAACAAGACATAGCAAAAGGATGCCCCATATGCCAGATGATAAGACACGGGAGTTCCTCACTTAGATTTGTCAGAGAAGGTGCTTCTGCCAGAGGACTCTGAATGGGATGGTGAGAGTAAGAGAGAGCCATCCGATTCCAGAAAGAATGGCAGAGACAGAACTGAACAAGTGGACCTGAGCTGTGATTTCTTGAATGGCAGTGGAAGCTCTAACCAGCTCTAATAAAAGGGTGTTGTTGTTGGGTTAGGTGCTGTTGAGCTGACTCATGACAACCCTATGCTACGGTGGAACAGAACGCTGTCAGGTCCTGTGCTGTCCCCATGATTGGCTGTGGATTAGAATGTTGTAATCCACAGGGTTTTCACTGACTGTACATACCAACAATGATAAAGATGGTGCAGAAACAGGCAACATTTTGTTTTGTTGTACATAAGATAACTATGAATTGGAGCCGACTCAACAGCAACTAACAACATGTTTGGTCAAAATGGCTGAGCCTTTATACTGTAGCCTCAGTCAATCACCAGATGCAAGCGGCTCAAAAAGGCATCAGACAAGGCAGTTCTCTACAGTTAAGGCAAGTCTTCAAGGCGTTAATAACTGGAGGCTGTGTGCCAACTACCTTCCCTCCAGCTGGACCACAAGTCATCTACGCAGTGCATCTTCATTTTTACAACAGATATTATCAACCCACAGGTCTCTGAGGTGCTGTTTCTTTTCTTCAATCTTTTTTCTCCTTCAGATGGATAATTTCTATTTAACTATCTTCAAGTTTACTGACTCTTCTGCTATCTCTAATCAGCTGTTAATCCCATCTAGTGAAATTTTAATTTTTTTATACTTTCCCATTCTAGAATTTCCATTTGTTTCTTTTTTATAATTCTCATTTCTTTGATGAGATTCATTTGTTGACTCATTGCCGTTGTTGTTGTGTGCTGTTAAATCGATTCTGATTCACAGTGACCCTATATGACAGAGTAGAACTACCCCATACAGTTTCCTAGGCTATAATCTTCATGGGAGCAGATTTCCAAGTCTTTTCTCCCATGGAGTCACTAGTGGGTTTGAACTGACAGACTTTTGGATAGTAGCCAAGCATTTAACCATTGCATCACCAGGGCTCCTTTGACTCATTTAAGATCCTTTTTTTTCCAATTATTTGAATATATCTGCCTCTAATTCATTAAACATTCTTATGAAAGTTGCTTTCAACTTTTTTGCCTACTAAGTTCAATATTTGGTCCATTTTTGCATTTCTTTCTTTTGACTTTTTTTCCTTGACTATGATTCAGATTTCCTTTTCTTCCCCCCATGTCTAGTAATTTTTATTGCGTAGTGGGCATTGTGTATTATATTGTGTAGTCTCGCTACACTGTAGAGAGACTCTGGAGTTCATTATCATCCACTGAACAACCTTCATTTTTGATCTTTTGTTTGAATCAATTACTGGTTGATTGACCTTGAATTTAGGAGGCTTAATTTAGTGTTTATTAGAGAAGATCTATGGAAAGCCAGAAGTGTTTTTCCAATCCCCCTTTAACTTGATGGAATTCAACCTCCAAACTCTTTCTCCCTTTGCAAATTGTGTTGGGGTTTGATCTTACATCTTGTTCTGGTGAGTGTTATGGATTGAACTGTGTTCCACCAAAATATGTGTTGTAAATTCTAAGCTCTATACCCATGGTTATAATCCCATTTGGAAATGGGTTATCTTTGTTATGCTAATGAGACAGGATAGTGTAGGTTGTATCTTGAGTCAATTTCTTTCGAGATATAAAAGAGATTAAATGTAAGCTAGCAAGCAGAGATGGAGGAAGAGAGATGCCAAGCCTCATGAAGATCACCAAGGGGCAGAAGCTCAAAGAGACAAGGACCTTCCTCCAGAGCCAACAGTGAGAGAAAGCTTTCTCCTAGAGCTGGCACCCTGGATTCAAACTTCTAGCCTCCTAAACTGTGAGAAAATAAATTTGTTTTACAGTTAGAGGCACCTATTTGTGATATTTCTTTTATAGCAGAAGCACTAGATAACTAAGGCAGAGGTTCTGCAATTGGCTTCCTACTAGGGCATGGTTCTTATTTCTGAGGGATAGTCTGTTTGGTGTTTCAACTGGATGCCCTTTGAGTTAGGTATGAGTTGATGAGTGTCTATACTCTGGCTGGGCCACTACTTCAATGGCTTTCATCTGTGCTTCACCTTTAGCATCTGTATTCTACTTTCAGCCCTACAGCTGTTACTCTGCAGTAAATCTCACATAGTTACCCTGCATATGTGCTGCTTAACCCTCAGAAAAGATCCTGTGGGAGAGCCTCATGGACTTTTATGGCCCACCCACCCTGCATAGCTCTCTCTTCTCCTATGTCCTGCTCTGTTGTTGTTGGTTTTTAGCTGCTGTCCAGTTGTCCTCCAACTCATGGCAACCCATACAAAATGGAAAGAAATTCTCCTGATCCTGCACCATCCCCATGATTGATTGTGGATTGGATCATTGTGATCCAGAGAATTTTCAATGGCTGATTTTCAGATGTAGGTTGCCAGGTCTTTCTTCTTAATCTATCTTAGTCTGGATGATCCACTGAAACCTGTTCAGCATCGTAGCACCAGGCAATCCACCACTGACAGATGGGTGGTGGCTGTGCATAAGGGAATTGAACCTGGGTCTCCTGCATGGAAGACGAGAATTCTACAACTGACCCACCAATGCCTCTCATGCCCTGCTATATAGATACAGCTAATTTGCTGCTCCGATCTCTCATTTTTGCCCCTTCATCTCAGAAGGGTCACTGTTCTCTGCTTGGATTCTAGCTCTCTGTGCAAGGTTGGAAAATTATCCCAAGGTAAATTTTTGGGGCAATTGGGGGGCTCACTTTATAAGTTTCCCTTCTCTCAGGCCAGCGCTGCCTGTTGTTCAATAACCAACGACAGTTGTCTCATATACTTATTTTCACTTTATGTTTGTTATAACTGGGAGAGGGGATCCAGTATCAATTTCTTCATCAATCCAGAGATTCTTTTTAATGTTGAATTTGTTCAGTTTGTTCAGATCCCAAAGTACTTTAAAAATATGGAAAAGGGTGGAATGATTAGGGACAGAATCAAATCACTGATTAAAAAAAAGGGGGGGATTAGTTTCACTAGTTTTAAGGATAGAGAGCTGCTTGCTCTCTTCCTCCAGAAAAGTATCATCTTGAGTAAAAAGAACATCCCTCTATATTGTTCATTTGCTTATCCTCCTATAAAAACTGATAATACTTGAATTTTCCATCATGTAGAGCTCATAAATGAGATGGGTGCCCAAATTTATTATTGAGTAGGTTTCTAATGGATTTATTATTTTATTTATTTAATAAATATTTATTGAATGCTTACTGTATACAGGTGTGATAAAGTAGACAGAGTACTTACCTATTAGAAGAGGGATTTTTTTAAAATTCTTTTTAGTTTTTAGCTGGGGCATAAAATGGGAAGAAAATGAAAGAACTGATTCTGTACTAGCTTTGAGTATAAGGTTAACAGTAATGCAATATAACATAATACATCCCGTTTTTTATATATAATGGAGACTTGGAGCAGAACATGTGAGATCTGAGAACTTATGTATATTCTTGCAAAAGTGAACCCTCAGCTGGGCTAGTAATATATCTGGGACTGGAATGGATGCTCAACATATCAGTGGGACACTGTGATTCCCTATTTGTTACTATGCTTTCCCATAGGAGTCTCAGAGAGTCGGAAGGGCAGAGGCAGCCAATCTCAAGAGGACTTCCTTTGTCAGGCTTTATATTTTCCAAATTAACATTTACTGCAGACTTCCTGCCACAGATGGAAAGATTAGACAAAGTTGGCTGCCATGGCAATTGTCCCCCTGACCTTTTTCTGAACACAGGAAGTAGGACCATCAGTTCAGATTTACGTCAGTTTGCAAACCAGAGTGGATTATTGCCTGCTAGGTGTACTACCGAGGAATTAACTTTTAATTGAGGTGACTCAGAAAGGGAAGCTATTTCAGCAGAGACCTCTGGCCCAAGAAATTGGTTTTTAATGACCAGTTTCCCTTCATGTCAATTCACTTAGGAGTTTAAGTACAGGAATCTGCTCTCCACCTCTGATGCTGGCGAGTAAAGGCAGGAGAAAGGACTCATTAAATGTGTTGTTGTGAAAGGGAACTGAGAATGCCACAAGTCTTCTAGAGAATGTCAGAAAGGGAAGAAAACATTGTGTGTTGTTAACTACTGGAACATCTAAGCAATTAAGCTATTGACCTGGAAGGTCCCTTATTACAGAGTAGCTTATATCACTAGGATTTATAACAAGACTGTGGAAACAAGTTCATTAGAATTGGTAACTCTAAAGTTCGTTAGAACTGGTTACATTTACGATCTGTCTTATGTCCCTCCTGCTTTTGGACAGTTGGTCTCCTCTCCTTCTTGCATTCACTGATGCCACAAAAAAATGACACTCATGGAGTGGCCCACTTCAAAACTGATGTTAATTTAAACATTTTGTTCCTGTGTTTACCTTTCCATTGTCCACTCTTCCAGGGTACTGGATAAGAATGTGCTGTTGCTGCAAAGTTGTGGAATGATTTTCTTGTGTGATTTAAGGAAATCTTATACACTATTTTGTAGTTACCACCTGTGATGGTTAAGGTTGTGTATCAGCTTGGCTGGGCCATGATTCTCAGTGGTTTGGCAGTTATGTAATGATGTAGTTTGGCAGTTAAGTAATAATGTAGTCATCTTCCATGATGTGGTCTGATGTGATCAGTCAATCAGTTGTAAGAGGAGTTTCCTTGGGGGTGTGGCCTGCATCCAATACATATGGATGTTCTGGCAAAGCTCACTTGTTTGCTCTTGATCCTGCATCTGGCTCATCATCATCTGATCTCTTGTTCTTGGGACTTGAGCCCACTGCCTGCCATATTGCCTGCAGATCCTGGATTTGTCGGCCTCCATAGCTTGTGAACCAGTAGCCTGCTGTTCTTCCTGCTGATCTTGGATTTGTCAGCCTCCGCAGGTAGTGAGCCAGCAGCCTGCCATCTGACCTGCCATCTTGGGTTCGTCAGCCCCCCTGCAACTACCTCAGTCAGAAGAAACCTCCAGCCTGGTGCCTGACCCATGGAGTTGGGGCTTTCCAGCCTCTACAATTGCATGAGCCATTTCCTTGAGACAAGTCTCTCTCTCTTTTTCTCTATACATATGCTTCTTGGTTTTGCTTCTCTAGAGAACCCAGCCTAAGCCACCACCCATGTGGTGGGACCATCAAGTAATGACTGTCCATGTTTAAGGAAGAAGGAGGGCTTATAGCATTTGAAACACAGGCTAAACAGCATGGAATTGTTTAAATTCTAATTGTGTTCTTAGGCTGACCCTCTGTGTTATCTAAAGAAAGCAAAGTAACACACAAATGGGAACAATGACAACAGTCTAGTAGATGAAACAATTGATACTTGAGTATATTCATTAAACAAACACCTTTTCTGAAGAAGGTCCTGTGTATGAACACACATGGCAGTGATTTTGCTTTTAATACCCTTATAGTTGCAATGTGATTATTTTTCTTTTCACTAACGTCTTCTTAGATGATGGAGAAGGAGATGGAATAGGGAAGGAAGTATGTGCACTGAATATTTTTTTTTTTAATTTTTAATGAGCTTTATAAATTGAAATTGCTAAGTGCTGTATATCAGTGAACGATCCTGGTGGCTCAAACAGTTTGCACTCACCCACTGCCTGAAAGGTTGGTGGTTCAAACCCACTCAGCAGGACCACAAAGGAAAGTCCTGGTGATCTGCTCCATAAAGATTACAGCCAAGAAAACCCATGGCATAGTTCTACTCTGTAGACATGGGGTTGCCATGAGAGGAAAGCAACTCAATGGCAATGGGTTTGATTTTTCGGCTTTGGTGTATCAGTCATAGTGAAGTACATTAGATCACAAATAGTTGTGTTTGGAAATTTTTATTTTTTAATACTACTATATGTATAAAAATAAATATGCTTTTACATCAGACATGGCAATGATAATCGAGAATTTTAATCAGAAAGTAGTAACAATCTCTTTGTTTGAAAGGAACCCTGAACACATGCAGATATTGGCAGATAGAAAACGTTGGGGGTGTCAGTTTCAGGACAAACTCCACCCATCTCTTGAAAAATTGTTTTATTTTGATATCCCAAAGAGCAAGCCCTTTTCACTGGTGAGTACAGTCGACACTGCAATAGCTAAACATACAGGGAACATGTCAGAGTGAAAAAATAAACATTGATTTCCTTCCTTGCTAAAATCAGTAAGACTGTCGATTCTGTTTTGCAAAGCGGAGCCAATGACCTTTCATAAGGAATGTTTCACTCCTGATTGTAACTACCTCTTTCTTTCCATCTTACATTCTAAACGTTTAGGTTTGAAAAAAAACAGCATACATGAAAATAAAACAGTGCTTCCAAAGTCTACTGTTGTTGTAGTTAGGTTCACTCAAGTCATTTTCGACTCAGAGAGAGCCCATGTGATAGACCGGAACTGCCCCATATGGTTTTCTTGGCTGTAATCTTGAAATTCAGGAATGTCAGGAGCCCTAGTGGCACAACAGTTAAGCACTCAACTGCTAATTGACATGATGCTGGTTTGAACCCATCCAGTGGTTTTTCAAAACAAAGACCTGGCGATCTGCTTCCATAAAGATTACAGCCAACGAAACTCTATGGATCAGTTCTACTCTGTCACATGGGATTGCTATGATAGGAACTGACTGAAAATCACCCAACAACAACAAAGATGACCCAGAAGTGGATTTACCATGGTAGCATGATCAAATATGCAATATGCACTCAGTTATTTCTACCTCCCCTCCCTAAGCAGGTTCAAGCATGGGAGACGAGAAAGACTTATTACCACATTATTAATCCAAACACGTATTTGCTTCCCAGAAAGGAAGTTTTCATAACAAGATTCCTAAACCCTGTTAAAGGAAGACTGTCTTTAATTAATAACCTTCCTAATTTTCTACTGTACTCAGATCCATCTACCCTAAGAATCTCTCTTAATTCTTTCTTTCTTTGCAGATCAGTGGCTCCTCGTACACAGGGAAGCAGTGTAGGAAAGGCATGCTATTTTACAAGTCTCAGGTGAGTTATTTTAAAACAACAAAGTTCTGTGCAGGGAACTTTTACTTGGATGTTGCTGGATCTTTGATCTCACTCCTACTTCCTCTGCATGAAAAGAGTCTGCTCCCAGCTCCTGCTGACCCAGCTATGTTCTCAGCACTATTTTGATACCTGTGGTTTCCATG
>NW_004444052.1:2803177-2804473 GCF_000243295.1 Trichechus manatus latirostris
GTCTGGGATTGAGATCTTGGAGTGAAGCCTGGAAGGTCTAGAAATCTAAGACCTAGCTTTCTGACCCCTTGTCTCTACACTGTAATGAGCTTTCAATTCTACCAACCTGGAGCCTTCAGTTCTGCAGAAAATTCAGACCAAGATGAGCCAAACCCCATAGCTCTATTGAGTTTCTTTAACGAAATAAGAATGATAAAGTTAGAAATATTAAATGCACTTAAGTAACAATAAATAATTAAATGTATTTAAACTGCACTTGTCAATGAAGCCTTTGAAAAGATGTGGAGTACCTATTAGTCCATTTGCATATCTTTCTACCCATTTGTAAAACTCAAACCTGTCTCAAGAATATATCACTGAAATGCAATAACCAGAGTTACATGAAAATAATGCCAGGAAATCATTTTGTACAGTGTCAAGTAATACCTTCAGCTCTTGTTTATATGAGGTTCACTTGGAGTGAACTTTCTTGGTGTTGCAACCTGAGGCAGATCGTAGGGGCTAACTGGAGACAGAAATCCTGCCCAAGAGGAAAAAGGAGAATTCTTAATGATTTCCAGTGCCCAAGAAGACTTATGAAAATCGGGGATTGGAGGTAAGATGGTCACCTCACATTAAGATGAATGATCTCTTGGAAATAGAAGTTGGTTTTCCTTTAGTTTCATTTGTGCAAGTTAGTAGTTTTCCCAGAATTTTCAAAATAATGTCATATACCACTGCAGTGATTTCTAGAAACCACAGCTTCAGTTAACTATCTTTTGAATGTATTCATGGAAATTCATTCACACAAAAAAATGTGTGCTAAGGGAGTCGAGAAACCCTCTAGATGAACACAGAGGAGATAACATGGAGTTATATATATATATATATATGCACACATATATATATTAGCTTCAGGGAACTTTATTAGTAGTAATATTTTATTTACCAAGTCAAGTTTCTTTCACTGACAGAAAAGAACATTTAATTATTTAGCATCAGCGTTAGAATTTCTAATATCAATTTTTGAATGGTCTTTGAATTCTCCCTTAATACATTTTACATCATGCTCATATATTTGTTCATTCTTTATTTTTTCATGTATTCATCAAACATACCTACCACACTGTACCCCTGGATGGAACCATTCTATCCCTGCTACTGAGAAGCCAAATGTCTAGTAGGTTGCTGGTGAACGATTTACTGTAATACATATATAAATACCAATGAAAGGGCTTAAAGTACCCACTTAACTTTGGAAGAATTAGCACATCAAATCAAGGGGGAAAGAAAATGCAGCTCAATCCTGAAGTGTGT
>NW_004444052.1:2804915-2806348 GCF_000243295.1 Trichechus manatus latirostris
AAATGTAGACTAACAATGGGTAGATGTGGTTTTGAGTTTCAAGACTGGGAGCCAAGTTGATGGTACAACAGAAGGGAACACACACACACTCACAAACACCAGTAATGTACTTTATGAAAACTTCTAGGTAGTCTTCAAACATAAACCGAAATCCAAAGAGTAAGCAGGTAAGGGATTCTATGAATAATTAAGCAAGGGAGACCAAGCTCTACTGTTCTCCGTGGGTTTATCTAATCCATATATTTACTCTCGTCTTAAGCCCAAATTTCCTATAATCATTCCTCAAAGAAGCATTTTTATTTAATAAGATAAAGTGACTTATTTCCTCAATACTGTTCTGTTTGTGACTTGGTGAAAAGATACTCTCTAGCTATTTGGAGAAGGTTGTTGAACCACATTTTAAAAAGCCACTTAATTTGCTTATCTTAGGGAAAACAAGAGCTCATCTCAGTGAAGACTCAGTGGCCTTAGGGATTTATTTATTATATGTCTACAGAGTACATCGCAATCCAAAAGGTTTAAATGTGGTTCTTTACATAGAAGAAAACCCCTTAGATAGAACATTTTGTTTTTATTATTACTAAGGGAACAACAGAGAAGCTGGTCAGTCTTTTTGCCGGGGGATGAATCATAAGTGCGGAAAATAGTCGTAGTCGATCAGCAAATGTAATAAAGCTAACTAAGAACTGAGCCAGAGTTGTCAATATGGCCTTTTGGAGAGATATTCAGAGACTGAACTTTGAGGCATGTTAGAGAAACTTCTGATTCTAAGAAGGCTTGTTTTTGGCATCACCATTTACATCATGCTGTCACTTTTTCTCTTTGCCTAAGTAGAGGGTCAGCAAAAAAGAAGAAGACGGTCAACAAGATGGACGGACACAGTGGTTACAACAATGGGCTCAACCATTACAATGATTATGAGGATGGTGCGGGACTGGGCAGTGCTTCCTTCTGCTGTACATAGGGTTGCTTTGAGTCAGAATCAACTTGATAGTACCTAACAACAGTAACAACAACGGTGCGTGCACTTCAGTCTACACTGCCATTCTCTATAAAACAAACAAATAAATAAACAAAACATAGTTGCCACCGAGTCAGTTCCGACTCACGGCAACCCCATGTGTGTCAGAGTAGAACTGTGCTTCATACCGTTTTCAAGGGCTGATTTTTTTTGGAAATATATCGCCAGGCTTTTCTTCTGAGACGACTTTGGGTAGACTTAAATCTCAAAGCTTTCAGTTAGCAGCCAAGGGCATTAACGTTTGCATCACCCGGGGACGCCTATTCTCTGAAGCTACTGACTTCCATTATAGCTCTTTCCTTTCACTCATAAAATTCTTCCAAACTGTCTATGTCTTCATTCTCCATTCATTCCCAGTCTATTACAGTCTGATTTCTGCTTGCTTTCTTCCACCAACACATTGCTTTCTGAT
>NW_004444052.1:2808225-2812514 GCF_000243295.1 Trichechus manatus latirostris
TAAGATTCCAACACATATTTTGGGGGGACACGATTTAATCCATAAGAGTCTCCGTCTCTGACTGCTCATCTCAGCCTTCAATGACAGAATTCTCCAGGACCTGGCACCAGTTCTCCCTCTGACAGAGCACATACACTCTTATGTCTCAACTACTGCCTATAGATCTTTGGCCTTCAATCCCTCTGTTTATAGCTGGCCCCTCCTCTAAGCTCAAGACACACAATTCTATTCTCCCAATGTAAATCTCAACTTGCTTATCCCTCAGGCACCTTATACTTCAGAGGTTCTAAACTCATCTTCTATTCCCCCTCCACCAACCTTTGTCCCTCCTGCTGTATACACGGCCTCAAATTATGGAGTCATGTTGTCTCAATGTCTTCTTTCACACCTCATCCTCCATATCCAATCAGCCCTGAATCCTTTGTCAGGTCACCTTCGAAACAGCTACTCACTTTGTTCCCTCTTAACCCCATGACCCCTCACCACTGAAATAGCCCCTGGTGTAGACTCCTCTCCTTAGACTCTCTCTTCCCTAATTCTCTTCCAAACATGTAATAGCCTTATTTTTCAAAATCTGACACTACTATGCTTCTTAAAAATCTTATGGTGGCCTTCAGCCATCCATAAAGCTAATATAAAGTCTAAAAAGAACTTTCAAGATCTGGCTCCAGTTTACTTTGTCTTCTACAAATTCTTCTTCTGCAACCAATCAAGCATGCCATGATCTTTTGTGACTCCTTGCCAGTTCCTCCACTCAGGAAGACCTCACTGTTATCAGTCTGGTCATTGCCTATCTGTTCAACAAGACCCAGATGGAATGTGCAGTAATGCATTGTCTCAATCTTCTTTCATTCCAAAGGGGTTTGTCCATATCTCTTGTACTAGTTTTCTGTGGCTATTATACAAATTACTATAAACATGTTGGCTTAGAACAATAGAAATTTATTCTCTCACAATTCTAGAGGCCAGAAGTCCAAAATCAAGGTGTCAGCAGGGTTTCACTCTCTCCTAAGGCTCTAGGAGAGAACACTTCCTTGCTTCTTCCAGCTTTTGCTAGCTCCTGGTATTCCTTGGCTTGTGGTAACATCACTCCGCTCTCTGCATCCATCTGCACATGGCCTTATTCTCTGTGTGTCTCTATATCTATAATCTCTTTCTCCTTTCTCTTATAAGGACTCCAGTCATTGGATTTAGGGCTCATCCTAAATCTAGAATGATCCTTATCTTGAGATTCTTAACTTAATTACATATCCAATGACCCCATTTTCAAATAAGGTCACATTTACAAATACTGGGGGTTAGAACTTAGACATATTTTGGGGGGGCACTATTCAGCCCACTACATCTCTGTTATGACACTATAGGAGATGCTGAGTATATCTTGTCTGTAACCAAAGGAAATCAGGACTTAAAATCAATTGATCTGGTATAAATCCCTGGCTCTACCACTTAACTTTTAACCATGGATAAAACAACTTATCCCTAAAATGGATTTAATAATAAACTACTTAATAAATTTGTGAGGATGAACTAGAAAAAAAATAGTATGTGAAAGGACTTTGTAGATCAAAACATTTTATTCATATGTTACTGTTTCCGGTCCAAAAGGTATGTCAGGAATAAATGTGTTTCACATGTATTTAAGAATTAGAAAAAAAGATGAAGTTAAACTTATGCCTTTAGAAAAGTATGTCTTTTCCTCACTCATAGTTTCCAAGAGGAGAAATCTTCCCGGTTTATCTCCACTCCTTTACTTTCTCTCACTGAGGAGATGGAGTGAATTACCTGATGGGTGAATTTCAGAAGACTATCTGGTATGTGTGCCGAGCTTAGCTGCTCCCTTCTTTGTTGTGGGATCTCTCTTGACAGAGAGCATGGGTTTGCTTCTGCCTCTGCAGAGACCCACCTATGTGGAGGGTGGGGTGGGTGGAAGGAGGCCTGCCCACTTGGCCAACAGATGTAAAGCCATCTCTTCCAACCTGGCTTCTGTCAATTATACAGATGATATTTTAGCCTCAAAATATGTTCATTTCCAACTTTTTAGAATGCAAGTGCAAAAGAAGGGTGCTATATCAGATCTGTTGACTGTAAGTCCAAGCTTCCTTTGGTTACAAATGAGATAGTCAGCACCTTCTATTAAGATGTCTCCTTGGAGACCCTAATCATGTCTTTACCTGAAAGTTTAGATTAATGCAAGTACAGTGCAACCCCACAATAGCATAGTAAGTGGTGTCCCAAAAAATTCATCTCATAAAATGAAGATCTCATTGTTGTGAGGTTAATGAAGTAGGTGGGGCAAGCCTGCACAGCGAGCTGGCTGGGAATTCCAGGGGTCTAGCTCTGTGTCCCAAATTCAGCCCGATCCTGATGGCGGGTTGGCATCACCTGCCAACAGATGTTCAATCCAGCCTAAGTATCAATAGGGAAGATTCTTGATCTTGTAACTGGTTAAGGCTTTCAGGACAGAGGCAGTGTTAATGATTAGATGGTTAGATGGTGCTCCTTTCATCAGCTTGAATCAGAGCTATTAGGCAAACAGAGTAGTACAGACTTAGGAACCCACCCTTCTATTTCCTGCTTCCCGAGATAGGTCAACTTCTGTTCCCTGCCATGTCTTGCCCTCTCCCTCCTCATCTTTTCTCTCCTTTCTTTCCTCCTTCCCTTCACCACCAAAGAAAGAGCTTTAGATCACATCCCTCTAAAAACTGCAGCTGGACAGAGGCCTGAATCCAAATATTGGTCTCAATATCATTATTATGAGTGCATTATATTATACGTGAGACACAGTTTGACATAGTTTTTAAAAGAACCTGCTCAAGCCGAGACTGCCTGAGTTTGAATGCTGGCCCCACTACTTGCTTCCTGTTTGACCTGGAACAAATCCAACAATATATATGTGCTTCAGTTTCTTCATCTGTTTAACGGGCATAACAATAGTCGTACAATAATCATACCTCATAGAATTATTCTGAGGAATCAGTGAGCTAAATATAAAGCACTCAGAAAAATGAATGGTATGAGGTAAGCACTCAATATAAGCTAGCTATTGTTGTTAAGACATTATTATTATTATTTATTAATGAAAATAATTTGATCCAGGGTGGTGTCTTCACTACTGCTTTTCTGGTCTGTATATTTCAGTCCTTTGGGCTTTCAGGTTTTGGGTTTGGAGGCCTTCTGACCCTTGTATTTCTAATATGAAAATAGTGCCTGTTGTTGGAAACAGCTCTTGGTTGCTCTTCCTTTTCTTCTTCTCATATCTTCCTTCCAAAATCCAAACCAAGCTTGGAGCTGTGCTCAGCAATAGGGAAGAGGAAATAGGCTTCAGTAAGGATCTTTGTGAGAGTCTAACACTCCATTCCTCGTGTTTATCTTCCAAATTGACCCTGCATTTCTCTATTGGTATGATTTTTTTTCCTGGCCAAACTGCCCAATCCTACAACTATAAAATTTTTTGTGTCTAAATGAGTCTAACGAATTTGTGTGTCAAGACCTTCTATTCTACAGTGTATTTTTATGACCACATTCATTTGTCCATACTTATTTTGTGTTAATGTTATGAACTTTGGAAATTTGGAAAGTAGTCTTTCTCCATTAAAAAGAATGTATTGGAATATTTTTCACGAAAGTCATCTATTTCAACTTTTTACTAGTCTACTCAAGATATATAGTATAGACAAGTCAGGTGAGAAAGTAACCTATGTCCTTTGGTGCCTAAAAACTTTGAAGTAAATGCACCTTTCCACTCGCAAAACTCTCTCCTGTTTATCACTTAGGTATTAACTTAGAAGTTATGTCCTTCCTATTGTTATCGAACATTTTCTAAATGTGAACTATTCTTTTTCAGACATGAACAGCTACTTTAGCTTTGTGAAGTGGCAGGGAAAAAAAAAGTATGTGTCATTTACCATATTCTGCTTTTATTACTGTTTATATACTTGATTCATCTTGCCTACTGGATTGTATGTTCCTGGGGCAGGAGACAATGTCATACGCACCACTGCTTAGAATACTTCAGAGACTCATTTAACATTTGGTAAATTGAATACGTAACTCACCAAATATTAGAACTGTTGCATTGATTTTGGATACATTAAGCCAGTGTTTCTCAACTAGGGGTGATTTTGTCCCCCAGGGTAGATTTGGCAATATCTGGAGACATTTTTGTTGTCACAACTAGGGAATGAGTGCCACTGCCATGCAATGGGTAGAGGCCAACGATGCTGCTTAAGATCCTAAATTACACAAGACAGTCTCTTCAAAATAATAATAATTATTATCCAACCCAA
>NW_004444052.1:2826932-2828724 GCF_000243295.1 Trichechus manatus latirostris
ATATTTTAAAAGAGTTAAGAATAAAATATTTAATTATCTGCAAACCGAATCATATCTGTAACTTTTTAAATAGGAAATGTTCAGTTTTAACACATTTCTGGTATTCGGTAGGAGCCCTGATGGTGTAGTGCTGAAGAGCTTGTCTGCTAACCAAAAGGTCTACAGTTCAAATCCACCAGCCATTCCTTGGAAACCCTATGGGGCAGTTCTACTCAGTCCTATAGGGTCACTATGAGTCGGAATCGACTTGACAGCAACGGGTTTGGTTTTTGGTTTGGTTTGGTATTCGGTATTAACCTATTGTAGGCAATTTTAATTGCCTTTCTATAGTAACTCTGATATTTATCACCAGGAGCAAAGATAAAAATAATGGCTTAAAGGCACTACCAGGGATTTCCAAAACCTCCAGGGGGGCCTATTGGCTCACCAAGTCTGGTCTATAGGAAACAACAAACAAACAAAAACAACCGAACCAGTTGCCCTCAAGTCTATTCTGACTCATGGTGTGCTAGAGTAGAACAGACTTAGAAGTTGATTGCAAGGCCTTTCCTGTGCAGCGCCTCTGGGTGGATTCAAACCACCAAACTTTTGGTTAGTAGCTGAGCATTTAACCATTTGCACCACCCGGGGCTCCAACCTATAGAGAGGACTCCTTAATTATTTGTAAAATTAATAGAAGGACGATGTATATGAGAGATCTAAATTAGTTTGCAAATGATCATTTTGTTAGTTTTTGATGTTTGGATTACGCTCCAGTTAGATTATTTTCTTACTTCCTTCTAAGTATACAGTACTTTATTGTAGTAGAAACTCAATAAACCTTTGCTGTGGCTACATAGTTCTCCCAGTTAAACTAGTCGGTTCTGATTTTTGCCACTTAGCTGCTGAATTGCTTCAACACTGTGTAGCTACAGCAAGGGTGTATTTTCTAGAAAATCCAAGAGGGGGCTTTAGTCTCTACTACAACTTTCCCAAACTCTGTTCTACAGAACACTAGTATGACTCAAGATGGTAATAGAAGTTTGCCAAAAAATTGTATGGTGGTCAAGTAGGTTTAGGAAATACAGCATCTTGGAGATCAAACGTCTTACAGGGTATTTCATCTATTAGTTTATTAAGGGTTCTAAAAAGCCCTTTGGTAAAAGTAATCTGTTCAATTTTATTTATTCAAGCATTCTCAGTTTTTTTGACCATGGGATCTATTTCTAATGGTGTAAGTATTCCATAACAACAGCTTAGAAAATGCTACTCTGTGAAATATTTATATCATTGTTGGAATTCACTCAATAGATTCTAAATCAAATTGAACAATCATAACAGAAATAAAAATAAATTTGGATACCATTTCTTTTCTACTGCTTGTAAGTTTTCTTTTTTAAAAAAAATCAATGATCTTTAAAGTATGTGAAAGTATATAAGGAGAAGTTAAATAACCCTAATGGGGTTTTTGGTTTCTAATGTATATTTTTCTATGCCAGAAAAGGTATGTGTCCTATTTGGAAAGTGGGGAAATAGATACATCCACCCATTTTATTGACCATTTTCATTTTGTCTATGATAAATTCCAAATTCCCAATGACATACTGCATTGTCTTCATATAGAACAAATTCCACCTTGAACATGAAATGTACAACCCTCTGGTATTGGCAGAAAATTGTCTCTTGATACTCTTACATGCCAAAGAAATATGAAACATTTTTGAGATGAGAGAAAATTTGATATTGTCTGTGTCAATAGTGTGGACCGCATTTTATGAGACTGAAATCCTGTTTCTACTACGTCCACATACAC
>NW_004444052.1:2829872-2837153 GCF_000243295.1 Trichechus manatus latirostris
AGTAGATTACCAAACCTTTCTTCATAGTCTGTCTTAGGGTGGAAGCTCCACTGAAACATATCCAGTGTCAGTGACCCTGATGATATTTGATATACTGGTGGTATAGCTTCCAGCATCATAGCAACATGCAAGTCACCACAAATTGACAGATGAGTCATTCTGCCAAAAGAACAAACAAATCAGTCTTAGAAGAAATACAACCAGAATGTTCTTTAGAAGCAAGGACAGAGAGACTTCGACTCACTTACTTTGGACACACATCAGGAAAGACCAATTTTTAGGAAAGGACATCACGTTTGATAAAGTAGCGGATTAATGAAAACAAGGGAAATCCTCTATGAGATGGATTGACACGATGGCCACTCAAACATACCAACAGCCCTGAAGATGGCCAGGATGGGGCAACATTTCATTCTGTTATATGCAGTGTCGCCATGAGCCAAAGCCAGCTAGATGGCAGCTAACAACAACGACGTGTGTGTGTAAAGGCCTTTGGCGGAAAATCTTCATTGGATTACGAAACTGAAATGACAGGTCTGGATAGCCAAGACTCTCCCCAGCTCCATTTTTTTTCCTTAATATATTTTCCTCACAGCACATCTCATCCCTCTTCCTAGTCCTTATAAGCAGAGACTTTTGAGGGTTTCAGAGTAATCCTTCAACAGAGAAATCTAAGGTTTGTAATCCTTCCTGTTGACAAGGGCTACAAATTTCCTCTCCTTAGACTGTTTTGTTTCTCCAAATTGGAGTATTTTGGCACTTCTGTAATGATATGGTTGCAGAGAAATCCCTTTTACATAGAAGTTTCTCCATCGGTGTGGCAGAGACAATAGTATGTGTTTCCCATACCATTTCCGTTTTATGGGAACTGAGGAAGACGACATTCCCCAGACTCTTGTTGTAGGGCTGGCGCTATGAACTGGTCCATGCAAAGTGGATAGAAGTGATGGAAGCTACTTCCAGGCCTGGTCTTTCAAAACATTCCGTGAGAGAAGTTCAGATCCTTGAATCACCCACCCATCCAGAGCTGCCCAACCTCCATCACACTTTGTGTGAGTGAGACATAGACTTCGTTTGAATTATGCACTGAGAGTTTGGGGTTTATTTATTGTAACAACTAGCATTAATTACACTGACTAATAAATTCAAAAAACTATCACATAAGCTGGCAGTCAAGTACTTCCAATCAAAATTTGTTCAATTGAATATTTTCCTGTTGGCTGATCTCATTAATAATGGGGTAAAAATGTTCCCAGGCCCCTCACACACATACCAATAGTCTAGGAATGTGGTATCACATGGAAGCAAGCATTAATTGTTGTTGTTAGGTGCCGTCAAGTCAGACTCATATCAACCCTATGTACAACAGAATGAAATACTGCCTGGTCCTGTGCGTGCCATCCTCAAAATAGTTGTGCTCGAGCCCACTGTTGCAGCCACTGTGTCAATCCATCTCGTTGAGGGTCTCCCTCTCTTTCGCTGATCCTCTACTTTACCAAGCATGATGTCCTTCTCCCGGGACTGATCCCTCCTGATAATATGTCCAAAGTATGTGAGATGTAGTCTCCACATCCTTGCTTCTAAAGAGCATTTTGGCTGAATTTCTTCCAAGACAGATTTGTTCGTTCTTTTGGCAGTTCATGGTATAGTCAATATTCTTCTCCAACACCACAATCCAAAGACATCAAGTCTTCTTTGGTCTTCCTTATTCATTATCCAGCTTTCCCATGCATATAAGGCAATCGAAAACACCATGCCTTGGGTCAGGCACACCTTGATCTTCAAGGTGACATCTTTGCTTTTCAACACTTTAAAGAGGTCTTTTGAGGCAGATTTGCCCAATACCATGCATCCTTTGATTTCTTGACTGCTGCTTCCACAGGTGTTGATTGTGGATACAAGTAAAATGAAATCCTTGACAACTTCAGTCTTTTCTCCGTTTATCATGATGTTGCTTATTGGTCCATTTGTGAGGATTTTTGTTTTCTTTATGTTGAGGTGTACTCCATACTGAAGGCTGTGGTCTTTGATCTTCATCAGTAAGTGCTTCAAGTCCTCTTCACTTTCAGCAAGCAAGGTTGTGTCATCTGCATAATGCAGGCTGTTACTGAGTCTTCCTCCAATTCTGATGCTGCATTCTTCTTCACATAATCTAGTTTCTTGGATTATTTGCTCATCATACAGATTGAATAGGTATGGTGAAAAATACAACCCTGATGAACGCTTTTCCTGACTTTAAACCATGCAATATCTCTTTGTTCTATTTGAATGACTGCCTCTTGATATATGTACAGGTTCTTCATGAGCACAATTAAGCGTTCTTGAATTCCCATTCTTCTCAATGTTATCCATAATTTCTTAAGATCCACACAGTTGAATGCTTTTGCATAGTCAGTAAAACACAGGTAAACATCTTTCTGGTATTCTCTGCTTTCAGGCGGGATCCATCTGATATCAGCAATAATATCCCTTGTTCCACATCCTCTTCTGAATCTGGCTTGAATTTCTGGCAGTTCTCTGTCAATGTACTGCTACAGCCGCTTATGAATGGTCTTCAGCAAAATTTTACTTGTGTGTAATATCAATGATATTGTTCAATAGTTTCTGCCTTCTGTTGGATCACCTTTCTTTGGAATAGACATAAATATGGATCTCTTCCAGTCAGTTGGCCAGGTAGCTGTCTTCCAAATTTCTTGGCACAGATGAGTGAGCACTTCCCAGAGCTGCATCTGTTTGTTGAAACATCTCAATTGGTATTCCGTCAATTCCTGGAGCCTTGTTCTTCCCCTATGCCTTCAGTGCAGCTTGGGCTTCTTCCTTCAGTACCATCAGTTACTGAGCATATGCTACCTCCTGGAACGGTTGAACATTGACCAATTCTTTTTGATATAGTGACTCTGCGTAGTCCTTCCATCTTCTTTTGATGCTTCCTGTGTTGCTTAATATTTTCCCCATAGAATCCTTCACTATTGCAACTTGAGGCTTGAATTTTTTCTTCAGTTCTTTTAGCTTCAGAAATGCCAAGCATGTTCTTCCCTTTTGGTTTTCTAACTCCAGGTCTTTGCACATGTCACTGGAATACTTTACTTTGTCTTCTCAAGCTGCCCATTGAAATCTTCTGTTCAACTCTTTTACTTCATCATTTCTCCCTTTTGCTTTAAGCATTAATAGCCTGAATAAAATGTGTAAAAATGCCATGGCTTGTTATTTTGTTTATCTTAATGAAAATCTTATTCACAGTCAAATTTCTATTTCAGCACAGTTAAAATTCTTTGTGGTCTTTGGTTCCAGGTAGTTTGAAAATGTACATTATAGGTTGACTTCTGGGTATTATGTCCCAGAGCGATGAGAATCTGGAACAGCTCAGGCAGGAATCCTTAATTTTAAGATTCACTACTACTTAACTTTCACTACTAGTGCATATTCGGATCTTTCTCATGCCTCCATACCAGTTGGCGTCATCTAGAGCTAATCTATGTGTCACATTGCTGTTGGATGGATGGGAAAAGGTAATTTGAATCTCATACAGGTAATCAAAAGATATGGAGAATTTTCTTGCAGAATATATAGACACTCTTGGGGAAAATGGCACCATTTGAATCCAGGAATGGGGTGGGAGGGGGGCATATGTCTGTCCAGCTAAACAGGCAAGGAAGGGAGAGAGCTAGGTAAAAGCAACAATGGACTTGGAGCTAGACAATCTGCTGTCAAGTCCTTTTGTGACAATAGCTAACCATATGACCCCAACATTTATCAGTCATCGTGTTGTTCTTGAGAACTTCGATGTTCTGACTTGTAAAATGGGATACTGGTATCCACCCAGTGTCCTTCACATGGATGATTTAAGTCAAAAAAGGGATAATATGTGTGAAAGTGCTTTGTAAAGTGTTATACCAAAGTAATATTATGATTTCATTATGATTATTAGTTAGGGAGTCACGAACTAAAGTTGAAAAGGCACAAATGTGCATGCCATCCACTTAGGAGAAGTGGAGATGCTGTGGGGGAGCTACAGAAAGAGCGATGCTGGGCTCTCACCCCAATCGTCCCAATTACTCATTTATTAGAGTTAAGAGACCGGGGATCCCTTTTCCACAGAACGTAGGCGTCGACCCCATTGGTGCTCGAACCTCAGAGAACAAAATAATATTTTTGCCTCTGGATTAATGAGCCTTTTATGATGAAGAAAATAGGCAGACTTCACTGGAGGGGCTTTCAGAGAAAAAGCATCCCAGATACAGACAGAAATCATGTGACATAGATTATAAAATTTCTCCTGAGCTGGATTTAATTAGAAATTGCTGAAACTATTTGGCATGCAAATAGCTGCTGTCAGTTCTATACAGCATTTCCCAGCCTGGGAACAGCTGTACGCAGTTTCTCTTTCTCCTTGCCAGCTAGACCTGTGTAGAAAATCTGTTAGGTTCTGGCAACTGTTTGGAGTCATTCTCATGAGCTAATCAGATCAGCTTCCACTATACATGAAAAAGGTTTGAGCATTTTATATCTAAACAACCCTTTATCCTTATGTTGTTAAAGCTTTCTCAGAATGGTTTCCGGGTGAGCTTGTGGAATTCTTTGGAGGGAAAATATTCCAAAGCAACTTAGAAGTTCTAAGAGCTTCTCAGTGGGTTCTGTTACACTGTGACTGTGAGTGGGCACAGTTTCAATGCCCTTAAATGCATATATAAGCTGTAGGCACCCTTTAGCTCAGACATTTCAAATGTTACTCATTATCATGAGGTGGAGGGAGCGATGGGCCTTTCAATTTTGTACTGAAAAATTAGATGCCTGAAGAGACGATGCCTCTAGTCCAGGCCAGCACCATGCACATGCATTCTGGTGGTCACAAGGAGAACAAGAGTGTAATAGTTTTGTGTGACCCATCCCCAGTACCAGGGGAAACATTAATTCCAAACACATGCTTCACTGGTGATCAATAACATTTAATAATAATGCTATATATTCATATACAATGGAGTGCAGGGTGTGTGTGTGTGTGTGAGAGAGAGAGAGAGAGACCGACAGACAGACAGCTGTCTTTCCACCTCTGGCAATTGACATATCCTCTCAGACTCCCTCAAAAGCAATGCTAAAGCTGGACAAAATGGTCAAAAACAACCATTCAACACTCTAGATTTGATCAAAAGCATACAGAAAACTGAGAAGGGTATATTCATGAAAGCTACCCAACCTTGGTTGAGAACAGCAGGAGTCGGTGGTGTTATTCCCAGGGTGGTTCCTGTCTTCACCTCCAACTCTGTCGGTGTGGCAGTACAACCAGGGCAGGAAGGGCAGCCCTAAAAACCAACAGTTTAACCGTCCCTACTGAAAGGGGTTCACTTGATTTGGAGCACTGTCTGTTAAAGGGGCAACTCAGTGCAAGTCATCGATTGTGAACTCATTTGTGGAAAGCAATACTCAGGAAGACCAGCCAGGGATTTAGCAGAGAGTTTGTACCTGGGTGGTGCATAGCGTTAATGCACTAAGCTGCTAAGCAAAAGGTTAACGGTATGAGTCCACCCAGAACACCTCAGAAAACAGGTCTGGCCATTCTGAAACATCAACCACTGAAAATTCTATGGAGCACAGTTCTATTCTGAACACGTGGAGTCGCCATGAGTTGGGATAGATTCCAGGGCAACTGGGTGGTTTCCTGAAAGTGAGACAGCCCTAGGGGGCTTGCTAAGCTTTCCCATATTCTTGGATGACTACAGGCCGTGTGCGTGCACAGTGGAGACAAATGCAGCCCATGCCACCAAGTCTCAGGACCCTGGCTGGGGCTTAAACACAGATGCAGAGGAGATGGGAGAGAGCACTGTCATTGCCCACCATTGGAAGTTCTTGCATTCACCACTGAGGACTTTGGATTAAATCAAGTTGGTGGTAAGTTATCATTTTCATTTGAAAGAATCACTCTGGCAGCTATGTGGGAACAGAGGAAAAAGTGACACTGAAGCTATATTCCTCAAATTGTGGCCCATTATCCTGCAGTGTTGGAACTGCATCAGAATCATCTCAGGGGACTATGGAAAATGCAAATTTTTGAGCGACAGTCCAACTTATCAAATCAAAAGCCATGGGCATAGGGCCCAGGAATCTGCATTTTGCAAACATGGCATATGATTGAGATGCATCCTGAAGTTTAAAACCCAAAGAATTGAGAGGTAGACTGTTGGTCTAGGTGAATGTTAGTCTAGGTTGGTCTGAAATTAGGCAGAGGAAAAGAATGGAGTGTTTTAACACAGAGGAAATACCCAAGAAGTTCAATTATTCCAATTGTAATATAGAAAATATGTATAAGTTTCGGTAATTCAGCTTATATTGTGACTGGTAGAATATCACAATTTATTTGGATGTAATTATGAATTCTATACATATACCACAACCAACTCCAACTGATCAGATTTGGTTATTAATTTTAAAAATATGAGAAAATGCAATTAGTAATCCTTAAGTAACCGTATAATTTATCATCCAAAAGAGATACTTCTGTGAGTTAAAGGGGCCACCAAAATAATTTAAATCATACAGCTTTTTGAAGTATTTCTTTATTGAGCTACAAATTGATTTTATTATATTTGTGGACCTATATACAGTCTTATTTACAAAACTATTTTAAAATAAAATTATTCAAAGAAAACAGTAACATTTAACCACATACATTATATTAAAAGAAAACTGCTTTTTATTGATCATCTGAAGATTAAAAATAACATGAACAGAATAATCACTCCTGGCACATGTTCCCATACCTCGGTCAGTTTCTTAGGCATTTCTGTCTCTAATACAATGTCACTGGTATTTTTCTGACAAGACCATAGAAGAGGTTGAATGTATGAAGTGGAGATCTACTAAACACGTCCTGGATTATTTATGCTCATGGAACTCATCCACCATGTTGTGAGGAAGCACAAACTGCCCCACGGAGAGGCCCACGTGGAGAGGAACTAACAATCAGCACCAAGTGGCCAGCCATGTGAGTGGTTCCTCTCCATCTTAGGTGTAGTTACTACAGCCCCAGCTGAGCCACCACACCTGATATCATGTAGAATGGAGACATTAGCAGATTTGTCAGAAAAATAACTGACTGCTGTCATTTTAAGCCTCTAAATTTAGGGGTGATTTTTGACACAGCAATGGAAAACTGGAACAGAATGATTTCCAGTTTCTTAATTCAATTAATTGGCTCTATCTCTTCTTTCACCTCTAGAAATGAAGTTTTCCAGCAACTTGGTATGGTGGTAGGAAGAATGGTGGGGTCTTTACTTGATGGAATTT
>NW_004444052.1:2841713-2844870 GCF_000243295.1 Trichechus manatus latirostris
GCTCATGATTGGAGAGAAGAAGAAAGGAGGCGGGATTTTCTCCTTGACACCCGGCATCAAGACCCACAACAGGTATGCAGGGCCCCAGAGCCAAGATGGCTGTATTAGTTACATATTGCTATGTGATGAATTACCCTTAAATTTAGCAGCTTAAAACAAAAAGTGGAGCCCTGGTGGCACAGTGGTTAAGAGCTCAGGCTGCTAACCAATATGTTGACAGTTCGAATCCACCAGCTGCTCCTTGGAAACCCTATGGGGAAGTTCTACTCTGTGCTACAGGGTCGGTATGAGTCACAATCTACTCAAAGGCAATGGGTTTGGTTTGGTTTGGGTTAAAACAACAGAGATTTATCATTTCACTTTCTCTGTGGGTGAGGAATCCTAGCCCAGCTCACCTAAGTCCTCTGCCCAGGGTGTCTCATAGGCTACAGTCAAGATGGTGGTCATGCCACTGTCTTATCAAGGCTTGACTCAATGATGATGTTCTTCCCAGCTGATGCATGTGACTGCTGGCAGGGGTTCAGTCCTCATGGGCTGTTGGACTGAGGGCCTCAGCTCATCACTGACTGTTCCTTGCCACAAGAGCCTCTCCATACGGTAGCTTACAGTATGGCAGGTGACTTCCGTCAGAACAAGCAAGTAAGAGAATAAGACAGAGTAAGCAAGATGCAGCCAGAATCTTTCTACGACCTAATATCAGAAGCTACCAGTTGTCTATCAGTTTCTTGTACAGTGGTGGATTGCCTGTTGCTGTGATACTGGAAGATTTGCCACCAGTATTTCAAATACCAGCAGGATCACCTTTGGTGCACAAGTTTCAGCAGAGCTTCCAGACTAAGACAGACTAGGAAGAAGGACAAGGCAGTCTTGTTGTTGTTAGGTGACATAAAGTCGGTTCCAACTCATAGTAACCCTATGTACAACAGAAGAAAACACTGCCCAGTCCTACGTCATCCTCATGATCTTTGTTACGCTTGAGCCCATTGTTGCAGCCACTGCGTCAATGCATCTCCTTGAAGGTCTTCCTTATTCCTGCTTACCCTCTACTCTACCAAGTATGATGTCCTTCTCCACAGACTGATCCCCATGATAACACGTCCAAAGTATGTGAGGTGAAGTCTCAGCATCCTTGCTTCTAAGGAGCATTCTGGCTGTACTTCTTCCAAGAAAGAATTGTTCTTTCCTTTGGCAGTCCATGGTATATTCGATATTCTTCACAAATACCATAATTCAAAGGTGCCAATTCTTTGATCTTCCTTGTTCATTGTCCAGCTTCCACATGTATATGAGGCAATTGAAAACATCATGGCTTGGGTCAGGCAAACCTTAGTCCTTAAAGTTACATCTTTCTTTTTTAACACCCCAAAGAGGTCTTTCGCAGCAGGTTTGACCAATGCAAAGCATCCTTTGATTTCTTGATTGCTGCTTCCATGGGTATTGATTGTGGATCCAAGTAAAATGAAATCCTTGACAATTTAAATCTTTTCTCCATTTATCTTGATGTTGCTTATGGTCCAGTTGTGAGGATTTTTGTTTCTTTATGTTGAGGTGTAATCCATACTGAAGGCTTAGTCTTTGAGCTTCATCAGTAAGTGCTTCAAGCCCTCTTCACTTTCAGCAAGCAAGATTGTGTCATCTGCATATCCGAGGTTGTTAATGAGTCTTCCTCCAGTCCTGATGCTTCATTCTTCTTCATATAGTCCAGCTTCTTGGATTATATGCTCAGCATACAGATTGAATAAGTATGATGAGAAGATAAAACCCTGATGCACACCTTTCCTGACTTTAAACCATGCAGTATCCCCTTGTTCTGTTCGAACAACTGCCTCTTGATCTATGTACAGTTTCCTCATGAGTACAATTAAATGTTCTGGAATTCCCATTCTTAGCAATGTTATCCATAATTTGTTATAATCCACAGAGTCAAATGCCTTAGCATAGTCAATAAAACATAGGTAAACATCTTTCTGGTATTCTCTGCCTTCATTTCTTCCTTGTAGGCATATGGATATTATCCTATCACTGACAGCATGATACTTCAAGACAGATCTTGAAATTTTTTTTTTTGATGATGAATGGAACACCATTCCTCTTCAATTTGTCATTCTTGGCATAGTAGACCATATGATTGTCCAATTCAAAATAGTCAATACCAGTCCGTTTTAGCTCACTAATGCCTAGGATATTGACGTTTATGCATTCCATTTAATTTCTGATGATTTCCAATTTTCTTCGATTCAACCTTTTTATATTCCACATTCCTATTATTAATGCAAGTTTGCAGCTGTTTCTTCTCATTTTGAGTCATGCTACATCAGCAAATGAAGTTCCCCAAAACTTGACTCCATCTACATCATTATGATTGACTCTACTTTGAGGAGGCAGCTCTTCCCCAGTCATATTTTGAGTGTCTTCCAACCTGAGGGGCCCATCTTCCAGCACTATATCAGACAACGTTCTGCTGCTATTAATTAGGTTTTAATTGGCTAATTTTTCTCAGTAGTAGACCACCAGGTCCTTCTTTGTAGTCTGTCTTAGTCTGGAAGCTCTGCTGAAACCTGTCTGCCATGGGTGACCCTGCTGATATTTGAATACTGGTGGCATAGCTTCCAGCATCACAGCAACACGCAAGCCCCCACGGTACGACAAATTGATAGACGCTTGGGGACCAGCTAGTCTACTTCTGAAAAAATTCACCAGGGAAAACCTTATGAATAGCAACAGAATATTGTCTGATATAGTGCAGGAAGATGAACCCTCAGGTTGGAAGGCACTCAAAATATGATTAGGGAAGAGCTGCCTCCCCATTTAACTGTGCTCATGAAGAATCTGTATTTAGACCAAGAGGTAGTCCTTCGAACAGAACAAGGGGATACTGCATGGTTTAAAGTCAAGAAAGGTGTGTGTCAGGGTTGTAGCCTTTCACCTACTTATTCAATGTATATGTTAAGCAAATAATCCAAGAAGCTGGACTATATGAAGAAGAATTTGGCATCAGGATTTGAGGAGGACTCATTAAAAACCTTTAATATGCAGATAACACAACCATGCTTGCTGAAAGTGAAGAGGACTTGAAACACTTACTGATGAAGATCAAGGACCACAGCCTTCAGTATGGATTGTACCTCAACATAAAGAAAACAAAAATCCTCACAAC
>NW_004444052.1:2845652-2846844 GCF_000243295.1 Trichechus manatus latirostris
CATGCAACAATTCAGCAATTTTTACATGTACAATTCAGTGACACTGATTACATTCTTCAAGTTGCGTAACTACTCTCACTACCCTTTTCCAAATTGTTCCTCCCCCATTAACATAAACTCACTACCTGCAAGCATCCTATGTAACCTTTTGAGATGCTGTTGTCAATTTGATCTCATATAGACAGTTCTTTAATAAAGTACAATGCTTGTGGCAGACGTTCTTCACTAATTAAGCTAAACTATAGTTTGGTCTAAAGAAGACTTCAAGGGATATTTTTGGTCTAAGGTTTAAAGTTTAAGGATTATCTCAGGACAACAGTTTCAGGGGTGAATCCATTCTCAATGGCTCCAGAAATTCTGGATTCCATGAGAATTTTAAAATTCTGTTCTGCATTTATCCCCAATTTGATCAGGGTTGTTCTATAGAATATTTGATGAAACCATTCAGTAATGGTAGCTGGGCTCCATCCGGTTCTGGTCTCATGGCAAAGGAGGCTGTTTTTTATGGTGACAACTATCTATGCATTTCAGGAAGCTATTTTATGGGCTGCCTTCCACGTGGACCAAAGTTCAGCTCCCTATTATTGTACCACTGAAGCAGCCAGAACCTAGAGGGGAATGTCCACATCTCTTTATAAGGACGTGGACAGGCTTAGAAACATGCCACTCCCCAAGAATGGCAGAGAGTCAGCAGAAAGTCCAGCCCAAGGCCTAATTGCCCACATAGCCATTCCCAAGGCAACCTATTTGACCTGCTGCTCAAACCCCTGCTCAAACTCCTCCAATACCAAAGCACACCAGCCTCTTGGCACTTTGAGATGAGCTGGGGGTTGGGGAAATGATTCACCAGGGTGATCAAATATAAAAACTGAGACATATTTGAGAGCATTTATAATTATGCTGCTACAGCAAACATAAACCAGGACTGTTCCAGGCAAATCAGAATATAAATCACCCAGGACCAACCCTAAGAACGATGGAATTGTTTCCTTCCATCCACCTTAAGGGAGGTTCGAAATAGAAATTGTTGTTGTTGTTAGGTGCCATCAAGTCGGCTCCAACGCATAGCGACTCCAGGTATAATAGAACAAAATGTTACCCAATCCTGCACCAGCCTCACAATAACAGGTATGTTTGAGACCATTGTTGCAGCCACTGTGACTATCCATCTCTCTGAGGGTCTCCCTCTCTT
>NW_004444052.1:2848968-2850041 GCF_000243295.1 Trichechus manatus latirostris
CTTCCCTTGGTCTTGGAGCATCTCAGCACAGGAACCTCAGGTCCAAAGGACGTGCTCTGCTCCTGGTGCTGCTTTCTTGGTGGTATGAGGTCCCCACGTCTCTCTGCTTGCTGCTCTCTTTTATAACTCAAAAGAGATGGGCTTAAGACACTATCTAATCTTGCAGATTTCATCAATATAACTGCTGTTAATCCACTTTATTACATCATAGTGATAGGATTTACAATATACAGGGAAATCACCTCAGATTACAAAATGGTAGACAAGCCGTACAATACAGGAAATCATGACCTAACCAAGTTGACAGATATTTTTGGGGAAAACACATTTCAATCCATGACAATGGGATATATAAAATCTGGATATTCCATTCGATCTCACATAAAGTATTATGAACAGATACCAGATATACCATTATTTTCTGTGTCTGACAGCATAATTGGTACCAGGAGTAGCTTCAGTAAACAGACCCTCAAAATGTGTTTTTGGGATTGGGTTGCTCATAATATTCGGTGAGGGCTTGAATAATCTTGTTAAGGGGGTAATAGGACACTGGTGTCCCAATGCATGAAGTAGTATCATGGTAATTCAAATCACCACTGGTGGCAGCACAGGATGACGTGCATCTGTAAGACAGGACGACGTGCATCTGTAAGACAGGACAATGGGAGGGCAAGAGGCTGTGGCACTTAGTCAATATGACAACTGTGGTAATTACAAAGGTTGAAGACTCACCTGGTATGATGGACTTCAGTATTATTCCACATCTGTTCACTAACCTTCCACTCCCACTGGGAAGGAGTGTATTTCCTATCTCCACTGACTTTGGGCTTGACCACATGTCTTGTGTCATGGATTGAGTTGTGTCCCCCAAAAATACCTGTCAGCTTGCCTGGGTCATGATTCCCAGTATCGTATGATTGTGTTATCTGATGTGATTTCCTTATGTGTTGTAAACTCTATCACTATGATGAGATTATATGTGATCTCCTTATGTGTTGTAAATTCTATCACTGTGATGAGGTTATACTGATGAGGTTGACAAGATTAGTGTCTTAATGCAATCTCTTTTG
>NW_004444052.1:2851886-2852797 GCF_000243295.1 Trichechus manatus latirostris
CTTCGCCTGATTCCTGCTTTCTAAGCCTCATTCGTCATATTCTCTATACAGAACATGTTCCTTTTGATCATACCCAATTTTCGCTCTCTCTGTTCTTGGCCAGGACTTTGGTTTTATGAGAATAACAAAAAGGTCTGGATATATTGAAACATAATTTACTGCAGTAAGTGAATTTCTTACTGAATGATCCAGAGTTTTAGAGGTCCTAACCATGAGCTTCTTAAGTGTAGGGGTTATGTCTTAGTTCTTCTTTGAGCCCTGAGTTCTTATATCAGTACGTGGAACTTACAAAAGGTCAATCAATCAATACTGAACTTTTGTTGCCAATAAAGAGAGGAATTTGACACCTGCAATTCTTTTCAAATATATATTTAAGAAAAATAAACGAATTGTTTGAAGTTAAAGTTGGGGGTAAGTCTCTGAAAAGATTAGATATTTGTTATGGAAACTTTAGATTTAATTATAAGCCTCTGTTGTGAAAAGATAGGTCCCTGGGTGGCGCAAAAAATTTGTGCTCCACTACTAACCTAAAGGTTGATTGTTCGAGCCCACCCAGTGGCACCATGGAAGAAACATCCGACAATCTGCATCTATAAAGATTTCAGCCAAGAACACCCTATGGAGTAGTTCTATTCTGTAACACATGGGGTCACCACGAGTCAGAATTGACTCAATGGCAACGAGTTTGATTTTTTTTGGTTTGGTGATGCAAAGCTAAAACTTGTTTCCAATTCTTTTCAGTCTTGTTATTGCTATTAGCTGCCCTCAAGTAGATTCTGACTCATAGTGATCCCACGTATGCAGAGTAAAAAAAAAACTGTTCCATTCGGTTTTCAAGGCTGTGATCTTTTGAAAGCAGATCACCAGGCCTATCTTCTGAGGCTTGCATTTTTCTTCAGTTCTTTCAGCTT
>NW_004444052.1:2862358-2863590 GCF_000243295.1 Trichechus manatus latirostris
ATCTGTCTTGGTAATCTCTCCTTCCTCCCCATCTAGTGTCCTCCCTCCTTTCCCCCACCAGCCCAGAAGACTGATACCCAGGGCCTTGCTAGGTTAGAAAATAACATTTTCTTGTTACCATCCTGTCTCTTCAGTAAAAGATTGTCACATTAAGATACACTGAGTGCAGTGATCAAATCAGTGACATGGCTGCTAAGATCCAACCAGGAGGTATAGATCAAGTAAAGGGAAACACCATGTGACGGTTAATTTTATGTATCACCTTAACCAGGGTATGGTTCCCAGTAGCTTGGACAAACACTAGACTAGTTGCTGTTCCATAATGTAACCTAATGCAATGTAATGTAATTACTTTCCATAATGTAATCTAATGTAATGTGATCAGTCAGAAAGGGAGTTTTCTTAGGGTGTGGTCTGCATCCAGAGTATAAATAGATACCTTGATAGAACTTGCTGCCTCTCTCCACTCTGCACTCTTTCCATACCATGTTGTTGTCCAAGGTCTTGGGTACTCTTGTGTAAGTGTATGCATGACCCAAGTACTTTGTTGGACTTCCTTAGTGGTTTGGACAGCAGTTTGACAGGGAGAAATCTGATCCATGCTAGTCTGTGGTGCGAAGTCTTTCAAAGTTTATATCAAGTCATCAGTTTTCAGCTTGAAGAGCTTCTTCAGATTCTGGGGAATAGAGCCAGCTGCCAGGCAACCTAGATTCCTGAGAGGGATCTATGCAAGCAGGATTTGGTTCTCAGTGACACCAAGTCAAGCAGGAGGGAGAGAAATTGGAAAAGTTGATTTGAAAGATTATAGACAGATATAGAGGAGCCCTGGTGGTGCAGTGGTTAAGCACTTGGCTGCTAACCAAAAGGTGGATAGTTCAAACCCACCAGTGGCTCCAGTGGAGGAAAGACCCGGCAATCTGCTCCAGTAAAGATTACAGCCTAGGAAACCCTATGGAGCAGTTCTACTCTCTCATATAAGGTCACTATGAGTCAGAGTCAACTCAACTGCACACAACAACAAACAACAGCCAGATATAGAGCCAGAACCAGATTGTAGAGGGTCAGCGAAAGAGTGAGACCCTCGATGAGGTGGATTGACACAATGGCTGCAACGATGGGCTCAGATATATCAGTGATTGTGAGCATAGTGCAGGACTTGGCAACGTTTTCTTCTGTTATTTATGGGGTTGCCATGAGTGGGAGCCGACTCTACAGCACCTAACAACAGCCAG
>NW_004444052.1:2864384-2866801 GCF_000243295.1 Trichechus manatus latirostris
TCTGGGCTCAGACGGGCATCTGCGTGGAAGACTTCATACCAAAACCAGAATCCTCATTTCCTTAACTGCCACCCACCCTCCCACACATTCTTACACACCCTCTACTTAACATTTTCCTCCCTCGTAACATGTTCTCTAAGACATATCACATGGGTAAAAGATGCTATTTACTTAATGTTCTGTTATTTAACCCCCCTTTCTACGAAATGTCAGTTGGCACTTAGTAAGAGGAAAAGATGTTTTGTGTTAAAGTCACAAAATAGCAAACACAAATAATTTTCTCTTAACGAGTGAGTAGTAAGAAATACATAAGAGAATCTCTCAAAAATGTCTCCTTGCAATTTAATCATTAAATATAATATACCAAGAAAATAATGGGAAAACAATAAGTCACTTCAGTTACATTGTTTATCTTACACATGATCAACGGTGTGGAAATTGCTGTGGTTCATGAACAGCCTCCATATGCTGTCAGATTATTCATTCTGTCTGGCAATCTGCAAATAATTTGCTCACATGATGCCGATTTTTAAATGTATTAAATATGGTAAGTTTACCCAAACATATTGAATTTGTACAATTTCTTGAGATAATGCTTATGACTTGCCTAACATGGTGACAATTCACATACAGATTCATCTGAAATTGTATTTTAAGTACAATATAGAAGTTTCTCAAAGGAACTGATTGTGATCATTATTCATATTTTATAGCGTCCTGAAGCCATTGTTGTGGTAATGAGGGGTGTGCATATTTGAAAGCCAAGGGAAGGGGAAGGTGGCTTTCCATCAGAGAGGGATCATCCTAACAGGTTCTGCTGAGGGGCAAAGATCTTCCCGATGCTAAGGAGTGCCTTGTGGGAAAACGGCAGAAAACCAAGCTTCTATCTGCATGAATAAAATATCCATGTGGCTTCAAGAAGTGTGCGGTGTGTGTATGTGTTTTTAAATTAGCTCGCTCTTTCCCACGATCATGGGAAAGATCATGCTCGAAGAATTTCAATGTACAACGGCCAGGCAGCTGTGTTTTTTTTTAAATCGATAATTCTGTATACATAAAAATAAAGCAAATATCAAAAGAAAATAAGGAACAAATAAAATTGCGTGAAGCAAAAACCTAAACATGTATTATTGTCATGACAGAGATCTAGTGACTTCTCTACAGCTTACTTTCAGGACCCTTATGAAAATTTTCAGTGTAGAAAAATGTCGCTTCTCTCTTCCTCGCTATTGAGGCCGATAGCACTCCGGCCATCTTGAATAAGCAAGAGTTGGTGCCTGCCTTTCCTCTGTGATATGAGAACTAACTCCTTGCATGTAAGCTATCTTCTTATTAGGAAATGTAGGAACTAACCCGCTGTCTTTAAGATATCTCCTTGTTTAGGTATACTTCCGGTTCCAGCTCAGTTAAGAAAAATGAGACTGGGGTCTCAAGACCAGTCAAAACTGATCTGGAATCAGGTTTGGCACAGCTAACATGCGCATTACCAACAACCGTGTCCCTTGGATGATCAATTGACATCAGAGGCCAAAAACCACACCCCCGTCTACAACCTGGCCGTGCGCAAAATGCCAACGTTGTGGCCCCCCTCTTAGACTGAGCAGGCTCAGAAGATCGGACCACCCCAGGAACGCCTTTATGGGCCAAACCAATCAGCAGGCTGACTCCACCTTGGGATGTCCCTGAAGATCCCAGACCCAATTTTACTCTACCGATATAAACCCCTGGGACATTGTTCAGGGAGCCACCTTGGCGACACAAGTCCCCGTGGACTCCTTTACTTGGCCAACTAAAGAAAGCTTATTCTTCCGCTTTCACCACTTCATGTCTTTCTAGCAGCCGAGCAAACCTGGAAGCATCCGGTTACACTACACTCTGTGCGTGGGTGGGATGGGCTACAGGAAGTCCCCACTTTCTTCGGGTCTGCCCTTCACTGTTTTACATAGTTCTCTCCACTCACTCCATACAACCTGAAAGGACCACCTGTGACTCCCTAATGATGACACAGGATCCATAAGGGACACACATCTCTGTGGCAGGGCTGGGGCAAGTGAGGTACTCACTTTGGGTATTCTAGTGGACTGAACACCCATTGCCTTCCAGTCAATTCCAACTCAGGGCAACGCCATGTGTTTCAGAGTAGAACTGCCCCCGGTAGGGTTTTCAATGGCTGTAGTCTTACAGAAGGAGCCCTGGTGGTGCAAAGGTTAAGCGCTCAGGTGCTAAGCAAAAGGTCAGTGGTTCGAACCAACTGGTGGCTTCACAGGAGAAAAGAACTAGCCATCTGCTCCTGTAATGATTACAGCCTAGGAAACCCTATGGGGCAGTTCTACTAGGTTCTATAGGGTCACTATGAGTTGGAATTGACTCAATGGCACACAACAACAATAAGAATCTTACAGAAGTAGATCATCAGA
>NW_004444052.1:2868850-2870259 GCF_000243295.1 Trichechus manatus latirostris
AATTACTGAGGCTATTTCAGATTAAAAAGTATGCAGATAACAGAGGGAAATGCAAGAACTGATACGAACTTCTAAAGCTATAAAGCTGAGTATCCAGTATCTGGGAACAGCCTTTACTTGAACGGATGTGACATCATCTGGGACGTCGATGTAGCTGGTACAGACCAGGTCAAGAGGGGACGGGACAGGGAAGTTCTGACTAACTGTGGAGGCGTGGAGGCAGTGTAATGACACTGTGTGGAAGTGACATGGTGCCCATGTTTCTGCAAAGTGTGAGATACACTTTTATCTTTCTCCCAGAGCAGGAAGTGACTGTTTCTGCCAAAAGAGTTTAAGAATTCATCCTATCACCACAGCCTGCAGAAGACTGATGATACTACAGAGAAACACAGCTGCCAGAGACAGCGAGTGCCATTTCCCACAAAGAGTCTCCACAGAGCTGCTGGCAGACACAGAACCCTCAAATCAGAGAGAAAGGCAGTGAGGAAACACAGCTAGCACCAGCAATCTGCATATAATTTTGGATGGAAGCAAAGCCTTTCATCGAAATCAATTGGCAAAGATTCAGTCCTTAGATGATGTACTTTGAATGTATGTATTTGAATATATTTACTAAGATTTAGCAACACAGGCTCAAAGCTAGATATGGCCAACCCATACCATCTCATGTGTGACAAGAACACCCCAGGACACTTTGGATCATGTCCAAACTCAACCCAAACTATTTCTTCAGTCCTGATAAAGTTACCCTATGCTTCTTCATGAAGAGAAACAACAGACTGATTTCAGAAGACTTAATACTTGCTTAAGTTGTTGTTGTTAATTGCCACTGAGTCAGCTCCAACTCATGCCAACCTCATGTACAACAGAACAAAACGTTGCCCAGTCCTGCACCATCTTCATGACCTTTGGTGTGCTTGAGTCCATTGTTGCAACCACCGTGTATTTTGAGTGCCCTCCAACCTAGAGGGCTTATCTTCTAGCACCATATCAGATAATGTTGTGTTGTGATTCATAAGGTTTTCTTTGGTTAATTTTCAGAAGTAGATCGCCAGGCCTTTCTTCCTAGTTTGTCTTAGTCTGGAAGCTCTGCTGAAACCTGTCCACCATGGGTGACCCAGTTACCAAACCCAGGAAGGTGGGTCCTTGTCCAATTGGCTCCGACTTGCTAATTATCTGGACGCTGGTCTTTGAGAAAGAGAAGGTAACTTTATTGCAATGCACAGAGCAAGGAGCTGGGAGGAAGTTCCTCATATCTGGCTCATCAAGCTACAGGGAAGCAAGGCTTATATGTGATTTGGGCAGCAAGATGGCGGCCACACAGGTGTACTGGGGAGGGAAAATTCTAGAAGGCAGCCAGGAAACAGGAGGTGATGTGGTTCTTGTTGGCCCTCTTGCTTGGGAATAGG
>NW_004444052.1:2879622-2880877 GCF_000243295.1 Trichechus manatus latirostris
TGCAGGGTTTTCTCATTTGTCTTACAAATTGACTTAACAGAAAGTGGTTTCTAGAGCTGGAAACGGTGTTAGAAGAGAAAGCCAACAGAAACTTCAGCGAAAAGCAAAAGCAACAAACGTCAAATAGAGTTTAGACTTATTGGAAGTGCTCACTAAGTTTCAAAAGGGTTGACGGGCACATGATTTATCTTGATACGGTTATGTTCAGCTCTTACCTCCTTGAGGAAAATCTGCCAAATAACCTAATAAACCACGAGCTGTTTATGAAAGGCAGCTTAAAAGTTTGCACCTGCAAAGTTACACAAAAATATTAGATTAAAGACAAGAGCTTTAATCCTTTCCACAGGTTTAGGCACACCCTTTACCCCCATTAGGACACTGGCTTCATGGCTTTTGACCTGAATGTGTGAACAGTTTGCAGTTGGGAACAACTCAGTGTTAGAATAAAGCAGTATCGGTTGGTTGCCCAGTTCTGCAGCTGCCAGTCACCTTTATCCCACGGGAAAAAAAATACAGAGTTTGCTTTGTGGTACAACGAATGTCAGAGCTGTTGATTGCACATGGAATAATTTGGGTCATAGCATTCTCTTAATAATCCTTCCAATAGTTTACCTTCTGTTTTCTGAGTACTCAGATATATTTTCGCATTCAGTTCTCAGAGGATATACTGTGACAGTGGAGACGGAATCTCAGACAGACTTTATCACTTAACCATGGTCTCAGGATCCCCTACAGGGCATACTTAATACTCACACAACATCCCCCTTCCCTCTGCCCATTTCCTTCACCTGACCAGAGACGAATCCCTTGAGATGTAACCTCCTTCAGAAAGCCTACTCCCTTGGATTCTCTATAGAAACAAAACCAGTGGGAAGTCCAAAATCCATAGGTCATGTGGCAAGGTAGAGACTTCTGCAGACTTACATCCCAAGAGCCATAGGTCAGGAGACAGAAAGAGTCCAGAATGGAGAGAGTGTGAAAGAGAGAGAGTTCTGCCAAAATATCTACTTATAGTCTGGGGGCAGAGCACACCCTAAGAAACTTCCTTTTCAACTGATTGAAATTTCACCTTGCATAACGCAATCTAACGTAATAAAGTAAAATCTGTGAAAGCCAGAACCTTGGAAAGGTGGAAACCTGTCAGAGAAGGAAAACTCAAATATTTTCCATTAATAAAGAGCCATAGAAAAGTGGTTTAAGATTGCACCTGTCAAAGGTGGAAAACTTGCGAGACTCAGAAACACAAGGCAGTCCC
>NW_004444052.1:2882460-2884444 GCF_000243295.1 Trichechus manatus latirostris
ATTTTCTTATAAGTATCCAAATCCAAGTTAGTGATCCCTATAGATGACCCCAGAGCAGCCTGGACTTCCTCCTGATCAGAGTGCTTAAAACACTTGGTCTGAATAACAGAGTGTTTATAACAGTGCTTATCTAGGTGAGTCTATGTGGTTTATCCTGGCCAAAAAATTGTAGGTAATTGATCTAAGGCATTTACAAATCTGGCCTATGATCCTCCACACATAATTCTTCTCCCTCTTCTTCTATCTTTCTGGCCGATGCGTTGATTTAGACTTTAAGACTCCAGATCTCTGAGACAATAAATTTCTGTTCTTATAAGCCACTTAGCTTTTGGTATTTTGTTTCAGCATCCCTAGGAAACTACTAAGACAGTACATACACAGTTTATTTAAGTAATCTCCTGTCTTTAGGCATTGCAAGCATTTGTTGCCCTAATATTTCATGTAATAATTTTGAAAGCCAAGGAAAAAGGCACTTTCACTCTTTCAGTGCCCTCTCTGTTCCAGGCAATGTACTAGGCACTTACTTGCAGCATCTAATTTAATCCTCACAGTTTTTTGATGAGAATTATTACATCCCTTACTTGGGGAAAAAAAAAAAAAAACTTCCAGGAAGTTGCCCCTGTTCACATACTCAGCAAGTCTGGGATTCCTTGTTTCAGGAATGATGCTTCTTCAGCCTCAGACAGCCTCACTGCTCTGAATGAATTTATTTAGAGTTAACTGTTTAGGAATCACTATGGGTCGGAATTGACTCAATGGCAGCGGGTGTTTTTTTTTGTTTTTTATTTTTTTGTTTTTGGTTTTAGGAATAAAGAAGCCCTGGTGGCACAGTAGTTAAGAGTTCAGCTGCTAACCAAAATGTCGGCAGTTCGAATTCACCAGCTGCTTCTTGGAAACTCAGTGGGGCAGTTCTACTCTGTCCTATAAGGTAGCTATGAGTCAGAATTGACTCAAGGGCAACAGGTTTAGTTTTATTAGGAATCAAAGGAGCTCTGGTGGTGCAACAGCTAAGTGCTCAGCTACTAACTAAAAGGTTGGTGGTTCGAACCCACCCAGCAGCTCCACAGCAGAAAGACCTGGCAACCTTCTCTCATAAAGATTACAGCCTAGAAAACCCTATGGGGCAGTTCTGCTCTGTCCAACAGGGTCACTATGAGTAGGAATCAACTTGAAGTCATCCAACAACAACATTAGGATCCAAACAGAAAAAGAAAAACAATGGACAGAAATTTGCCCCCCTTTTTTTTAAGTATCCAAATCTAGAAAGACTTAAATAAGAACAGACTCCGGTATTCAGAGTCTTTTTTGCACTTTGAACAAAGACAATTATTAGCATTTTGCATGCAAAAAAAGAGTTATAATCTAACACTATTATTTTGGAAGTGTTGATAATTTGAGTACAAGCTGGAATGAAGCCTGTGTTTGCACCATAGTCAGAGTTTTCTAAGAACTTTTTTTGCATATACAAAATTTTATAGAAAATTATTACTGCATTTGGAAACCACTTTAAGCACCCTCCAATTTTTAGGAGCACAAAACATGAGAAAAGTTTATGTCCATTTATGTATCATTCTTATCTAGGTTATCTAAGCACTACAAGAGGTCACCTAAACATCCTTACTAGATGACCCATCAGTTTTATTAACTATTTATTCTCAAAAATATTAAAATTTTGATGCTTGCAAAAATGCACTCTCTAATACAGATTTTCCACTAATTTGTAGCAGTCTTACCCACCAATTAGTAAATTTCTTGTTTAAATACTTAATGTGTTTCAGAAATAAGTATTTTAAATGAAATACAAAAATGATTAGTTCTATTGCCATGTGCATTTTTCCTTCTATTATTGAGAGTTCTTAACATCTCAGAGACAAATGCCACTTCTCCTACAGTTAGGCTTTGAAAGTTACAGTCTTTTGAATGACACAGGGATTCTGAAGATGAAAACTTCCTAGCCTATATTACTGTAGTAAGCATACCCTTC
>NW_004444052.1:2885576-2908992 GCF_000243295.1 Trichechus manatus latirostris
TCACCACAGTACAACAAACTGACAGACAGGTGGTGGATAGCCCACACAGGGAGATGTAAAACTTTGTCCTGCCTTCCAGGAATTTAAGATGCAGAAGGAGGTATTATGCACGCAAGGCAATGAGCAATGATAATATGAGTCAAGACATTTTAGATCCCAAATGAGTGGTGTCAGCAACATGGCATAGGCCATTAGTCATTTTTAATATTTTTCACCTACCCCCAAAAGAACTTTGTAAAAATATTTACTTCCAACAATTTTTTAAGCTGAAAGCTAAAGAAATTTAATCAAATGTTTAAATAGTTGCAAAAGGTGTAATTTCCAGTGCATTGTAAATATTGACATTTTAAATTAAAATATTAGGTTGCTCTTTTAAACATATCCAGAAGAATTTGAACATTATACTGATTTGATACCCACATCAATCATTTTAACAAAACATGAAGAAATTCTTCTTGAAGAAACTGAAATTAAAATTTTTTTCTTCTTTAACTTGTATTTTTGTTTTACTTACCTAAATAATTTTTCCTAATGTATTGTATTCTATGTTTGAAATTTGATCATAATTTTATGACCAAATTTCTACTGCTCAGCAATAAAATTATAGGTAACAAATTTGAAATTTTTAATGTTTTTATTTCTTATAACTGTCCCTAAAATTAATAGCATTTCTTCAGGATTACCATTGCAAATACAGTTTACAAATTCTCCAATCAAAATAAACATGTTATAAGTTTTTATAAACAAGTACAAAACTTTTTAAAAAGTAAATTTTTATTATAATTCAACTTTTGAGAAGTTGGGTGGGAACACTTTTTAAAACTTACTTCATGGATTCATGAATAAAAAAGTACATATAGGAACTCTGTATTTTTGTACAGTTTTTCTGTAAGCCTAAAAATTGCTCTAAAAAATAAAATATTAAAAAAATTGCATGTTGCTAGAATGAGACAAATTCTAGTATCGATATTCTTGCTTTTAAAAATTGTACATATGCAAATTATGATAAACTGTTCTTATAAGTAGTATAATGGTAATACAGGTATTTTATCATTGCATTGCCTCTCAATTCTTTGAACGCCTTCTAAGTTATTTGCCAAAAATCACATAGGGACCGTTATTTTTTTTTAATGTAGTTCTTCTTGCATTTGTTTTCAATAGTTGGTAACCAACCTACCTCTCAAAGAACTCTTATATCACTGTTTTGAAATATCCCTTTGTTTTGTGTCTTACTGGTTTTCACAGCCTAGGCAAGACTCCTTATTAAGGTGGGTACCTTCTTGACTAACATGGAGAGAAGCAATCATGAAATGGGAGGCAAGACAGGTGCACCTGTATCCCCACGAAGTGTCCTTGAGAAGCCCTTGAAAAATGTTATGATGAATCTGAAAAAGAAAACCACCATGGCTGGACCAGCATCCCTCCCTGTGCTTGCACTACGGCCATATGAAGACCACTGCGATCAACTGAAGGAGGAGGGAAAAGCCTGAGCTTGGTTAACAGATGGATCAACCTGATATGTGGATGAAATCTAAAAATCTAGCCACACTCAGGCAATGGCCTTGAAAGTCATGGAGAGGGAAAACCTTTACAACCAGCAGAGCTGCAAGCAGCATGCTTGACCACCAACTTTGTGTGGGAAGAGAAGTGGCCCAAGGTGAGAACATGTAGCGCAGTGTCAATGGTCATGCTAGACAGTCAAGGTTCTGGAAGGAGAAAACCTATAAGATCAGAGGCAAGGAGATCTGGGGTAGAAGCATGTAGATGAACACATGGCAGTGGACACACAAAAAGATTTTACATTACTCATTATCACCCATTATAGAGCATTCATCCTAGCAGAGGGTCGGAACAACCAGGTGGACAAAATGGCGAGGCCAGTTGATGTTACCCAGCCTTTGTCAACAGCCACTCGGAACTAGCATGATGGGAATATCAATAGAGTGGCCATGGTGGCAGAGACGGAGACTAACATGGGCCCAAGAGCACAGTCTCTCAATTACCAAGATGATCCAGCTATTGCTGCCTCTGGACCGCCAACCTTCCAGCAATGGTGAACAATGCTGAGATCCTGATATGGCACTATTTCTCAAGAGGACCAAACAGCCACTGATGGCAAATCAAATACACTAGGCCCCTTTCCTCCAGGGAGGGCCAACAGCTCATCATTACAGGAATAGATAGCTATTTCTGGCTACGGGCTTGACTTTTACGTCTGCAAAGCCTCAGCCAGCACCAAGTTTTTTGAAATACCTGATGCACAGGTATGGAATCCCGTATGATGTAACATCTTACCAGGCGACCCATTGCACAGTCTCCCTGGAGCTGCTGAGGAATTTTAAGCACAAGAGTGACATGGTTGATTCTAATTCTAGAAAAATCTCACTGGAAATAAAATTCCTGTATTAGATGGAAGTGAAATCAGGTTAAGGGAGAAGAGTTAGAAGGCAACTGAGATGTGATAAGATTATGAATTTAGGCAGTGGCAGTGGGAAAGAGTTTAAAATACATTAAGGAGTAGGATTTACAGGACTTGGGAACAGATTAGATAACAGGGTTAGGGAGAAGGAGTATATGATATAAGATAACTTCTGGATCTACACTTTCTTATCATCCTGATTTAAAAAGTTAACTGTGGAGGGATAAATTGAACTTCAGTTGATTGACAGGGCCAGAAGAAAAATAATTTGAGAACTATTTCGTCTTCTTGAAATTGAAACCATTTTAATTTCACTTGGGATAAATTCTGTTATTCATTGTAACACAAAACATTATACTTTTAAAAAACTCTAAACAGTGAAAAAGGAACTGGCTCCCCTCCTCCGTTTTATTTTTTAAAATATCTATGACCTTCCCACATGTTTCTCTGGATGGAATGAACAATGTCTCTTCCATCTTCTCTGTATAAATTGTAAGAGAAAGGAGAAGTGAGGAAAATGGCAGTTATTCTGTATCATTGATGATCTAGTCATCACAGAGCTTCAATTCAAGTAAAAGCCATTTGCTGTGTTCCTATCACAGGTCAGGCTCTGGCTGGGTGCTGGGTTGTCCTCTGCCGAGATTAACTAGAGCCTGCTGAAAATGCAATGCCCCGCGGGAGGTCCTGGGTTGGGCAGAACATGTGACCAAATGATGTGCCTATGGAATTGCCAGGACAGAGTTAAGAAACGAGTTTGGAATCCTGGAAACAGAGCCAGAGCAAGTGGCAGGAATTTTTTGTGGGCCAGTTCTTTTACATGTAAAATGAGTAAAATAAGTGTTTGTTGTTTCTTTTGCATACTAGATTTGTAAATGCAAAATGTGCTTCACGAAAGGCTGCTTGATTATCTTCGTGGGCACCGTCTATATCTATCTAGTAAAGAAGACTGAGTGATTTCTTATTCCTGCTAATGAGTGATTTAGGCCAATATTTAAAAGAAAATATTTTCTATTATTTTTTTTTTATTGTGATAAGTATATATAGCACAAAACATTTTCCATTTCAATTTTCTTTTACCTGTCCAACTCAGTGACAATAATTACGTTCATCAAGTTGTGCAACCATCACCTACTATCCGTTTCCAGAGCTTTGTTAAGAGTAATGGCAAAATTTGGAAGCCCAATACTTTTGTCTTACATTCCAATGCTTTCAGGTCTGAAATAAACAGACGGAAATTCAGAAGCAGTTTCTCCTTAAATATTAATCATAAGAGAAGCAGAAAGATCAATGATTATGCTTTCCTAAATATATTAATATATACCAAATATATCAATGATTATGTTTTCCTAAAAACCTATTTAGAAAAACTACATAAATATTTAGACTTGTAAACTATTTCTATCTTTTAAATAAATGTAGATCAAGATACTATGTAAAGCAGAACTCAAAGAAATACCAACAGCTAGGTGCAATGTTAATATATTTTTTAACCAAAATTAAATGTTTTTAATTCATATATTCATTAATGAAACTTTATCTTTTATTTATTCATTCAACCATTGAGAGTTTATTATGTGTCAGGCACTCAAGTTATGAGTAATAGGAACACAGCAATGAACAAGATAGATAAGACCTCTACTCTCAGTGTCAGAAACATTTATTTTCTGTCGCACAATTCTACTACATCGTTTTATAAATCCAAAAGGCATTATAGTCCCAATTATCTCTCTGATTTTAAATGAGCTTACATTGTTTGCATAAGTTCACTTGAGCCATGTGAAGATAAAGAAAATATAGTTCCTACCTGGACTTCCCCATCTAGTGAAAGTGATTGACCAATTCCAAGATAAGGGCGATAAACTAAGAATTCAATGTCAACCCTGTAGCTGAGGTTTTTATGCAATAAATGTTTTCAAATTGTACTCCTTCCCATTACACTCTCTTCTGTGTAGTTAGTCAGGATGGAGCTAGAAGATTCTAAAACAAAAGAAATGGAGGACATTTTAACCATCATCAAGAGTCTCTTTTCTGGAAAAATTCTTCTTAATATAGCGGAAATTAATGATTTTAAGCTAATACAAATTAAAAGTTCTAAGCTATGCTACAAATTTAATAAGCACTTAATTTTTGTAGCCATTGTAAAAAATTTCTAGAAAATTTGCACAAAACTTGAAATAAATCGACTGTAAAATTCTGTAAAAAGAAGTTGATAATTAAGTGAACATGAGAAAGTCTAGGATCTTGAGATGAGCTGAGTTAACTTATAAGCCTGGGAAGAGAGTAGAGCAGATTGGCTCATGAAGTGGGTGGGAAAGAGACAAAAAGAGAGAGGGACAGAAGGACCTCTCATACTCTTGATGGGAAGGAGGATGAGGATTGAATTTATTCTGTTTTGTTCAGCTTTGATGTCTAAAATTTAAGTAGCCATCAAAATAGCCAAAGGATACAGAGGGACATAGACTTGTACCATTTTTGTGGAAGAAAAAGTGAATGAGCTTACTGCAGCTCAGTTTCATTGCCTGGCATAGAGGCCATCTTGAAGAAACAGCAGCCTCTCAGCAGATATGGAGAAATAAAGTCGTGTAGGCTGTGCTGGCAGCCCTGGGGAGCCAATGGCATTACTGGCTAGTAAGGTAGTGGCACAAGGAACTCTTTGGGCAGCAGCAGAGCCAGGCAGGAAGATGCACAGTTACATTTGGTAAATGCACATAGTGTCTGACAGAGGTTTATTAGATATCACCACCTACCTGCCCTGAGTGAGAGGATAGGTCTTAATGGGTATGAAAGTTCCCAAGGTGAATTCAAAGCAATATGGATTTATCATTATTTTATACCCTGTCCATAGATAGATAGATAGACAGACAGATAGATAGATGTTGTTGTTAGGTGCTGTAGAGTTTATTTCAACTCATAGCTACCCCATATGAAAGAGGAGAACTGCCCCATAAGGTTTCCTATGCTGTAATCTCTACAGAGGGCAGTTGATCATACTGTGGTGGCTTGTGTGTTGCCGTGATGCTAGAAGCTACGCCACCGGTATTTCAAATACCAGCAGGGTCACCCATGGTTGACAGATTTCAGCAGAGTTTCCAGACTAAGACAAACTAGGAAGAGGGACCTGGCAGTCTACTTCTGAAAAAGCTGGCCAGTGAAAACCTTATGAATAACAGCAGAACATTGTCTGGTAGAGTGCCAGAAGGTGAGCCCCTCAGGTTGGAAGACATTCAAAAGATGACTGAGGAAGAGCAGCCTCCTCAAAATAGAATCAACCTTAATGACATTGATGGAGTTAAGCTCTCAGGACCTTCATTTGGAATGTGGCATGACTCAAAATGAGAAGAAACAGCTGCAAACATCCATTAATAATTGGAACATGGAATGCACAAAGTATGAATCTAGGAAAATTGGAAATCATCAAAAATGAAATGGAATGCATAAAAATTGATATCCTAGGCATTAGTGAGCTGAAATGGACTGGTAATGGCCATTTTGAATCGTACAGTCATATGGTCTACTATGTTGGGAATGACAAATTGAAGAGGAATGGAGTCACATTCATGATCAAAAAGAACATATCAAGATCTACCCTGAAGTACAATGCTGTCAGTAATAGGATAATATCCACAAGCCTGCAAGGAAGGCCAGTTAATACGAATATTATTAAAATTTACACAAAAGGCACTAATGCCAAAGTTGAGGAAATAGAAGAATGTTACCAACTTCTTCAGTCTGAAATTGATCAAACATGCAATCAAGATACATTGAAAATTACTGGTGACTGGAATGCGAATGTTGGAAACAAAAAAGAAGGATCGGTAGTTCAAAAATATGGCCTTGGTGATAGAAATGACGCTGGAGATTGCATGATAAAATTTTGCAAGACCAATGACTTCTTCACTGCAAATACCTTTTTTCACCAACATAAACGGTAACTATACACTTGGGCCTCACCAGATGGAATATACAGGAATCAAATCAACTATATCTATGGAAAGAGACGATGAAGAAGCTCAATATCATTGGTCAGAACAAGGCTAGGGGCAGACTGCAGAACAGACCATCAATTGCGCATACGTAAGTTCAGGTTGAAACTGAAGAAAGTTAGAGCAAGTCCAGAAGTGACAAAATACAGCCTTGAGTATATCCCACCTGTATTTAGAGACCATCTTAAGAATAGATTTCATGCATTGAACACTAATTACTGAAGTTATGGGACAATATAAAGGACACTACACATGAAGAAAGCAAAAAGGTCATTAAATAGACAGGAAAGAAAGAAAAGACCGAAGTGGATGTCAGAAGAGACTCTGAAACTTCTTCCTGACTGTCGAGCAGCTAAAGCAAATGGAAGAAATGATAAGTTAAAAGAGCTGAACAGAAGATTTCAAAGGGTAGCTCGAGAAGACAAAATGAAGTATTATAATGAAATGTGCAAAGACCTGGAAATAGAAAACCAAAAACGAAGAACATGCTTAGCATTTGTCAAGCTAAAAGAACTGAAAAAAAAATTCAAGCCTTGAGTTGCAATATTGAAGGATTCTATGGGCAAAATATTGAATGATGCATATAGTCAGACTATTCTGATTACTGCTTTGACTCTGCTGTCCCTTACTGTAACCATGCCCACCTTGTCTTTCTTCACTGAGTGCAGCCACTTGGCCCCTAATACCACAGGGGCCAATCAGCCCCATTGTAGTTAGGTGTCTTAATTCAGTTAGTGCAGTTCCCACTGTCAAATCTGACTTACACAAAATAGCAATCACAGCAGTCTTCAAGGATCCTGGAGCTCCCTTCGCAAATTTGTTCCTCACAGTTGTGGTAAAAGGTGTGTCCTCTGGACACTCCATGTGTGGGTCTGTGCATCTAACTTGGTAAATCTGCTCTAGCATGCCAATTTCCCTAAGTCTTTGGATACCTTCTTCTACAGTATACCAAGGCAGGTCTGGTTCTTCAACTTGATTTAGTGCTAGCCGCTTCGTAATCTATGCTTCAGCAACCCAACCAAATAAACTATTAGATCCTTTCCTTCTCGAGCTGAAACACTGAATGAACAATCTGTGCTTAGTGGACCCATATCAATAAACTCAGACTGATCCATCTTTATGTTCCTTGCACCATTATCCCACACCCTTAATAGCCATTCCCACACATATTCCTCAGGTTTCTGTTTGCACATATTAGAAAAGTCAAGCAGTTCTTCTGGAGTGTAGCATACCTCCTCCTAGGTCACACTTTACACTTCACCTTTTGGGGTGTGCTGGGACTTAAGTCTAGTTATAGGTCTAGAAGCCAATATCAGTAGTGTGGAATTGGTTTGAGAAAATTCATCATTGTCTTGTAAAGCATCTGCCTGAGGCAATGCCCCAGGCAATGACTCAGGCAAGGGCTCTTTACAGACAGCTGGGCTAGGGCTAATCTCATTAGATGGGAGTGGAGGGGCTAATGGATTTTCTTGGCAGGGTGGCTTAGCAGACAAACATGAAATAATCTCTTCAGATGTGAGTGGGTCTGCTGGCAGGAGTGATTCAATGGAATTTAGGGGCTCAGTGTCCCCATCCCAAGTTTCAGGATTCCATTTCTTCCCAATCAATGCCTTTACTTTAACTTCAGACACCTCTCGAGGTTGGCAGTTGAGCTGGCGTTGTAATTCAGCCACTCTTACAATAAGACTCTGGGTTTGGTTTTCGGCAATTTCAACTCTGTTACTACAAGAAATAAGACTTTCTTTCAAGCACAAGTGGAAGCCTTGAGGTCACTTATGTGGCACTTGAGCTTTGACTCTGAAGCCCTGAGCCCATCTCTTTCTTTCACCAGTTTGTCTAGTGAAAGTAGGACCAACCAACCAGCTTCCTTACACTTCTCTTTCTGACAAAACTGTAGAAAGATATCACACTTGTGTTCACCCTGAGGCCTTGTCTTTCACCAATACCTGATCTACTGGTGGTGACATTTTGTGTATTTGTATCGCCACCTCACACCATGGATTAGCAGTGCCCTCTTTACTGCTGGAAGCAGAGTCATCAACATCTTTAAGACTAACCAGACTTGAGAACCAATTTAGAAAACTCATCCTTACAATTTTGTTTCTCTAGAACCACTCTTGGTACCAAATGTCTTAGGTTGGGTTCTCCAGAGAATCAAAACCAGTAAAGCTTATAAATATATATAGAGAGAGATTTATATCAAAGAAACAGCTCACATGATTGTAAAGGCTGGAATGTCCCAAATCGGTGGATTAGGATAGAGGCTTCTCCCAATTCACGTAGCTGCAGGGGCTGGGGAACCCAAGATTGGCAAGTCGGAAAGCAGGACTCCGCTCACAGGCTGTGAAGATCGACAAATCCCTGGATCGGCAGATAAGCTGATAGCTCAAGTCCTAAGAACCAGAGGTCAGATGAACAGGAGGCAGTCGCAGGATCCAGAGTGAGCAAAAAGCCAGAATGTCTGCTTATATTCAGATGCAGGCTACACCCCCAAGGAAACTCCCTTTCATCTGATTGGCTACTCACAGCATATTCAATCATGTGAGTGATCACATATAAACACTGAGAATCATGGCCCAGCCAAGGTGACACACTATCTTAACCATCACACCAACCTACTGGAAGAAATTCATATTTGTGCCCATTCCAAAGAAAAGTAATGAACAGAATGTGGAAATTATTGAACAATATCATTAATGACTCACACAAGTAAGATTTTACTGAAGATCATTCAAAATCCTTTGTAGCAGTACATTGACAGGGAACCGCTAGAAGTTCAATCCGAATTCAGAAGAGGACATGGAACAAGGGGTATCATTGCTGATGTCAGATGGATCTTGGCTGAAAGCAGAGAATACCAGAAAGATGTTTACCTGTGTTTTATTTCCTATGCAAAGGCATTTGACTGTGTGGATTATAACAAATTACGGATAACTTTTAAAAGAATGGGAATTCCAGAACACTTAATTGTGCTCATGAGGAACCTGTACATAGACCATCTTATTTATCTAGCGCTTCTATAAACAGAAATACCACAAAGAGTTCTCAAAGTGTGGAGCCCTGGCCTCTGGGGTTTCAAAGAGTGGAGCCACAGCCTCCCAGACTTCAAAGAGTCAGATCTTTATCAACTAGGTTTTGGAGTGCGGTACTGCCATTCACATAAGCCAGCGAGATGGGGCCGGATCTGCTGCCCAAAGAGGAGGACATGGGGTTGCCATGCCCAAGGGGCAGAAGAACCGGGCCTGCCGGTTCCTGCTGGGGCCAAGGGGTGTGGTCGCTACTTAGATGGGCTAGGAGAATGGGGTTTCTCAAATGTGAGGGAGCAGAGTTGCTGTTCCAGTGGGACTGGAAGGTGGAGCTGAAGCCCAGGGCCAATGGGCCTCCACCCAGAATCCGGAGAATATGGTCAATACCCAGAGAAGCAAAATACCCAGAGTCTGGAGGGCAGGGCCATTGCCTAAATGGTCTCAGAGAACACAGGATTATTTTCAAGCCTTGAGAGCTAATGTAATGTGTTCTGCTGACTTGCTGCTTGCCTGTTATCGCTTCTTTCCCTCCAATTTCTCCCATTTGTAACGGAAATATCTATCTTGTGCCTGTTCCACCATTGTACTTTGGAGGCAGATAACTTGTGTTCTAGAGTTCACAGATGAAGAAGAATTTTTGGATTTTGGACTTGGAGTGATTTAAGATTTTTGCTATGATATGATGGGGTGAATGTGTTTTACATGTGACAAGGACATGAATTTTTGGAGGCCAAAGGGTGGAATATTATGGATTGAAATGTGCCCCCCAAAAATGTGTATCAACTTGGCTAGGCTAGGCCATGATTCTAGTATTGTGTGATTGTCCATCATTTTGTCATCTGATATGATTTTCCTATGTATTGTAAATCCTGTCTCTGTGATGTTAATGAGGTAGGATTAGAGGAAGTTATGTTAATGAGGTAGAACTTAATCTACAAGATTAGGTTGTATCTTGAGTCAATCTCTTTTGAAATATAAAAGAGAGAAGCAAGCAGAGAGCCGGGGACCTCCTACCACGGATAATCACACTAGTTGTAACAACATTCATTATTAGGCATAGAGAGTTGGCTAATTGCTGTCTGCTGTGTTTTCCTCAGAGCTCACCAAATATTGCACATGTTCTCCTTTACATCTCCCAGCCTGCCTTCAGTTAGATTTGGTTGTGACCATTGGAATATGGGCAGAAGGAATATAAGTCATTTTCAGTCCTCAGATTCTCCAGCTCTCTCTTTCTTTGTCATGGCAACTTAGGAGCATCAGTACGGCATAGAGACAGAATAAAGGAGGGGCACATGATCAGCACTGGACTATATGTAAGCAAGAAATAAACCATTCATATGTTAAGCTCCTAAAACTTGTCCATTGTGGTAAATGGGATTGATTACTTTGACAAATGGAGCCCCTGTGTGGTGCAAATTATTAATGTGCTCAGCTTCTAACTAAAAGTTTCTAGGTTCAAGTTCACCCAGAGATTCCTTGGAAGAAAGGCCTTGGGATCTACTTCCAAAGAATCACCATTGAAAACCCTGTCGAACACAGTTCTACTCTGACAAACATGGGGTTGCCATGAGTCAGAGTTGACTCAATGGCAACTGGTTTAGTCCTGACAAACACAAGCCTCAGACCTCTATCATTACTGAGAGAGAGAATTGCCTCTCCTCTCTTTGGGACACCTCTTCACAAGGCCCTTTTACAATTGTTTTTCCCCCTTGAAGGTTGCCTTTTTTTCGTTTTAAATCAATAGGGGAAAGGGGCTGGGGATAAGCACAATGTGTATTGCCCCAGTAGTTTCTCTTCTGGCTCAAAGAATGACTGATTTTACGTGATACCAAGGAGTAAGACAAATGGTATCTATGCTTCCAGAGTGTATGGTCTAGTTGGAGAAACAAGACATCATCAACCAGAAATCACTGGAGAAGTCATCATCACTGCCACAGAACAGGCTCCTTCCTTATGTCACGGCTCATCCATAGGGTTATTTTTTTACTTCTGTTGTGTAAAGCGGGAGATTCTGACCTTCTTAGGGGTGGATTTTTTTCTGAAAATGAAGAGTTTTATCTACCCATTATTAGCATTGATCTATTCTTTCCTAAAAAAAAGTATGTCTCTAATCTATTGATGACATAAATTCTAGACATTGTATTAGATATGGAACATTCAATTATAGAGCTACATCCTACATTTTATATCTGTACAATTTGATTTGGTATTTTAAACTGACATACATGTTATGTAATACATATGTGATATAGGATAATAAGGGCATTTATACATTAATAAGTAACATTTTAAAGAAGCCCTGGTAGTGCAGTGGTTAAGCTCTCAGCTGCTAACTGAAAGGTTGGCAGTTAGAACCCACTAGTCGCTCTGTGGGAGAAAGATGTGGCAGTCTGTTTCTGTAAAGATTGCAGCCTTGGAAACCCTCCAGGGCATTTCTATCCTGTCCTATAGGGTCACTATGAGTAGGAATTGACTCATCTGTAATGGGTTTGCTTTTAGAAGTAACATTTCCTCCACTCAATCTGCTGTTCAGAAAACAATAAATATCTTTTGTATTTTGTTATATCTTTCCTAAAAAAAAATCAATTACGTTGAAAAGTAGTTTCCCTAGTCAACTTTTGGAGCATGTAACTAGAGTTAACAAGCTTAAAATAGAAAATGGGACTAGTTAGATAGCTGACTGTAAATGTTTATTATGTAATTAGTTACATACACGTTTGCTCATTTTTCATTCTAGTCTACTATTATAATTAGAAAAACTATAAATGTAGGAAGAAAGAACAAAGTATAACACGTGTAGTTCTGCTAACAACTCAGCGATGACGAATTAAGATTTTCAGGTAACAAATGAAGCAAGCAGTTTCCCAATAAAACAGTTCAACAGCCAGCTAAAATCTTTCTTAAAGAGATAGAAAATACAAAATTTTATCTATCCATCTTGAGTTTAATCATACACTTTGAGGATAGTATATGATTTGCCCATTTAACTCTAGAATAAATCTTTTAAGAGATTTGAATTGAAAGATATATCATAACTTCAATTAGAGTTATCAAAGTTAATATCCACTTAATGTCTGGTTTTAAATAAATAAATCTTGATAAATCTTGTTTTCATGAGCCATATGGTATCGCTTTTCCAAGGCAAAGCTTTCAGAATTAATTATTTTACTTTAGTCAAGAATATATGCAACCATGTACCCAAATATAGAACTCATATATCACCAAATCTATATTTGCAAACAGAATAAGTTACGGCAAGGCAGACGACTAGAGTTCAATTACACTTTTATAGCAGGACTTTGAACCATTTCGAATGATTCTGTCTTGGCCAATGAAGAGAAACCAGAAGAGATCTGAATTTTTAAAACTTCGTTTATCTGTAACAATAACTAGAAAGGAAAAAATTATGGGTTGAAGCCCTGGAATGGGAGACTCAGAAGAGGTGTAGTGAGCTCTTTCAGAAGCCTGATGCATGAGATTAGATTATTGGCAGAACTGTGAGCAACATACATTCAAAGCAGCATGGTCACCATCTTTGAGTGGGGCATTGCTGTTTCCGACTGTGCAAAATCCCATGGGCAAGAGATTTGGTTGCTATGTAACTCGTACACTGTCCTTATTTAAGTTACCAGCAGGGTGTCGACCTGTAATTTTTCCCATTCCAGTTATCCTTCCGATTCACCCAAATTTTGAAAATTTGGATCTGTTTTGGCTTTGCTTCCTCTGCCATGACTAAGCCAGGAAGAACCGGTTCGAAGCCCTATTTTATAGATACACTATTTAATCTCTCTGTACCTGGAATTTTATTGTCTGCAGACTACTTTTTCTGCCAATATCACTTAAAGTTCTTTTTAGCTCTAAAATGTGTCTTTTTATTAAGATACAAAGAATAGCATGCACAGAATGCATTTAGACGTAAAATATTCATATAAACAAAGGAAATATTATTACATCATATAATTCAATAATGATTGCTTACTTTTGTTTCAAGCTCTTTATGTGCATGTTAAACCTTCTCAATAAATTAAGAAAGAGCATTAAAATTAACTCCAACAGTAGAGAAGAAAATAAAAGTTTAAAGAGATTAAGAATCCTGCCCAAGTTCACCCAGCTAGAAATAATAAGAGTTGAATATACTTTTGATTATATTAAGTTCATTTGGTTTGAGACACTCTCAAAAAAAGTCCAGTTTCTTTAGACAGAGGAAGACAAACGCCATGTAGAGACAGAGGCAGATACATGTATAAGCGCCAAAGGAGTGTCAAGTAATGCCAGCAGCCACCAGAAACTAGGAAAGAGGAATGGAACAATTTCTCTCTCAAAGCCCTGATTTAAAATTAGCCTCCCAAACTGTGAGAAAACAAATTTTTGTTCTTTAAAGCTACCCACCTTGCGGTATTTTGTTATAGCAGCCCTAGGAAACTAAGACAAGTGCTTTTCAATTTCCCAACTGAACCTCGCCAGTACAGGATTTGACACCAGAAATTAATACAGGTATGAAGCCTCATAAATGGGAACATAAGATTGGTTATCTGACTTAGTTAGACTTAAAGGCAGTAATGATCTCATTGACAATGAAGAATGGAATATTGGTAGTATACTGCATACAGAGACAAAAAAGATGCTTAAATTAACACTTGAAGATGCTTAAAACTAACTGATTATTGAAGGAAAAAATTTTGGAGAACAAGGTGGCTATTCCAGTACAATGTTGCACCAAAACAATGATTATACAGACTTTCAAATGGACTGGAGTCCTGATGGTGCAGTGGTTAAGAGCTACTCTCCTAAACGAAAGGTCAGCAGTACGAACCCACCAGCCACTCCTTGGAAATCCTACAGAGCAATTCTACTCTGTCCTGTAGGGTCGCTATGAGTCAGAAGGGACTCAACAGCAATGAGTTTGTTTTGTTTTTGGTTTGGAATAGGCTGGTTGCTTCTTAGTGCAAGAGAGCTTGGAGTCAAATCATGACAAGTACATGGTTCAGAAAGCAGAAAACTTCTATAACTGCCCTAAAAATATCTCTTATCTCTTATAGCTAGGACCAAGGTATCCAAGCTGCAGACACAAAATTTGATTCTATGGGTTGTAGAACTGAAATACTAGGTGCTCTTAGATAAAAATTAGGTATTAGGAAAAAGTGAAATCATGATAATAGTAATTTTGGAAGGATTCTAGTGACTTTGAGTATTTTGATCTCCTTGAATCACTAAGCCTTCCTTTCCAGAAGTAGCAGCCACTGTTGACCAAGTGTCTGAGGAATCAATTCTCCCCTCATTTGACCATCCTAAAGTGACTTCACCCGAGACTATCACTTTGCAAGGAGATGCTGATTCTCCTCATAGACCACTCCCAATTTCTCTCATTGCCTACTCGTGACGGTTAAGATTGTGTGTCAACTTGCCTGGGCCATGATTCTCAGTATTTCTATGTGATCATCCCATGATGGGATCTGCTGTGAGTAGCTAATCAGTTGAAAGGGACTTTCCTTGGGCACTAGCACGCATCTAAATATAAGTGGACATTCTGGCTTTTGACCTCTCTGGATCCTGCAGCTGCCTCTTGTTCATCTGATTTCTGGTTCTTGGGACTTGAGCTAGCAGCTTACCTGCTGATCTTGGGATTCATCGACCTTCACGGCCTGTGATCAAGATTCCTGCTTTCCTACCTGTCCATCTTGAGTTCCCCAGCCCCTGCAGCTACATGAATCAGAGAAGCCTTTCAGACTTGCCTGCTGATCTTGGGATTTGTCGACCTTCACAGCCTGTGAACAAGAGTCCTGCTCTCCATACTGCTGATCTTGGGTTCACCAGCCCCTGTGGCTACGTGAATCAGGAGAAGCCTCTATACTGATGTATGGACTTGGGATGTTCCAGCCTGTATAATCGTATGAGCTGTTTCCTTGATATAAATCTCTCTATACATATACATATTTATACACTTTGCTGGTTTTGCTTCTCTAGAGAACCCAGCTGAAGACACTACTCTTGTTGTTATTAAGTGCCGTTGAGCCAGTTGCGACTCATAGCAATCCTATGTACAACAGAAAGAAACATTGCCCAGTCCTGTACCTTCCTCACAATCATTGTTATATTTGAGCCCATTGTTGCAGCCACTGTGTCAATCTATCTTGTCAAGAGTCTTCCTCTTTTTCACTGACTCTCTACTTGACCAAGCATAATGTCTTTCTCCAGGGACTGGTCCCTCCTGATAACATATCCAAGGTACCTGAGATGAAGTTTTGCCATCCTCCCTTCCAAGGAACACTCTGGCTGTATTTCTTCCAAGACAGACTTGTTCATTCTTCTGGTGGTCCACGGTAAACTCAATATTCTTCACCAACACCATAATTCAAAGGCATCAATTCTTCTTTGGTCTTCCTTATTCCTTGTCCAACCTTCACATGCATATGAGGCAATTTAAAATATCATGGCTTGGATCAGGTGCACCTTAGTCCTCAAAGTGGCATTTTTTGCTTTTTAACGTTTTAAACAGGTCTTTTGCAACAGATTTGAATGATCTTCAAAAAAATTTTACTTGCATGTGATATTAATGATATTTCTGCATTCTGTTGGATCATCTTTCTTTGGAATGGGCACAAATATGGATCTCTTTAAGTCTGTTGGCTGAGTAGCTGTCTTCCAAGTTTCTTAGAATATATGAGTGAGCACCTCCAGTGCTTCATCCATTTGTTGAAACATCTCAGTTGGTATTCCGTCAATTCCTGGAGCCTTGTTTTTTGTCAATGCCTCCAGTGCAGCTTAGAATTCTTCCTTCAGTACTGCTGGTCCTTGATCATATGCTACCTCCTGAAATGGTTATATGCTAACAAATTCTTTTTGGTACAGTGACTGTGTATTCCTTCCATCTTCTTTTGATACTTCTTGAGTTGTTTAATATTCTGCCTGCAGAATCCTTCAGTATTTTTTCTTCAGTTCTTTTGGCTTGAGAAGTGCTGAGTGTGTTCTTCCCTTTTGGTTTTCTAACTCCTGGTCTTTGCACATTTCATTATAATATTTTACTTTGTCTTCCTGAGCTGCCCTTTGAAATCTTCTGTTCAGTTCTTTTATTTCTTCATTTCTTCCATTAGCTTTAGCCACTATACATTCAAGAGTAAGTTTCAGAGTCTCTTCTGACATCCGTTTTGGTCTTTTCTTTCTTTCCTATCTTTTAATGACCTTTTGCTTTCTTCATGTATGATGTCCTTGATGTCTTCCTACAACTCATCTCATCTTTGGTCATTAGTGTTCAATGTGTCAGATCTATTCTTGAGATGGTCTTATTGCCTATAGACCCATAATTAGAGCCTAATGCCAGAAATTTAATTACAAATTCAAAGCCACCAAACAAACTAAAATTATTCTAATTCATAGTAACAAAAACTCAGGAAATATGTGTAAGGAATAGATTCCAAGGAATTTACAGCAGGGAATAAGAAACTTAACTTTGACGTAGGTCAAATTTATTGATATTATTGCAGACACAGATTTTCCAGATATAATGGGGTGGCTCTAGTAACTTAGAATGACTTTAACAGTATTGTTGATTGGTTGATTGAAACCTGGATTCAGAATTGTCCTACACTAAATAAAGTTGAGATATCAGTACTTTCTTTGTATGGTGAAGAGAAAGGAACGCAAAGGCTTAAAGAGATAAGAACGTTGGAATGAATTTATCATATGCAATCAACTCATCAACCCTCTTCCCACAGCCCCAGAGTACCAAGAGGACACTTTTCGCATAAAGACTTTGAAAAAATTTATTGGTGATGGGAGCAGAAGCATATTCAAAGGCTTTATAGTGACTGTTCTCTGCAGGTCAGGAATGATCGTGGGAGATACCATCAAGGTAATGGACACTTGTATTTAAACAAGTGTCATGGATTGAATTGTGTCCCCCAAAAAATGTGTGTAGCACCTTGGCTAGGTCATGATTCCCAGTATTGTATAATTGTGTTATCTGATGTGATCTCCTCATGTGTTGTAAATTCTATCACTGTGATGAGGTTATACTGATGAGGTTGACAAGATTAGTGTCTTAATGCAGTCTCTTTTGAGATAAAAAAGAGAGAGGCGAGCAGAGATACATGAGAACCTCATACCACCAAGAAAGCAGAGCTGGGAGCAGAGCGTGTCCTTTGGACCTGAGGTTCCTGCACAGAGAAGCTCCCAGACCAAAGGAAGACTGATGACTTGGACTTTCTTCCACAGCCAACAGAGAGAGCTGATGCCCTGATTTTGGACTTGTAGCCTACTGGACTGTTAGAGAATAAACTTCTCTTTGCTAAATCCATCCACTCATGGTGTCTCTGTTAAAGCAGCACCAGATGACTGAGACAACAAGTAACAAGGGAATCCCAGAGTAGCAGAATCCAGCTTCCAGGAACAAGGTGGGTGCTGTTACTGAAATGAGAAGCGGACCCAAGCCATGATATTTTCAATCGCTCGTATACATGTGAAAGCTAGACAGTGAATAAAGAAGACTGAAGAAGAATTGATGCCTTTGAATTATTGTGTTGGCAAAGAATATTGAATATACCACGAACTGCCACAAGAACGAGCAAGTCTGTCTTGGAAGAAATACAGCCAGAGTGCTCCTTGGAAGCAAGGATGGCGAGACTTCATGTCACATACTTTGGACATGTTATCAAGAGGGACCAGTCCCTGTAGAAGGATATCATGCTTGGTAAGGTAGAGGGTCAGTGAAAAGGAGGAAGACCCTCAATGAGATGGATTGACACAATGGCTGCAACAATGGACACAAACATAGCAAGGATTGTAAAGATGGCGCAGGACCCAGCAGTGTTTTGTTCTGTTGTACACAGGGTTGGTTGCTATAAGTTGGAACCAACTTGACGGCACCTAACAACAACAACATATGGGGAACTAGACTAGATATTGTGTCTTGATACGCAATACCATCCCTGTTCTTCTATACTCTATCCTGTAATATGGGGCTTGATGGTTTGAAAGCAACATTGACCAGATTTACGACCAATAGGGATTTAGTCTAAATTCTGCCAGTAAAATGTGCTTGTGTGAGATTTGGAAGGTAGATGAGACAGAGAACCCATTATTCTCCAGGAGCAGCTGGGCATCCACAGATGGCATATATGGAGTTTTGCCAGTGGCTTTCAAGTGTCCTCCTGCAACATTGTAGGCAGCATAGCCCATTGGTGGTTTATTGGGTCATTCAAAACAAAAAAAAAGGACATGGTAAAATTATTTCCAAGATAGAAACCAAATACCTCAAAATGGTGTAGATTCATTAAGGAAATAGAAAAAAATTGCATTTTTAAAAAACATAATGACTTTAAAATATGCTACCAAATAATTTATAATCAACCCAGTTTAATCTAGACAAGTTTCTCTAAAATTGGAGTTCACTTAAAAAAAAAAAAAAGAAGAAAAGAAATATTGACGGCTCTCAAAAAATTTTAGAATAAAGTCCAAGCTCTTTGGCATTGCACGCAAACTCTAGCCTATCCCTCCCCTCCATGCACACTTGCTATCTTAGTCATCTAGTGCTGCTATAATGGAAATATCACAAGTGGATGGCTGTAACAAACAGAAATTTATTCTCTCACAGTCTAGGAAGCTAGAAGTCCAAATTCAGGGCGCCGGCTCTAGGGGAAGGCTTTCTCTCTCTGTCAGCACTGGAGGAAGGTCCTTGTCTCTTCAGCTTCTGTTTCCTGGTTCCTCGAAGATCTCCATGTTGCTTGGCACCAATGCCCCCCATCTCTGCTTGCTTGATTGCTTGTATAGCTCAAAAGAAATTGACTCAAGACACACCCCACACTAATCCTGCCTCATTAACATAACAAATACAACCCATTCCCAATTGGGATGATAACCACAGGCATAGAGGTTATAATTTACAACACATTTTGGGGGACACAATTCAATCCATAACACTGCCCCATTCCACCTATTGGTACACACTACAGTGCTTCCATATGGGGCTGTTTGCTGCTCCTGAACATACAAAACACTTTTAGCTTCTGCTTGGGCAATCCTTGGATCTGAACCCTTTTAGCACCTTATAAATGTCTTTAGTTGTTTATATGTGTCTCTTCATCTGGACTGATCTCAGTAAGTGTAGAGATTATTTTACTCATCAGTGTATCAATGGTGCTTAATAAATATAGATAAACCCATTGCCATCAAATCAATTCCAATTCATAGTGACTCTGTATGACAGAGCAGAACTGCCCCATAGGGTTTCCAAGGAGCGATTGGTGGATTCGAACTGCCAACCTTTTTGTTAGCTCACCATAACTCTTAACCATCGCGTCACCAGGGCTCCAAATATAAACAGTAGATACCAATAAATGTTTGCTAAATAAATGAAGGAAAAGAATGAGTGAATAAGCCGTAAGATTTTAGATTTGGAAGGGGTTCTGTTGTCCAGTTCCCATGTTTTAAAAAAGGAAAATGAGGCCCTGAGGGGCTTTGTTTTGGTCAAACTTACCCAACGAAGTAGAAGCACTGCAGGTCCTACAACACTGGTGTTCTAGCTTTCCAGTCATAGTGCTTTCTACTGTTCCATTCCTGGCTAATTTGGAATTTTATTTGGAGGAGTTGTGATTCATTTTCTAAATATTTTCTCTGTAATACTCCTAACATCCTTGGGGAGATCACTGACACTTTAAAAATAGTTGAAGAAAAGTGCTTGTAACTTCAGGGCATTCATATAGCTACAGTAGCCTTCTAGTTTCTCAGCCGGCTCCTTGCCTGTCTAGCATTTCATCATTTTCATGAAATAGGAGTACCATTGTGGCAATGACCCACCTACAAAGTACTTGAGAATCTATATTGGGTATAGGTTCTATATTCTATATCTATATTTGACTTTTTCTTATTGAGTTGTAAGAGTTCTTTATAAATTCTGAATATGAATCTTATCATATAGATAATAGGATAGTTTTATAGATTTCAGTGGAGAGATTGTACATCTTTTTATTAAGTGTATTCCTAAATATTATATTTTTGATGCTATATTTTTTTCAGTTGAGAAGGAAAAAACCTACTATTTTATTTCAAGATTTCCAAGTCACATTTGCATTCAAATAAATTGTAGAAACTTTTTTTGTTGTACACTGAAACTTGGGATGTAATTTCATACTGATGTAATTGTTATAAAACAGTAGTTATTAATCCATGCAAGGCCATCGAAAACGAATTTGACATTATTGGTAAAAATTTACACACACACGTATGTATAGTATATATATATATATATATATAGAGAGAGAGAGAGAGAGAGAGAGAGCAAGTGGTGTGGGATCGGCTGCTGAGATGTTGGTGGCTCAAATCCACAGAAGAAAGGCCTAGTGATCTCTTCCATAAAGATTACAGCCAAGAAAACCCTACGGAGCAGTTCTACTTTGTAACATAGGGTCGCCATGAGTCAGGGCCAACTCAAAAGCAGCTAGCAACAACCACATATATATATATATATATATGTATATAGACAGATAGATATAGCCCGTTGCTGTCGAGTCGATTCCGACTCATAGCGACCCTATAGAACAGAGTAGAACTGCCCCCTAGGGTTCCCAAGGAGCAGCTGGTGGATTTGAGACGAGCTCTTAACCGTATATATATATAGAAAGAGAGAGAGACAGAGGTACAGAAAAGGTCTCTGGATGGTACAAACATTTTGTACTCAGCTACAAACTGAAAGGTTGTTGTTTCAAATTCACCCAGTGATGCCTCAGAAGAAAGACCTGGGGATCTATTTTCATAAGATTACAGCCATTCAAAACCCTATTGAGTGCAGTTTTACTCTAAAGCGTATGAGGTCAGAATCAAGTCAGTTACAATGGGTTTGGGTTTTCTCTCTCTCTATTTATCAATCTCTGTCTATCTGTCTGTCTATCTTTCTCTCTTTCTATTTGTTTATCTCTATCCCTATCCCTATCTATCTACATATAATCTGTATTAATACTTGAACTACCTTCTCACTCTTTAATTTAGCTTTCCAGTTTCAACCATCTGTTATTGAAGTCGTAAGTACCCTTATTGGTTAAACGTGCTCTGCTTAATTAGGCCTAACATATGACATGTAGATGTCAAGCAGGATTGGTTGTCAGAATAGCAGCTACAGTTTAGTACATGGGCCTTCACTTAACAGTGTGACACCGCTATTTAGGCAGAGCAACTAAGGATGCCTATGAAATTGGCAAAGGAAATTAGAGGAGATAAACAGGACAAACAGACAGCATGAGCCCAGCCACTGTGTGCTGATATGCATCCTTGCATGTCAGCAAGGGTGGGCAAGCTAAAATTATTTATTGCTTCCCTTATTCACTCAAAATCAACAGTATATTTCCATTCTGAAAACCTTGCCAGTGGTTGCATTTCATTGCACCTAGTAAAATTGAAAGAATCAGCCCTAATAACCAAACCACAAAGGTTTTCAGGAAAAATATTATACATACTATATTCAAAATGCATGTCAAAATATATATTGATAGGGTTTTTTCCCCCCATTTTTTGTTCCCCTGAACTTGTAGGTGTTTGAGTGTCTGGCTTTCTGCTTTTAACATTAGCCAGAATGGAAATTCCAGAACACTTAGTTGTGCTCATGAAGAACCTGTACATGAATCAAGAGGTAGTTGCAAAAAAAAAACAGGGGATACTGCATGGTTTAAAATTGGAAAAGATGTGTGGCAGGGTTATATTCTTTTGCCTTACTTATTCAATCTATGTGCTGAACAAATAATTCGGATATATGAGGAAGAAAACACCATCAGGATTGGAGGGAGACTCATTAACAACCTGCTATATGTAGATGACACAACCTTGCTTGCCAAGAGTGAAGACGACTTGAAGCACTTACTGATGAAAGGAGAAGACTACAGCCTTCAATATGGATTACACCTGAACATAAAGAAAATGAAAATCCTTACAACTGTACCAATAAACAACATCATGATAAATGACAAAGAGAATGGAAGTTGTCAAGAATTTCATTCATCTTGGATCAACAATCAATGGCCATGGAAGCAGCAGTCAAGAAATTAAACCATGTGTTGCACTGGACAAATCTGCTGCAAAAGACCTCTTTAATGTGTTAAAAAGCAAAGATGTCACTTTGATGACTACAGTGTGCCTGACCTAAGCCATGGTATTTTCAATTGCCTCATTTGAATGTGAAAGCTGGACAATGAAAAAGGAAGAAGAAGAATTGACACATTCAAATTGTACTGTTGGCGAAGAATATCAAATATACCATGGGCTGCCAGAAGAATGAACAAATCTGTCTTACAGGAACTACAACCAGAATGTTCTTTAGAAGTAATGATGGTGAGACTTCTTCTCGCTTACTTTAGACATGTCACCAAGAGGGACCAATTGCTGGAGAAGGACATCATGCTTGGTAAAGTAGAGGGTCAAGGAAAAAGAGGGAGACATTCAATGAGATGGACTGACACAGTGGCTGCAACAATGGGCTCAAACACAGCAATGATTGTGAGAATGGTGCAGGACGGGGCAATGTTTCATTCTGTTACACATAAGGTCATTATGAGTCAGAGCTGTTTTGACAGCACCAGAAAACAACATAGGCTGTTTGAAAACTATTTTATCATTTCATAATCACTATTCATTTCAGCCACATGAGATATTTGTATCTCCAAAAATGTTGACGTACAAACTGGTGTGTGGTCCTGGCTATTCACAGACTTCTTGGGAGTGTTACCAAAAACCTGTTGCCATTGAGTTGACTCTGATTCATGGTGACCCCTTGTGTCAGAATAGAACTGTGCTTGTTAGGCCTTTCAATGGCTGATTTTCAGAAGTAGATTGCTGGGCCTTTCTTGCCTTCTTAAAGCAATGAATTAAAACATATCAAAGATCAGGAAGATGGTTCAGGACTGGGTAACATTTTGTTCTGTAGTCCATAAGGTCACTATGAGTTGGTGTCTATATGAGTTAGTCTCTATAGAGAAGGAAAACCAGTAAACCATATAAATATATATATA
>NW_004444052.1:2909092-2913319 GCF_000243295.1 Trichechus manatus latirostris
AGGAAGGGCCTTGTCACCACCAATCTTCCCCCAGACTGGGAGCTTCTCTGCACAGGAACCTCAGGTCCAAAGGACATGCTCTGCTCTCAGTACTGATTTCTTGGTGGTATGAGGTCCCCCACAATTCTCTGTTTGCTTCCCTTTCCTTTTATCTCTTGTAAGATAAAAGGTGGTGCAGGCCACACCCTAGGGAAACTCCCTTTACGTTGGATCAGGGATGTGACCTTAGTAAGGGTGTTATACAATCCTGCCTTAATTCTCTTTAACAGAAAATTACAATCACAAAATGGAAGACAACCACACAATACTGGGAATCATGGCCCAGACAAATTGATACACACATTTTTTAGGGGGACATAATCCAATCCATGATAGTTGGTAAAGCAGAAGGTCAGCAAAAGTGAGGAAAATCCTCAAAGAGGTGGCTTAACACATATCCAAAGCAATGAATTAAAACATATCAAAGATCAGGAAGATGGTTCAGCACTGGGTAACATTTTGTTCTGTAGTCCATAAGGTCACTATGAGTTGGTGTCTTAGGCTGGGGTCTCTATAGAGAAGCAAAACCAGTAAAGCATATAAATATATATATAGAGAGAGATTTGTATCAAGGAAATGGCTTGTGGTTGTAGAGGCTGAAACATCCTAAGTAAGTGGGTCAGGATAGAGGCCTCTCCTGATTCACGTAGCCACAGGGGCTACTGAACCCAAGATCCGGAGGGCCCTTGTTCAAGGCTGCGAGGATAGAAGGCACCTCTGGATGGACTCAAACCTTCAATCTTCCAGTTAGCAACCAAGTGCATTAACTATTTGCACCACCTAAGGATGCCTTGGGAATGTTCGAGTGCTGGAAATTTCTTTTTTCCTTCTAAGGTAAAACTGGTGTATTCATAGAGTTCTGAAGATCAGTGCTTGAAACACTTTTTTTTTTCTTTTTCCATAAAATGAATGAAGGAAAATATAATTTATTCTTATTTTAACTATTTTCTTCCTGAGTAAGTTTTCTTTGTTTTTAAATCCTTTCTCCATTTTGAACTGTTTTGTAGGATCCATTTCTTAGACTGTTTAGTAAAACAGTGTGGTCCATAAATCAGCCTATGATGTTTTTAAAAATGGAACATACCAGGTTTTGAAAAGTCCTTCATGTACCTTTGCAGATGGTATAAATTGATCTTAAGAGTCTTTTGCCAAAAAGGTAGCTGTTCGTTGTTTCAGCAACTATCTTGCATGTTGTTGTTAGGTGCCATTGAGTCGGTTCCAACTCGTAGCGACCTATGTACAACTGAATGAAACACTGCCTGGTCCTGCGCCATCCTCACAATCGTTGCTCTGTTCCAGCCACTGTGTCAATCCATCTTATTGAAGGTCTTCCTCTTTTTCACTGGCCCTGTACATTACCAAGCATGATGCCCTTCTCTAGGGACTGGTCCCTCCTGATAACCTGTCCAAATTGTGTGAGTAGAAGTCTCATCATCCTTGCTTGCAAGGAGCACTCTGGCTGTACTTCTTCCAAGACAGACTTGTTCGTTCTTCTGGCAGTCTATGGAATATTCAATATTCTCCTCCAAAACCATAATTAAAAGGCATCAATTCTTCTTCAGTCTTCCTTATTCGTTGTCTAGCTTTTCTATGCATATGATGCGATTGAAAATATCATGGCTTGGGTCAGGCACACTGTAGTCATCGAAGTGACATCTTTGCTTAACACTCTAAAGAGGTCTTTGGCAGCAGCTTTGCCCAAAGCAATTGGTCGTTTGATTTCTTGACTGCTACTTTCATGGACGTTGATTGTGGATCCAAGTAAAACGAAATCCTTGACAACTTCAATATTTTCTCTGTTTATCATAATGTTGCTTATTGGCCCAGTTGTGAGGATTTTTGTTTTCTTTATGTTGAGGTGTAAACCATACTGAAGGCTGTGGTCTTTGATCTTCATCAGTAAGTGCTCCAAGTCCTCTTCACTTTCAGCAAGCAAGATTGTGTCATCTGCATAAAGCAGGTTGTTAAAGAGTCTTCCTCCAATCCTGATGCCATTTTCTTCTTCATATAGTCCAGCTTCTTGGATTATTTGCTCAGCATACAGATTGAATAAGTATGGTGAAAGGATACAACCCTGACACACACCTTTCCTCATTTTAAACAACACAGTATCCCCTTGTTTTGTTTGAACAAGTGTCTCTTGGTCTATGTACAGTTTTCACACGAATTAAGTGTTCTGGAATTCCCATTCTTCGAAATGCTATCCATAATTTGTTTTGAGCCACACAGTCAAATGCCTTTGCATAGTCAATAAAATACAAGTGGATATCTTTCTAGTATTCTCTGCTTTCAGCCAAGATCCATCAGACATCAGCAATGATATCTCTCATATCATGTCCTCTTCTGAATCCAACTTGAATTTCTGGCAGTTCCCTGTCCGTGTACTGCAACCATTTTTTAATTATCTTCAGCAGAATTTTACTACCTGTAATATTAATGATTTGTTCGATGATTTCCACATTCTGTTGGATCACCTTTCTTTGGAATGGGTACAAATATGGATCTCTTCCAGTTGGTTGGCCAGATAGCGGTCTATCTTGCATAGTGTTCTGTAAATGTTAATATGTTGATAATGCTATTCAAATATTTTATATGCTTACTGATTTTTATTTATACGTTTTATACATTATTGACAGAGGGATATTAAAACCTCAGTCTATGATTGTGGGTTTAGTTCTGCCAGCTTTTGCTTTAGTTTTTTAAGGGCTCTTATTTAGTACATACACACTTAGGATTGTTATGCTTTCCTGAAGAGTTGACTTTTATATTTTACTGAAACGTCCCTCTTCATCCACTTTATCTGGTATTAACATAGCCATATCATGTTTCTTATGCATATTCTTTGGTGATATTACTATTTTCATTTTTAAACTTTCAACCTGTTTATGTTTTATTCTTAAAGTACACCTCTTGTAGACCATATAGAGTTAGGTCTTGCTTTTGTATCCACTAAAACAATCAACATTTTAACTGGAGTGTTTAATCCATTGTATTTAATAAAATTCTGATGTGTCTTTAAATCTATCATCATGCCATTTGGTTTTCATTTTCCCATCAAGTTGTTTTTTCTTTTTCTCCTTTCCTGTCATCTTTCATTTCTTTAAGTATACAATATCTACAATTTTTTTCAGTGCTTTAACAGGTAAAATAATATGTATAATATATTGTTGTTAGTTGAAATTGGATTCCTCCAACTCATGGCAACATTATGTATAACAGAATAAAATATTGCCTGGTCCTGGGCCATCTTCATGATCTTTGAAGTATTTGAGCCCACTGTTGCAGCTATTGTGTCAATCCGTCTCACAGAGTTTTTCTCTTATTTTCACTGACCTTCTATTTTACCAAACATGGTGTTGTTTTCTAGTTATTAGTCTTTCCTGATGTAAGCAAGATGAAGTTTGAAAAGACCATGGCTTTGATCAGGTGCACCTTATTCATTAAAGTAATACATTTGCATTTTTAGAACATTAAAGAGTCTTCTGGAGCAGATTTTCCAGATGTAATACATTGTTTGATTTCTTGACTTCTGCTTCCACCAATGTTGATTCCTGATCCAAGTAGGCTGAAATCATTGACTTCAATTTATCATGATGTTGTTTATTGGTCCTGTTGTGAGGTTTTCCTTTTCTTGAGGTTCGGGCGTAATCCATATTGAAAGCTATTGTCTTTGACCTTCACCAGTAAATGCTTTTCAATTGTCTCATATGCACGTGATAGCTGAACAATGAAAAAGGAAGACAGAATAAGAATTGAGGCATTTTAACTATGGTGTTGGTGGAGAATATTGAATATACCGTGTACTGCCAGAAAAACAAACAAATCGTTTTTAGAATAAATACAACCAAAAAGCTCCTTAGAAGTGAGGATGGTGAGATGGCAGCTTGCTTCCTTGGGACACATCATCAGGAAAGACCAATCACTACAAAAAGCATCATGGTTGGTGTCTTAGCCATCTAGTGCTGATACAACAGAAATACCACAAGTGGATGGCTTTAACAAAGAAATGTTTTTTCTCACAGTCTAGTAGGCAACAAGTCCAAATTCCGGGCATCAGCTTCAGGAGAAGGCTTTCTCTCTCTGTCAGCTCTGGAGGAAGGGCCTTGTCACCACCAATCTTCCCCCAGACTGGGAGCTTCTCTGCACAGGAACCTCAGGTCCAAAGGACATGCTCTGCTCTCAGTACTG
>NW_004444052.1:2913961-2915534 GCF_000243295.1 Trichechus manatus latirostris
TATGCTGCCATCCATGAAATGAAACTCCAACAATCTATTCTTAATTTCATCTAGCAAATTTTTTATTTTTATATATTGTACTATTCTACTTTATAATTTCCATTTTGTTCTTATTTATAGTTATCACGTCTTTAGTTATATTCCTTATGTTTTCTCATTATGTTCATATTTTCTTTTAATTCCTTGGACATCATTATAATAAAAGGTTTAATATTCTGTCTGTTCATTCCAACATCTTGATCATCTCAGGATCTGTTTCTATTATCTGTTGGTTTCTTCCCCCCACCCCGCCCTTGATTATGGATCACGTTTTTTCTGGTTTTTATTTGTATGCCTAATAATGTTTATTTTTGATGTTTGCAGAACATTGTAGATATTTTATTGTAGGTTGTCTGGGCTAGATTGTCTTCCTTTAAAAATGTCATTTTGTTTTGGAAGTAGTTAAATTACCGGAACATCCTCTTGATCTTGTTAAATGCTTTGTTAGAGCATAGACCTATTTTTGTTAGACCTATTTTGGTTTTGTCCTTTGTCCTAGGGTTTGTTACTATCTGTAGTGTATGTTCCTGATTATCAAAGCATCACCTTTGTTGGACCTAAACTGAATATCTAACAATGTCTATTCACTCTGGCTGGACCAGAATTCCTACCTCTTTGAGCGCTGCAAGACCTCTGTTAACTATGTGAAGCTGTCATTCCAACAGCCACTCTCTGATAGGTATCATGAGGTCTTGCTCTGTGAATACACAGCTCAGTCCCAGCCAAGATCTCAAGGGAAACCTCTCAGCAGACTTCAGGGCCCCTCTCTGTGTACTTTCTCCTCTGGAGTACACCGACACAAAATTCCTTCTAACTCAGCAGCCAGGAATTCTTATCTTTGCCTTCTCAGCTTAGCAAACTTCTCGTATTTTTTTTCTTGAGCATCACTTCTCTGGACCACAGTGAGGAAAGTGCTCAAAGTCTGAATGCCAAGGCAAATGTGAGATTCACTTTGCATATTTTTCTTTTTTCAATGATCACATTCCTTTGCTGCCTGTTGGCCTGTGCCAGAAATGGTTTTGTAATATATCTTGACCAATGGTATAGTTGTTTATGTTAGGAGGGTAAATCTGACAACTTTCTCCCTCCTGGCCAGATGCAGTTGTCTTGCCTCCCCCATTCAAGGTATATTAAAACTTATTTATGGATTATTTAAGATTTATGTATCTAGTTTCTATCCATCTGTATATAACATGGAGACAAAAAAACTGTACTATTGTAGTCAATTAACTATCAGCAGTAATGTTTTCTACTCTAGCAAAGAGCCCACAATAGTTTGTGATTCAGAACTAAAGATCATACAGAGAAGCTCCAATAGATGGTGCCATTGAATCTGGAACTCTCCTTATGCCCTCTGTGTAAATCAAGGTCTAGGCAAAGCCTGTCTCACAATAGGAGATATCTGAGAGGGATACATTCTTCTCCGTCAATTTTAAAGAACGCAACTTTAATACAAAAATTTGTGAATTTAAGAATAAAATGATCCACACAAGTTCTACACCCAAGGTTGGGTCATTTGAAGGGGGAAAAAAAA
>NW_004444052.1:2916276-2922226 GCF_000243295.1 Trichechus manatus latirostris
GACCCCATGTGACAGTATAGAACTGCCCCATGGGATTTTCTTGGCTGTAAATCTTTACAGAAGCAGATTACCAGGTCTTTCTCCCATGGAGCCACTGAGTGAGTTAAAACCACCAACCTTTCCATTAGCAGCTGAATGCTTAACTGTTGTGCCAGCTGGGCTCAAAACTTATATGACTCACAAATGCAATCAGAATAGAGGCCACACTCTTGAAGGTGAAAGTTCAAAGCACTCTGTGATCTGTTCCCTAACTACTTCTCCCGCCTTGCCCTCTCCTGAACACACATGCAAACCTTCACTTCAGTGACCTTGGTAGTTCTTCCATTCCCGTAACATACCCTGCAACACCCCTCCCTCATTATCACATTGATATGCCATGCGTCTTTCAGGGCTTCCTCCAAATTCCACCCCTCAAATTGTGCTTCTATTGACTTGTATGAGTCAGCCTTGCATTGTGTCAAACGTGTACGTGTTCACCAGATGGTGAACCTCTGGAGGACGTAAGCAGAAATTCATCTCATTATTTCCCAGAGTAACTTACACAGCACCTTTCGTATCCTCAATAAATGTTTGTTGAAATGCTGTTGGATTAGCCAGCCTGAGGCTCCAGAGCAGAAGTTGAGATTGGCATAGAACTCAGTATATTCAGCATGTGATCTCTTTAGGCCCCTACAGGTGGCTGAACCCTGACAAGCTGCTGCGCAGGAGAGGTGACTTAAATTACATATTTAAAGGAAGGTGTAATTTAGCCCATATGTCGGGATAAAATAACCAGGCAGTCAGAAACATCACACAAATGAGAAAGAGATCCATACTCAGCTGTGGGGGCCTGATTGAAATGCTTTAAAAACATACCGCTTCCCATTTGGGGAGCGTCTCCAAGATTGCTTAGGGGAGGGTGACTGGCCAGTCTGGAATTCAGTTGATTGGAGGCTGGCCCTTGAGTAAGGGAAACAGAAGATCTCTTACCTTGTAAGGGTGTCTTTATTTACACAAAGTTCTAACCGCTCGGATACCTCTAAATATATTGTGAAGAAAGAAAGTAAACAAAAACTTTTGCCTTAACTTCTGCCTAAAATGGTTGCTTTCATCTTTTGTTATTTTTACACACAAAGCATACCTGCCCAAAGAGTCATAACAGTTAGCCTAGGGTGGTTAGAAAAAGAAGGTATTATGACAATAAGTTCACATACACGTATACATATGGGACAGTCTCACTTTTTGGTGTAGTAGAAAGAGCATCAATCCGAGGATCCTGAGAGATGTCTCTACCTTCCGCCAGAGGAATAACTCACTCCGTGACCCTGAAGAATCTTTCAAATGACCTTGGTAATGTAATATGAGAGACCAGGCAATAGCTAAAATTATCTTTAAAGTCATTTCCAACTTTTTAAGATCATGTAATTCTATATTTGATAAGATATTATAGGTATAAATAAATAAACCAGTTGCCGCGGAGTCAATTCCGACTCATGGCAACACCATGAGTCGGAATTGACTCCGTGGCAAGTGTTTTGTTTTGTTGTTCAGCCTATACTAGGGTTTCAGTGGCTGATTTTTTGGAAGTAGATCACCAGGCCTTTCTCCTGAGGCACCTGTGGGTAGATTCAAACCACCAACATTTCAGTGAGCGTATTAAACATATTAAATGTTTGCACCACCAGGGACTCCAAGATATTATAGGTGATATATATGAAATATTAGGAATGGGATAGACAAATCTGATAACAGCTAAAAAACAATAGTCTTTAAGTGCTTTGGGAATCAGAGGATCAAGACAGTCTATTATCCTAGGAAAGGAACTAAAAATAGAATAGTTATGGTCCTGGCTTTTGGAAATAAAACTCTTCCTTTGCTTTACTAGATAGTAGCCTGTGGTGTCCATGTCCAGAGGCTATTATAGTGGTTCTGGCAAGAGATGATGTTGGGTTAGACTAGGTGAGGGGAATGTGAGAAGGAACTGAATATGGAATACGTTTCAGAGACAGAACCACGTAATTTATTGAAATATTAGTTGTGGGATGTTTGGGAAAGAGATAAACTAAGGATGATCCCTGTTATAGGGCCAAACAGACACCTGGTAGAGTACTTTCCATCATGAGAAAGACAGCACTCTGTTCTCATTCACCATCATGATACTCTACACAGTGTTGAATATGATTAAGAAACTCACTTTATAATAAACGAGAAGTAGCAATGGGCTAAAGGCTACATTTGTTTGAGTACTGATTTGCCATTTACTATATGACCTTGAGCTACTTTCTTCTCATTTCCTCACATGTAAATTGAGGATCATGATAACTTTTTAACAGGATTAAGCGAGGATTAAATAAAGTAATCTATATTGAAGGGCTTGGCACATTGTAAATACCGAATGGGTATTTACTAAAACTTTGTAATTTAAAAATTCTTATACTGAACTGTACATGTGAAGATTGTAGAAACGGCAAATGTATTATTACCTACACATGTACCGCAATAAAAAAATAAACAAAGTAAATTCTTAAAACTTGTTCTTGACTACATCTGGACCAAGAAAAAAATAAAGGTGAAAAAATGCCACAGCATTATGAAATCGGTGATTATAAATTAAAGAAGCAAAGCACCCGAATTCAAATTTCTTTTTTTTTTTACCGGTAGTGTTCCATTCTGTTATAATTACCAAAAGGTGACATATTTGTGAAATTCTTTGTTCTACAGTAGTAATTAAGCATTTTTGTTACTGTTCTTTATATATAATGTAATTCCATGGCACTTTATATTTTTCAAGGGGCAGTAATATCACATACCTTACTTGACTCTATCCTCAACACTTTAATATATGTAGGGTAGATCCTCACACAGTGGCTGCAACAATGGGCTCAAACATAGCAACAGTTGTGAGGATGGTACAGGACTGGGCAGTGTTTCATTTGGTTGTCCATAGGGTTGCTATGAGTCAGAAGCGACTCAAGGACACATAACAACAACAACAGGTCTTATTAACTCTGTATTTTTAAAGGGGTAACTGAGACCATATAAAATTAAACGATTTACCCAAAGTCACTCAACTGTAGAAGAATCTAAGTACTCTTGCCTGATTCCATTCTATATAACCAATATTTATTTACAGCTCAACTGCTTGTTGTTTGCAATTGTGGATACGGGTGCCATATTGGTTAGATATTTTAAGTTTGTATTCACCTGGCACTTCTCTGCTTATTTTGGAGAGCGCAAGGCATGTTGTTAAGGTTTCTTCAGACACAACACAGAGTTGACAGGTTTGGAGTTTATACTCCAAATGGAAACGTTGGGTGCATAAAATTTATTTACTCTTGGCAAACCACAGCTTCCTGCTATTTGGCGTTTTCTTTAGAGTGGCTTTTTTTTTTTTTTTTAAAGAAAGTACTTTTAAACACTCATAAAACTTTTTGGACCTTAGATAACTATGAAATAAACCAATTTTTAATGATTGAAGTGTAAATGAATCAAAAACATATGGATAAAATTTTCTTTTTAAAACACACATGGGCTTCAAAACAAAATAAAATTGCTCAGGGCCAAATACATCTGGAATTTTATTGAATCCCAAACATTTGAAAAGTAGTGTGACCTTCAGCAGACTGTTACCATAGCCTAATTCTAACTCCTTTTTGCACGTATCTAGTGGAAACTTGGTAGACAGTCAAGGGTGAGTTGCCATCAAGGTGAGGTTGAATAGAGTGAAGTGATGACCACTTACCCAAAATATCCCTTGGGCTGACCTATGACAGTGCCTGAACTTTCGCCATTATAATCACTCTTTTTTGCTAAAGATATCTGTAACTTAGAAAAGGTAGGTCCCAGCTAAAATGTGAATAGTATTGGGAAGGAATAATTACAGCAATTAATATTTAAATACCCTTTATGATAATTAACAAATCCTTTCACACACATAAATGCTTGAATGTTATAGTTTACAAAATACATTCATTTACTTTATCTTGTTTATTTCCACTCTAGAAACTGCGATTCAGAGAGGTAAGAGATTTACCCAGGCCACGTAGTGGTTAAGTTAGAACAAAACCAAGAATTTCTGTGCCTCCAAGGGAAAGATTAGTCCAAAGGACTAATGGACCACAACTACCACAGCGTCCACCAGACTGAGTCCAGCACAACTAGATGGTGCCTAGCTACCACCACCAACTGCTCTGACAGCGATCACAATAGACGGTCCCAGACAGAGCTGGAGAAAAATGTAGACCAAAATTCTAACTCACAAAAAAAGAGAGAGAGAGAGAAAGACCAGGTTTACTGGTCTTGACAGAGACTGGAGAAACCCTGAGAGTATGGCCCCCAAACACACTTTTAACTCAGTACTGAAGTCACTCCTGAGGTCCACACTTCAGCCAAAGATTAGACAGGCCCATAAAACAAAACAAGACTAAATGGGCACACCAGCCCAGGGGCAAGAGCTAGAAGGCAGAAGGGGACAGGAAAGCTGGTAACAGGGAAACCAAGGTCAAGAAGGGGAGAGTGTTGATGCATCATTGCAGGGTTGGCAAACAATGTCACAAAACAATACGGCTGCTAATTGTTTAATGAGAAATTAATTTGCTCTGTAAACCCTCACCTAAAGCACAATTAAAAAAAGGAAAAAAGGAAAAAAAAAAAGAATTTCTGCACCTAGTACTTATCTTCACTACACCGTACGCCCTCTTAGATACATGCATATCTTCAAACTCACCAGCCCATCAGCTTAGTTTCTCTGCTTCTTAGATGCCACCTTGAAAAACTTAGGACAGACAGCTGAAAAAATGGGACACAGAAAATATAAGTCTGACTGGAATTACAGTAGGACAAATGGACTGGGGAGGCCATATGATAATAGATAACCATTTACTGAGCACCCAATAGGCCAGACATTTTATTACCATTAATATTCACAGCAACTCTCAACACAGGTATTATCACCTCTTTGAACAGAAGTGAGAAACTGGAAACAAAGCTCAAACAACTTATTTTTTTCCAGCTGATAGAGAGTAGGCTCAAGATTCACCTGGGTCCACTGGAGTTTGAATCCTGCGACCATGGACACCTGTCTCCTCATTAGAGATCACTTATGTAGATATTTTTAATATATTTCAAATGTTGCTCTAAGTTATTCTATTAACATGTAAGCTTCATAAGGGAAGGAATTTTTGCTTGCTTTCTTTGCTTTGCTATCCCTAGCACTAGCATAGTGCCTGGCCAGGATAAGCATTCAGTAAATACTTGTTGAGTGAATGAATGGATGGATGAATGAATAAGATAAATAAATAGTACAGAGTGCTTCTAATGCACTTGTGCCACATATACTCGCCATGAGAGGGATCCACTTGTAATTTCTTGAAATTGTTTCTGGTTTTGCTTTCTTTCTTGGTCACCTCTATATCTCTAAATATTGTACTTATACCATTATTTCTTCATTTACAAATCTTAGACACCCAATTGATTTGTTATTGAAACAGATAAAGATTTAATTCATTGATACCATATCCCCCTCCTCCCAATAGTTACCTCACTTTTTAAGTCTCTCTATTAGTTACATTTTAATCTGAAGTAACATACTAGTTTATTTCAGATTTTATCAATTATAGGCCATATATCTTTACTTCCATCTTTTTGAAGTGAAAATATTAGTGCCTTATTTTTCTTCCACCTCTTCTCCTCTCTTCTACTTTCCAATCTGTCCTTTTGTATTTTTTACAAGTTTGACACATTTAGATACTTTTTACATACTATGTATAATTAGCCTTTTCATTCTTCATCTGTAGGCTGTCTATAAAAGGTAAAAGTGTATGTTGTTGCTCTTGCGTGCTGTGTTGAGTCAATGTCGACTCACAGCAACCCTCTAAGAAAGAGGAGAACCACCCTGTAGCGTTTCCAAGGCTGTAATCTTTACAGAAGCAGACTGCCACATCTTTCTCCCTTGTTGCTGCTGGTGGTTTCA